>NW_017728948.1:22495372-22560283 GCF_001723895.1 Crocodylus porosus
CCTGGGCTAGCACCCAGGGAGAGCCTAGATTTCCCCTCCGGTGGCAGGAGGGGCCCATTGCAGGGCTGCAGGAAACTTGGTGCAAAGAGCAGCACATTTTCTCCCTAGTCCCCACAGAGGCCTGAAAATGCTTACTCTAGAGTAGCTTACACTGGAGTAAACTTAGGCTGGATCAAATGCATTTGTAGATGTGGCCACTGTTATACATTTACCTCTTGCTGGTTGTAGCAAAGAGTATGTGAAAAAGTGCTGAGGGCATCAGGTTACCCAATGGATATATACGTGTACTCACAGTCTCTCTGTGGTTCTTGAGAACCAACTGTTCACTCAGCTGGTCAGCCAGATTTCCTTTGTGCTCAACATATCAAAACTCCAGCAACCCAGCAGGTTGGTTTGATCTTTCCCTTTATAATGAGCTTGTGTGTTTCAGGTCTGAGGTAATTTCTTCTCTTTTAGTAGCATAAGCCAAATGAAACCTCTGTCATCAAAATCATCTTCCAAAGCACATGCCGATAACAGGCCTTTCCTTTTAGTCATGAAATAAAGGGGGTGGCTAAAAGCTTAGAAACCAGACACTGATTTACTCCAGATAAAATTCAGCATCTCTCAGCTGAGTTGGTTAGATGGCTTACATCATCTGAGAACCTGGCCTCATGCGTTTCCACAGTGATACCTTGTGGAAATACCAATACTGAACACAAACAACATACTACTTATTTTTACTTAAAATTAAAGTAAGCCATTAAAGTTCTACAGACTATGGAGCCAATTTTAGAAGCTTAAACTTGTGAAGGGTGTTCGTGGGACATATCAGTTCTTAAAGAAAAGTATTACCATATTTACTTAATTCCAAGACAAGATTTTCCTCCCTATAACATGGGGGGAAAAAGCCCTTTGTCTTGGAATTGAGTATGAGGCAGCAGGGGGCAGGCAGTTGCTTCCTGCCAGCCCACTGCCTTCTCTCTCTCTGCCCCATCTCTACCCCCTGCAGCTTCTGTGCTGCCTGCCTGACCACCCCCCGCCCCTTGCAGTCTTGGGCACCCTGCACCCTCTCTGCCTCGCCTCTCCCTTCTCACCATTTCTTCCTAAGACCCCGTGCAGCTTATCCTTGCTCTGCTCTAGTAGGCTTTGGCTCTGCTCCAGCCTGGGCATGAAGCATATCTGTGCCCCAGCCTGGCCTACTAGCAGCCATGGCAGGGGGTGCGGCAGCTCTGCCATTGCTACCAGGTCAGAGCAGAGTTTGACCCTGATAGAGCAGAACAGGGTAAGCAGCAGTGGAAGTGGTGGAGGGAGCATGGGGAGGAAGAGGAGGCAGGGTTGGCTGAGGCTGTGTGGGGAGGTAGGGACAAGAGTCAGGAGAGAAGGGGCAGGGGGTCAAGCTGTTTAACCCCCTCCCTCCCCCAACACTGCCCGCTGTCTTCACACTGACTCCCTTACAGGTTACCCCCATGATTGCTTCTCCCACTGCCTGCCCCTCAACTGCTTCCTTTATCATCTGCTTCCTGGCCACTGCTTTCCCCACTGCAGTGGTTGAGGGGATGAATTTAAGATGACCTTCTAATAATTAGGTCCTAGACATGGAAAATTGTAACAAAATTTCAATATATAGAACCTAAATATTGGTGGGTCATTTTATATTCAGGGTCATCTTAGGTTTAGGTAAATACTGTATTTTGTTTCTAGCATACAGGCACACTTTCCTGGAAAAAAATATTATGTCTGCCAAAAAACCCATGCCTGTGAAAAAAGAGACATCAGTTTTAGGTCCTGTAGTACCTGAGTGACCCAGCGTTCTGTCTATCAGGTGCCTGGTCTTTTTCATGACAGTCAGCAGGGTCCTCTTTTCCCTGGGATTGAGCATTTTTCATTTTTATTTTAGATTTTTTTCCTGCAGTGGCATGGAAACATGATTTACAACCACAGTGGTAAGGGCTTGTCTGCTTTAGATCGAGCTAAAGAACAAAGGACGCTTATACTACCAACGCAAGTATGTCCATGCCTGAAACTATTCCAGAACAGCCATTCCATGTTAAATACATACGCAAACTTAACCCAAAATAATTTAAACATCTACACAAGTCTTAATGCTTTGTAATTATGATGCATCATGAAGTTGCCATGTCTTAATTTTCAGGTTTGCCAAAGGCTGATATATTTTTCAGTGTTGTAAAACGGCTACAACATGATTAGGTATTTTCTAAACAGATTAACTCTTAGCAAACAGTTGGAAACTGTTATTAACAACAACCAAACTAAAAAATAAAGGTAGGAACTCTATCATTTTAAGGAAAATGACATGGGGTTTTATGGAAGAAATTTCAAGATGAAGCAATGGATGCTAATGGCTCATTTTTGTAGTGTTCTCAATGGTGCCTTTAGTTTTGTACCCACAAGCAGAGCATAAGTAATGTTAGTATGTAGGGAGTGAGAGTATGCCATTAGCACAAGTAATGTTAGTTTGTGGGCGGGGGAAAGGGATTTCTGGAACTGCCTAGGTGAGTGAGTTAAGAGCTCAAAATTACGTTCACTTTTAATGGTAGTTGTGTTCCTCCTAGCTCTGAGTTCTATAAAATCTTACCCTAGCTGCTTCAGAGTACCTGATATGTTGGTTCAGTAAGGTAAGCAGTTTTAAGCTTGATTGTTGCACACAATTAATTACACCTGCAGACTCAGCCTTTTGGCTCAGATGAAATGTAGGGGGCGTCAGATTCCCAAGACCTCTGGGCTTGGGCCTGCACGTAGGATGCCTGCCAATGGATCTGGGAGTATGAAGTCCCAGGGTGAGAGTCTGGGATGGAGGATGCTTGCCGGTTGTAGCGCCATATGTGTTGTTTAGAATGATTGAATTCTGCCTGCTCAATCAATATGGATTTTGGAATGATTGAATTCTGCTCAATCAGTGTAATTTGGAACTGATTTAGCTAATTTGACTTCGAACACCATATAGAAAAGAAAAGTTGGGCTAGAGAATTGATTGTAGACCTAAAACAAGTCAAATGATGCAAGGCTGACAAATTTGTCTGTGTCACCTGAAATACCGAATTAATTAAAATACCATTAACTCAGCTAAAAACTTCAACTTTAGCATGATCAGAGGTATATAACCAGGAGACTAATGTCTTCATTTGAAAAGATTAAAGGAAGCTTCTATAATTGAAAACTATTTAAGCCCCTTTCAAACAGAGGGACCCACAGGAGTATTTTAAACGCCTTTCCCCCCGTTTTTGTCTTTGAGTGCTGAAGTGGGAATGTTAACCTGGATAATGTATTCTGGTTTAAAAATCTGGTACCCCACAAAAAAAATGGGTTAGAATCTTAGTTGGCTAACCATATTGCCTCTTTTTATAAGCCTGGTTTTTAAAATTGTGTGTGTGTGTGTGTGTGTGTGTGTGTGTGTGTGTGTGTGTAATTAGCAAACTTTATCATAAATGAACTTTTAAAGAACAAGCAAGCATCTTTGCACTCACCTGATTGAGTGGTCCTATTTAAAGGCTGCTTGTGAACTGGGAGGGGAACTCGGGCCAATCCAGCTACCTCAGTGATAAAGTCCTGTTCTGCTTGCTGAACACAAAGGAGACAAATGTTTAAAATAGAAGAATGCTACCAAGAATGTTTATAGACTCCGTTCTCCTCTGCATGGGTGATGGAGAGGAAATGTATGCAGTTAAAAGCATACGTAGTGACCATCTTTACTTCTGTGTATGAAAGCATGTAACTATTAATAGGAAGACTGTTTTTTGCTGTTGATTAAAAGAAGAAAATGCATTGTGACAGATGTCCTCACAATGAAGGAGCTGGTCTCTTTAGAACTTGCTCTGTAGGGAACCTGAGGTGGAAAAATAAGACATTAATATAAAAAACTGCCACCAAATTTTCATCTTTAGGTGAATCAGATTTAACAATAAGTTTAATTGATGTGGCTTTTGAAAACTTGCAAATCTGCTTTACAGCCCATTTGAGCCAATGGGGTACCTTTCCATTGACTTCAGTACACTTTGGAAAAGGAATTTATCAGAAATTTTTGCTGCTGAGTATAACTGGAGTGGGATCAGGTCTTCAGATAGCTGTGTTTTGTTTTACTCTGCTTTACCTTTAGCTGGTTCTCAACCTCTGTTTCTAGATGATGTAATGCCAGTATCCTCTGCTTTAGAGACTTCAGTCGAGCCTGTTGCTGCATGTCAAACTGGGCCAAGAACCTTTTTTGCTGCAATAACATCCTGGTAAAGGGAATCAGAAAATTTTGAATATGTAGTTTGGTTAGTTGAAAGGATAGATACATTGTTAGAGGAAAGATAAGACTAATAACATCATCCTGTGCAGTGATAAATGACCAGTCAGTATTGCTACAGCAACATATTTTATTAGTCTCCATGATCAGTAAATGGAATCTCTGTATTTTTCTGTCTTCTAGTTAGGTTTATTTTTAATTCTAACCCCGTAGGTACTTATGTTGCCTTGGATGGTCCTTTGGTGAGATTCAGATCACATAGTGGTCTGAGATTACAGCGGTGGCTCTCTATCTTTTTGGTTGTGAGGCACACCTTGCTAGACTTGAGGGACACTTCCATAACTTTTGTGAATTGAGTGGCAACCATTTTCAAAAAAATATTTCTATATTACAGTGCTTACTTCCTTGCAGAGGGGCTGGGCAGTGCAGCTGGGGAATCGTTTAGGCAGGGACAAGTCAGAGTCTGTGCTTATCTGCTTGGCTTATCTACTTATCTGCTCCCACTTGTAGCACCTTTCAAAGGATCTGGCAGCACCCAGATTGTCTGGTTGACAATCACTGGTTACAGGCTGCAGCAGCTATGCTGCATTTGGTAGTTAATCTTCACATCAACTCTGTTGCCCATTTGCCAGGGAGACTAACTTTTTAAAACATACTGAAGACAGAAAAGAATTAGGAGCTTTAACTTGGCTAGCCCTCCTACTCTCCAGGGTGCATCATGATCTAGTAGGGATTACGGAGACCTAGTGGGACTCCTCACACAACTGGAGCATAGCTATAGAGGGCTACACCCTGCATAGAAGGGACTGGGTGGGGAAGAAAGGTGGAGGTGTTCCTCTCTATGTGAAAGCGCAGTACACTTCTTTGGAGTTCGGTTGCCAAAATGGACAGCTTGAAACCCTCTGAGTCAAGTGTTCGTGGCAAGACAGACCTAACTGTAGGTATATACTACAGACCACCAAACCAGAGGAAGGAACTCAATCTGGAGTTTACTTGAGAATTGACTGAAGCTGCACGTGCACGTGACTTGGTCATCATGGGCGATTTTAATTATCCAGACAGACATTTCTTGGGAGGAACACTTGGTTAAGTTGGATTGGTCGCGATCCTTTCTGACCTGTCAAGGATCTCTTCCTTACTCAGGAGGTGCATGGGCCTACCAGAGGCGACGTGCTGCTAGACTTGGTCCCGGGCAAAGGAGACAACTTGGTGACTGATTTTAAAAATAGAGGGAAGTCTGGGCAACAGTGACCATGAAACCATCATGTTCACTGTCGGACGTAAGGCAGACAACTAGGATTGAAGACTTGAACTTGAAAAATACAAATTCTAACAAACTTAGGTCACTAGTAAGGCAAGTGCTGTAGGATCAGGGACCAAAGGTGAAAGGTGTGCATGAAGAGTGGTTGTTCCTTAAGGACACACTCCTTGAAGCACAAAGGAAGTCCATTCCCATGCAGAGAAAAGGTAATAGAAGGGCTGGGAAGCCTGCTTGGCTAAACAGGGAAATCAGTCCTCTTAAGAAAGAAGAAAGAGGCTTATAAACAATGTAAGCTCAGGGTGGGCCCCAAGGAGGACTATTCCACGATGGCCTGCATTTGCAGGGAACAGATAAACAGGCTAAAGCAGTGACCAAACTTAGATTAGCAATGGGAATCAAGGACAACAAGAAGTTCTTCTTTAGGTACACAGGGAACAGGACAAAAACAAATGGGAGTGTGGGGCCATTGCTCAGCAACTCAGGAGAGCTGGTTACCACTACCCAGGAGAAAGCTGAACTCCTGAATGACTATTTCGCCTCTGTCTTTCACCGGACCAAGAGGAAAACCACACCAGGTGGAGTAGAGGATGAGCACAGTAGGAATAATCCCCTTCTTACTACAGTTGTCGAATTGGTGTAAGACCAATTAAAAAAATTAGATGCATACAAGTCAGTGGAACTGGATGATCTTCATCCTAGAGTGCTGAAGGAGGTGGCCGAAGTCATTGCAGAACCCCTGGCGAAGCTCTTCCATAACTCATGATGCTCTGGAGAAGTCCCTGAGGACTAGAAGAGGGCCAATGTTGGGCCCATCCACAAGAAGGGGGAGGAGGGAGGACCTGGCTAACTATAGGCCAAATCATGGCTTCGTCATGGGCAGGTCTTACCTTATGAACCTCACTTTCTTCTATGACCAGGTAACTCACCACCTGGACACAAGAGAGCAGGTTGACATTGTATACCTTAATTTCCAAAAGGCCTTTGATCTAGTAACCCACAATGTCTTCATGAGAAAATTGGAGGATTGTGGGCTTAACTCCAAGACAGCCAGGTGGATAAGAAACTGACTGCAGGATAGGACCCAGAGAGTCAAAGTGAACAGATCTGTGTCATCCTGGTGAGAAGTGGGCAGTGGTATGCCACAGGGGTTGGTGCTTGGTCCAGTACTTTTCAACATCTTTATTAACGATTTGGATGTGGGGGTGAAGAGCTTAATGGCCAAGTTCGCGGAGGGCGTCAAGTTATGGGGTAGCATGGTCATGCTTGAAGACAGGCTACAGATACAGGCAGATGATAAGCTAGCAAGTTAGGTGGATTGCCACCTGATGAAGTTCTATATTGACATGTGTGAGGGAGCGGGGCCTAGGGGCGGCCGTGAACTCCCTAGCGCCCCCTACCGTCATGTTAGGGTGAATGTAGCACCCTCAGAATCTCGCCCGCCACGACTTTGATGACTAATATATAATGTGGAGGCTGCCTGTTTCCCTAGTGGACGGTACTGGTGTTCCTGTCCCTAATCCAGAATGGGGTATCCATATGCGTCCCGCCTTAAGGGCTATGCGTGCCTCCAAACCTCCCCCTCAGCATGCCCCAAGCCTCGCAGCTGTTCTGGGGGACGTTTGTATGGTCCCTCGCCCCTCGGGTGCCCTCGCTCTCTCTCTCGGGCCCCTGGGCTAGGGCACAGGCGCTCGCCACCGTGCCTGTCCCCTTGACCCTTCTCAGGGTCAAGTTGCCCCACCGGGCTACACCCCGCCCTTATGGGCCGGGGTCTGCAACCTTGCACACTGCGCCTCCCTGGCGCCGACAATAGTGCCCCCCGGCACTGTGCCCCTACTGGGCACTGGGAACCTCCAAGCTGTTGGGGAGCTCCCGTGAGGCCTCCTCGCTCCCCTACAGCCTCACCCGGTCCTCCGGTGCAAACTGTAACAAAACCTCAAGCCATCTGGCTGCAACATAAACAGAGGCTCCATATGCCTAACGATAACTCCAAGCCCTACCAGGGCTCTCAGTCCTACCTCCCTTCAGGGTGATCTTGTTCCCCGCATCATCACAGCCGGTTAGTGTGGTAAGGCTGCGACCACCAACTCAGGGCACTCAGCTCAAGCCGCAGAGCTCCTGCTCCTGCAGCAGCCAGAAGGGAACTGTGAGTCAGGTTCCGGCCTAAGCTGTTTATAAAGGCCTGGCCCTGCCCCCTTCTGGCCATGTGACCACCTGGTCACCCTGGTAACCAGCACCTGAGCTGCCCAGGTGATTGGCAGCTCTGCCAATCACCCTCACAGTCACGGGGCACCTACGTGACTCCGTGACAACATGCCAGTTGCTCCAAATGGGGATGAGCAACACCCAGCACACCTACAGGTTTGGTGGCACCAAACTGACTAGCACCATGAATGAAAGGGACCTGGAGGTTATAATAGATCACAGTATGAATATGAGCCGGCAGTGTGATGCCATAGCCAGTAAGGCAAATAATATGCTGGCATGCATCAATTGATGCATCTCCAGCAAAACCAAGGAGGTGATTCTTTTGCTCTACTCAGCACTGGTGAGACCACAGCTGGAGTACTGTGTCCAGTTCTGGGCACCACATTTTAACAAGGACGTGGACAAGCTTGAGAGAGAGTCCAGAGAAGAGCCACCTGTATGATCAAGTTTTTCAAAAGCAAGCCATATGAGGAAAGCCTGAGGGATCTGGGACTCTTCAGTTTGAGGAAGAGAAGGCTGAAAGGGGGACCTGATAGCAGCTTAGTGCTACACTAGGGGAGTACATCAAGGGCTTGGTGAGCATCTGAAGGCACCCGAGAGGCAAACCAGAGTAATGTCTACAAACTCCTGGAAGATCGATTCAGGCTCAACATTAGGAAAAACCTCTTCACAGTCAGGGTGTCCAGACTCTGGAATAAGCTCCCTCCAGAGTGGTGCAATCACCTACCCCGGACATCTTCAAGAGGAGACTAGACAGTCACCTTGCTGGGGTCACCTGATCCCCAATTACCTTTCCTGATTTGTGAAGGGGGCTGGACCTGACAATCTTCTGAGGTCCCTTCTGGCCTTACAATCTGTGAATCTCTGAGGTCTGTGATATCAAACTGAGACATGCATATCTGACCTTTCCAGACCAGCATTTGCATTGGTAAATATACCTCTGCATGTTTTTTTTTTGATGTTTTAATGTTAAAATAACAGAACTCTAAATATCTTATCTCTGCTAAATATGAAATGCCTCTCTTCTCCAGCCTCCTCTGCTCTGAAACTGCAGTGTTAATTTCAGTTACGCCCAGATTTTTAAAGAGCTAAATACCTTTAAAAAATTGCTCTTTAACTGCCTTTGATATTTGAGCACTCCAAGTGCAACTGCCATCTAAATACCACCAAAGTACTTAATCAAGGGCTATTTTAATGTTAAATGACTAGAGAATATTTACTTTTTCTATTTGATATTCTAATCACCAAAGAAATCAACAGGAGCCCTCCCATTGATTTTTAAAAGGAAGTGGATCAGTTAATGCGTTCTATATAACTAGGATATAACCTTAGAGGAAATTACAGTAAGTGGGGAAAAATAAGTGCTGATAATTGATTTGTGTTATGATGCTATCTTGGATTTGTAAAGAAAAAAACCCTCCTTCTTCATGAATCTGTATTTCAGCTTGAAATGAAGTTGACTTTTTGGGAAAATATTAAAATATATTATGGACAAATTAAAAAATAAAGCAACAGCTATCATTGGTCAATTTGGAAGGAAGGAAGTTTCATGGAAACAGAATAAAGATTATAATGATGAGTGACAAAGTGAGATTTTTCTGTGCAGCTTTGAGCTATGTGGATTACTCTCTAGAAAACTAATATTTCAAATGAGGATAAAAAGTGGGCCCTCAGTAATGATTTATTTCAATTTAGAGGCAGCAGAATATCTGAAGAAACACTTAACCTCCTTAGTGTGTCAAACTTACATGGTCTGTGTCTGTCCTAATGCTAAGCCAGTTCTTTATGAAACAGTGAAGAGATGACATGAATAGGTAGTAGAAAAATTGACAGGAATATTACATTATAATCTCCTGTATTTCATGTCCTAGGGCCTGTTTTGCAAGCACATACACAATATATTTTTTTATGGTAGAAATTTAACCCTGGAAAGAGTTGTTTTTTAGCTGAGGATCTTTGGGTAAAATCATACTTGGGTGATCTACTTATTTTTGGTTGTACTAAAATCTTTTATGTTATATTTGCACTAATACATTCTAAGAACTAGATCTGTTTGAAAGATCTAGTCTAAAATGTCACGGGCAAAGGATGAATGGCTGAGCAGTCTTTCCAAAGATTTTAGAAACAGGAACACTTGTCTAGGATGGCTTAGCTTAAGGGCATATCGTACCTTGAGCTGGGGGTTGGATTAGTTGACCTCCTGAGATCTCTTCTCTACTTTTTCTGTTCTGCATAGAATATGAATTTCATTTTTCTTTTCATTTCAAATTCATGTTCCCTTAGCTCTACCTAAATTGCAATGTAAATTTACTCAAAGGCTGACTAATAATACTTCAATATTTAAAGTAGATAGGACAGAGTATGATGGATCAGAAAGCATTAGTACTCATCTAATATTTATTTCAAATTACTTTTAAAAAGCAGTGCATGGTTTGCAATGGGTTTTTCTTTATTTTTTTAACTATTCCAATAGAAATTAGATTTATTTGGCTTTCCATTCTGTGATCACTGAGCATCGAAAAGTTGGTTAATAACAAAGCAATTACTGAAATACGGTTTTCACATAATTTGGAAATACATTTATTTTCTTTTTCTTAAAGACAAGCAGCTATCACAGACAAACTATTTAATCATCAGGGATCCTGCACAAAATTGCAAATTCTCCATTTAAAAATATTGCAAATTCTCTGATTAAAAACTCCAAAGTCCATGATTAAAATGAAAGGCCCCTCACTTTCCCCACAGCCCTGTTTGAACTCTCCACTTGCTCCCCAACAACAGCCCCCCATCCCACCCTCAGCTGCCAGGGCTATGGGGCCAGGGAGCTGGGTCCACAGCCCCCTGCCCCTAGCAGGAGGTGGTGGCGGCTGCTGCAGCAGAGGGGAGCCCAGCTCACCCCTCTGCTGCCTACCTGCTGCACGTTTAGGTGGGGTGGGGGTTAGGGTTAGGGCCGCTTCTTGCACTCCTGGGGAGGCAGGGGGGAACCCATGACCCCCAGATCTGTGTGTGGGGCAGGGGTGGGTACAGGCTGCCCACTACTCAAGACTCCCACCCTGCTCTTCTCCCCCAGGGCCTCCACAGCCCAGTGGATGAGACCTGACACTGCAGGGAACAGCGGGGTTGCACAAGGATCTCTTTGCCACTGCAAGCTCTGCGCTCCCCTGGCAATGCATCTACTAGATGTACAGCAGCAGCAGAGGTGGTGGCCTGGGGTTGTGCCCCTCACTTCTGCCACATGTGCAGGGGATGTATCGCTAGGACAGTATGGAGCTTGGAGCAGCAGAGAGATCCCCGCGCAACCCCACTGTTCCCAGCAGTGCCATGTTGCACCCGCTGGGCTACAGAGGCCCTGGGGGAGGCAGCAGGGCAGAAGACTGAGCCCACAGCAGGCACCTGTGCCTGTCCTGCGCACAGATCTGGGGGGCACAGGTTCTCCCTGCCCCTCAGAAATGCATGCAGTGGCAGGGAGCTGGCCCCACACCGCCTGCTCCCTGGAAGAGCCACCTGCAGCCCCATCCTGCTCCCCGCTGGGGCCTTGAGGCTGCACATTGCAGCCCTGGGTCCCAAACCCCACACAATGCCTGGCTAGGCAGCAGCCCCAGCCCCAGCATTGCCCAGCTTCCTCCCTCCCTCTCTATGGGGGCCTCAATCCCCCCCCACCACCTACAGTAGCTGCTCTCCAGGCTACCTGGTGGCTGTGTGCAGATACATGCACATGGCTCCCCCTGCCTGACCGCCCTCCTCCTGCTCCCTCCCAGCTCCCTGCAGCTTGCAGAGAGCTCTTTGATAAACTGCAAAACCTGAAGGATTCTCCATTAAAATAAGAAATCTCCATTTTCCTCCAATAAAGGGGAAAATCCATATTTTTCTGTTTTTCATTGGGAAACAAAACCCCGATCCCTGTTAATCATATATAGAAGTACTGAGACAAGTCGTAAGATTTAAGAGCAAGTAATTCCCCAGTCTGCTCTCACCTTTGAGGAACAGCAGATGATATGTCCAAGGTACCTTCATTAGGTTTTTCTTTCAATGTCCATTCATTCTCTTCATGTTTTCTTTTAAGTCTGTGATTTTCACTCCTTTCTGCTAAAATAACAACACTCCTGAAATAATCATCTGCTCAAAATTACAAGCCCTGTGATAGTTTTAGTTGTGTGACTGCTGTTAATTTATATTTTCCTATCAGCACAATTCAATACAGTCTTCCAACAATTATTGCTCTTGTAGTATATGAAATACATTTTGCTTACTTATGCCACGCTACACACAATTTCTTTTAAAACTAGTTGAAATACTTACCTTTTTTTCTCCACGAAGGTTAAGACACAGGTAATTTTAAGGGAATTAATATTTTTAGCCATTTTCCTCATTAAACTGATGGATAGATCATAGAATCATGGAAAATTAGGGTTGGAAGGGACCTAAGGATATCTAGTCCAACCCCCTGCTCAAAGCAGGACCATCTCCAAATAGATCATCACAGGCAAGGCTTTGTCTAGCTGGGTCTTAAAAACCTCCATGGATGGAGATTCCACAGCCTCTCTATGGGTGTGTCTACATGTGCATATTAATGTGAAGTAATAAACATTGGCACATATTGCACCAGAGTTTATTGCTCCAGGGGACTGTGTTTACATGTATGTTCAGAATCACAGTACGTTGAGCCCGACTGGAGCAACCTTAGCTGGCAGGGAGTCTGGGGGGGTCAGCTTGCCAGCCCAGGGCTGCTCCGACCCCGCTCAACATGCTGTGGAGGTGATGGCTGGGGTACAAGGGTGTTCTAGTTTGGGGCTAGCTGGCAGGCAACCCCCATACCGATGCACCCTCGTGCCCCAGCCAGCTGGGTCAGCATCTACATGTGTGCTGCTGCACACAAAAAACCTCTTCTGCAGGACAGTACTTGTATTTACAAGTACTAGCTTGCTGAAGAGTTTATTTGTTTCCTGCAGCTTAATAGGGCTGCATGTGTAGATACTGAGATGTTTACTGCAGAGCTAATTAGCAATGCAGTAAACGTCTCATGTAGACACACCCTGGGTAGTCTGTTTCAATGCTTTACTTCCCTCCTAGTGAAAGACTTGTTCTTAATAGCTAACCTAAACTTCCCTTGGTGTAAATTTAGACCATTGCTTCTTGTTCTTTTATCTGCCACCACTGAGAACAATCTAGCTCCATCCTTTTTGTAACCACCCTTCAGTTAGCTATAGACTGTACACCAGTTTCCAATTACTTACACTGATTTATGTAACCTGTAATGGAACAGAAGTTCAGCACATGTAGACTGGTTTAAAAATGGCAGAACCTGATCAGAGAGAGACTTGGATGGATGTATTATCAGATTTAATTGGTTTAGTTTAGTCCAGTCAGTCAAACTTCTGTTCCAGATCTCCTCCTAACTCAAATCAGATTTCAGTCCCCTGGCATCCCAGGCTACTTTGCAGGTCCCCATTAATACTTGCAGGGTAGGTGGGCTACCCTCAGCCCGTTTGTCTGTTCTGCCTAAACACTGGGCCGGCTCTGCCCCTGGGATGTCACAGGAGTCAGGCCTGAGAGATGCACAGTAGAGGGCTGGGGAGCAGAGGCAGAGGGGTCGGGGAGTGGATATCCCCACCCCATGGGCCTGGCTCTGGACCTCTGAGAACCAAGCGAGCACAGCTGGAGGAGGGATGCCATCCTTCCTCCCTGCCCTTCCCTTCCCTTCCCCCCCGCCCCTGCTGCCACTGACAGCTGGCTGCTAGGGGGCCAGAGCTGGGAGACAGGCCGCACTGGGAGATATGGAGAAGTGCCCCCCACCTTCTAGCCTCAGCCAGTGCAATATTCTGTGCGCCCCCCACCAAGGATGAACATATTCCATTCACTCCTGATCCAATCTATGCAGCTTAGAGAAACCTGCATAGGTTTGATTTATTCCTACTTGGGCTTTTTGAATATCCGTACCTAGCCATCAGGTAATTGAAGGCTGTTATTAAATCGCCTCCTAAATCTTTTCTCCAGACTAAATAAGCCAAGCTCCCTCAGCTTCTCCTCATAAGATCAAAATGAGCATATGTGGAATTGAGGCATATAAATTAAAACTTTGACCTAAAAATCAATTGCCACCTCACCCTGGAGACAGCTGAACTCACAAGAAGTCTCCCAGTCTGACCCGAAAGTTCCTCAGGTTTCTAGTACTCGGCCCCAATCTGAATATTTTGGTGCCCCGTTCACAGGTAAGGCTAAATGAAATCCAGAACCGAGGTGCTCCTCTACCTGTCTTCTCTAATGGCCATGAACCAGCTGGCATTTAGACAGCATGGCAGGACTGGCCTCTTCACAAAATGCAGTTGTCATTTTCTTTTCAAATGGCCGCTACTACTCACCTTTTATATATGGATGTAGTTATAGTACATGTTGACCAAGTGAGAGACTGGATTAAATAGTCTCTTAAACCTAAAGGAGTTCAAAACCACCGATCTGAGAACTCCTTAATTACCAGGTGTATGTGGGCTGCTCTCAGTCCTCTTCTTTACGCTGTGGTAGTGTGCAGAAAATAATTCAAGATTCATTGAATTAAAAAGAGCACAAGAGGAGCCATAGCCCAGTGATTAGGGAACCTCACTGCTAAGAGGAATTCTTGGGTTCTGGTCCTTGCTCTTGGAAGGCTTGTGTATTTTCAATTAAATAATTACTGAATAAAATGCAGATACAATCCTTGGAACAGAATTGAGAACCCAGGGACTCCTCACACCCCAACTAGGTTTTAAGAGTCACACTCTTTTTTTCTGGCATAATGAATCTTGTATTCTTTTCTGTATAGTGGCACAGCTTATACCTATTATCCTTTCTTTCATATAGGCCTTCTGTCCTGATATGAAAAAGGGCTTTAATAAAAGAGAAATGGTTGTTCAATGCTCCTAAAGAAAAATCACAGCTGGATTGCAGCAAAAGCACGTAGGTTTTCAAAATGCCTTCACTACTAGTTATTCATTTGATCTGTAAATGTCTGCTGGGTCTGTCTCTTGGGCTACCCTGGTCTAGATGCTATTATTCGGGGCCTCATAGACTCCTGTGTTTATTACCAACATCAATAAGCTTGTGTTCTACCGTGCCAAACTTATACTTTAACGGAATAGTGAAGGAATCTTTTCCCCTAAATGCGGAACTTTGATTCAAGAGCAAAAAATGTGCTCCTAATACTGCTTATGATTTAAATTCTTACACAGTATATAAATCATATAGCACTTGGGCATCAAAACATGCATATAACCAGACAAACCCATGAAAAAAAACCTCTACAAGAGTAATTTCTAGGCTTCTGGTTTGTGTAATGAGTATTCTTTACTCTCAACTTGGATGCCAGTTGTGAATGGTAATCAAAGTCCTAGTTAAGCAAAGCGCTTAAGCATGTGTTTAAGTAAATCCTGATTCAGAAAATGTCTTGGCTCATGCTTCATTTTAAGTGGATGCTTAAGGTCCATTCAACTCAACAGGATTTCAGGAACTGCTGAACGAGGGTCACAAGTCTAGACAGTAGTGTGGTTGAGGGTGAGAGGTGTCTGGGATAACAGCCCTAGATGATGCCCTTAGGTGGGGAAGGCACAAAAATAGCCACTGTCACATGTGGCTGTGTGCATTATTATTGCTGGCAGTCAATGCTGCCCCACGTGGACCTACTGATTAGAGCTACCCTCCCACAGCTTTGGGACTAGACTAGTAAAGGGATACCAATAGTTTTTAAGCACCTATGGCCAAAATGTAGATCCTTGAAACCACAATGAAGGCAACCCTGTTTCCAATGCCAAAATCAACTAAGTGCATAAAGTTTTGCTTCTGGTCATGCCAAAAAACACATCAGTCATGACAATGCTGAACATTTTGGTTCCTACCTCATGCCTAAGCTTTATCAGGATTCACAAGCAGGGCATCTTCCCTCACTACACTTCTGACCAGGCTGAGAGAAAACTTACTAGCTCAGGCCACATGCAACATGGCTGCTGAGCAGAAGATTCCCCTCTACTAACTTTATTCCAAGATGGAAAACTCACTTAAAATGTGAGTGATACAGACTCAAGTCCTTCCTGAGGAAACCATGAGCCTGCACCCAGGAGACCACCCCACCTACCAAGATACAGGATATTTGGAGGTAAGCTTGGCTGGGATCTTTCGATCTCTATTGTTGAAGCTGTTCGACTTTACGTGGAATGATTAGATAATTCTTGGGCAAAAAAGACTCTCTTGCCTGCCAGTCTCTCTTTCTGAGAGAGGGAAGATCTGTATGCCCAGCCCCAGCTGCAAAGACAATGAATATGAATGAGCCTTTCATATTAAATAATTATTGAATGGGAACTGAAATGCAGCTCTCCCCTCTTCCAGGAGAGTGCTCTAGCTACTAGGTTATACAGCCATATTCTCTCTCTGGCCCACTGAATATTTAGTTAGGTTATGCCAGTTGTTCTCAATCTTTTTAGACACAAGGCAGCCCTTGCTAGACTTGAGGCACCCTTCCAGGACTTTTGTGAATGGAGTGGCAACCCATTTCAAAAACAATTGTTTTGTTATGATGCTTATTTCCTTGCAGAGGAGCAGGGGAGTGGCCAGGCAGAGAGAGTCTGGGCCTGCCTTTATCCGCTTATTTCCTCACACCTGGAGCTTGAGCTGCCTCTGCCCCTGTCCCTGTCTGCTTCTCTCCTCACCCTTCTTGCAGCACCCTTCAAAGGATCTCAGGGCACTCCAGGTGCTCCAGCATCCTGGTTGAGAATTACTGATTGAGCATTGGCTTCTAAATCTTACTGCAATTCAAATGAATAATAATAATACTTCTAATATTCCATTTTTTCAAGTAGAAAATAGATCTCAACATTTGATTGACTGTTAAATAAAATAATGCTGTTATATTTTAAAGACACTTTTCACTCAGAAACAAATCAATAGCAGTGGCCAAAAATATATAAATTACCACCACCTGGTTATAAAGACAAGGCACACCTAGAAGAGATTTCAGTTGTTGAAGTTTTTTGTCTTCGTAATCTCCCATGATTTTTCCTATTTGCTGGTAGTAGCTTTGTACCACTCTATTGACGCCGCTGATGGTCACATATACACTCTCTACAGCTGATTCTGTTAATCTTTCCTGCAATGTACAGTACAAGAATTGTTATTTTACCAAGTTAAGGACGAAAATATGTAGTTCACTTAAGCAGTGAGAAGGAAGATGTCTGGAAAACCTCATTTCTAACTCTAGCTGTGAACATCTGACTGTAAATTTACTGCTTGGGAAATATGCTAGATTAACATTCATGAAAATGAGTTCCACTAAACCTTGCAATGCAAAAATATTTGTGTAAGCTGAGTGTGCTATGACTGATGTTCCTGTGGCTTCTCAGCTCTGCAGCAGTTCTGCTTATTAACTCAGAGTACTTATTATCCCTAAATAAGTGATCCTATACCTGTTCTTAATTGTTCCTAAGACAGAGAGAAATAGGAAATTTTTAATGACTTTACATATTCTGTAGTTAGATGTAGGCTTGGCTGCTAGGGTGTGTCATCAGAATAGCCCTGTACTCCTATCCAGTTTTAGCAGGATACTTGGTTTCTAAGCCAGGTCACAGTCCTCCTTACAGTGCTTCCTGACACTGGATAATACAGGCCTGAAGCTTTCTTCCATTTTATCAAGGTATCTCCTTCCTAGCAAGGCCATTGAAGAATTCCCTAATACCTTTAAGTCTTCTCTGTCTTCAGAGCTCTGCTTTGTAGCTTCCTGTCGGGCATGCTGGAGCAAGGTCTGGCCAATCCCTTGCTCCACGTGTTGCTGCATAAGCTGAAGAGCTTCTTGGATTTCTGTCACAAACTGGTGGTGAAATTCTGAACGTGTTTGTTGAGTCTCCTCCTCTAGCTTCTCCTCTTCTTCCAGAATGTGGGACTCCTGGTGACCAGATAAAAACTTTAAGATTAGTTTACTTTCTCCTATATGCTCTATGACACCAAATACAGGATATTAGACAACTGATTCTTCATGGGATAAATTTCACATTCTGGCATAACTCTAACTATGCTGGTAAATTCCACTGAGTTGAGTGTTTCTCTATTTGAAACAGGGCTGTCCTGTGCTATATTTAAATGTAGCTATACCTAGTTTATTCTAGAGAGCCCACTCTAGTCTTAATGCTCATTACCTATACTGTTAGGAGCAATGTGCTACTGAAAGTGATACCTTTCAGATTAAATTTGAAATTAAACATGCTGTTTAATGCCCAGAAATGGGCAGGACCTAATTTTAAATTTAATTTCAAGTTTAACAAACTCCAAATAGCAAGTATATTAATCTCAGTGATGCACTTTTATTCCAAACCAAGTCATTACAATTGCCTACCATGGTTTCAATTATTATGTAAGAGGTAGGTATTGTTGTTGTTGTTACTGCTGTTACTACTAGAAAGCTGTAAAATACTTCAATGTTCAAAAACTTTTTTTTTGGAGGCGTCCATGTATTTTAATTGTAGGGTCCAAATACAGTGGTTTCCACATCCCTTAAACTGACTATGCTGTAATGAATTCTTTCCTTTCTCTCCTTTCAATTTAAGAATGCTGCACTATAAAGGCTAAGATAATAGGCTAACATAAAGCAGGGCCAAGGTTAAAGAGTGAGTTATCATTAAATTTGTATTTCACCTATAGCAGTTACTGCAATAATAGATATAATCTGCAAAAATTCTTGCCTCACATTTTCTGGACTGTCAATGTTACAAGACAACATCACTCTAAGACTATTTAGAATAAAATGTGTTATACACCTTTCCCTTCCCTGCCTTTTTCTTTCCCTTGCACTTAAGGTTAAACTAATAAAGTAAAATTAATTTGATGGCTGATAAAGAACCTATGTTGCTTCTAAGAAATAAGATATGCAAGTAGAAATGTATTCAAACTACCTACTGGTATTCAGGAGGTGCCTGTGTTAATGTTGAATTGTTTTGACACATTTTTATATATAACTCAGCCAGATGTTTCTGATTTTTTACACTAACAGGAATTTCATTTATCAGTTTCCCTTCCTTCTAAGACACATATGTCACCTCATCATGATTGAGCCAAATCTCAGGTTGCTGTTTTTTAAAATAAAATTTACATCTTTATAATAACTTAGAAGATTCATTGTCCACATTGCTGTTTAACAGTATGCCTAAATAGGCAAATGCTCAAACTTATGTTAGTTTTTAAAAAAATGAACCCAGTAACCTTGAATGTGACTTAAGCCATCACTTCTACCTCTTGCTCATTGATGGGGTTTCATTTCTGATTCTGGACCATCCTTGATCACTGTCCTTTTTTTCCTACCATGGCTTAAAAGGCAGCACCCACTGCCATTTCTCCTTTGGCAGGCAGGATCACATGATGCGTTTTTTGGTACTTCCCCCCTCTTAAGGTCAGTAATGTTGCTATAAAAAGCATCAAGGAAGAGCATACTTCCTTCTCCCTTTATGCTTCTGTACAAACTGCAGGTTGAATTCTGTAGGGCAAAACAATCTCTGCTGCAGGTCTGTGTTCTTGCAGGAGCTAGATGCCTGCAAAAGTGGGTATATTAGGAAGCATATTAAGTGTAAAACAGGATGAATGCAGTAGTATGTGTGTTTATACAGTAATGTTTTGACTTTAAACAGCATGAAGAGTTATTACCAACATCTTGAGGCCCTTGCATTCAAGAGGAAATATGTTAATAGAAAAAACAACCCATGCCAAACTGGTGTGGTTACAGACAGTTACCAGATTTCACTCAAGGTGTCAAACAAGGGATAGTGTCAAATAACAGGACTGCAATATAGACTTCTTAGTCCAGGTGTTGTTTGGATAGATAAAACTACCTGTCATAACTGGAACAACCACCCACTCTATGGCACAAAGCTACATTATGTTTGATGGGTTATTCAATCTACCTATGCAGTAATATCAGGTGGGTTGGGGACTAATATAAATGCCTTGTGGAAATGTCCACTGCTGTAGAAACTTGGTATCTAGTGTTATTAAGTGCATGTTAAAAACTATCTAAAAAAAGATTAACTATCCAGTGATAACACATAGACACAAGCTTCTCTTCTTTTTCTGTAAAGAGCCTCAAGGCTGATTAGAAGACAGAACTAAGGACGGCGTTTATTTGGAGAGATGGTCAACTTGTAGAGTGGATGTGAACGACCAATACAAAATATACTTCTAGGTGGACTGAGAGACTTCAGGAGAAACTTTCCTCCAAATGAGGACATTTAGGGTGCATATTAGGATTACATGCATATCTGCATACCTCCAACAAGGTGCATATTCTCACCTTGCTGGAGACAGACTTGTTTTAAATTCCTTTTCTGTACATGTGGGCTCCATAGGTTTGAACAACTTTTCACATAAACTAAATTTATATTTTTACCTTATGCTAGCTATGCTATATAGGTTAAAGCACCTTACATGGCAATAAGTATTAATCTGATTTTGCAATAGAGGGCATTTCTCTTGATATTTATTCCTTGGACTTTTTAAAATCTTGAGACCTCCTAAGGCTGCCAGATATGACACATGGTAAGCACTCCGAAGGAAATAGTCAAGAGACTATAAATACCATTGTTTTCTGGAACTGCCACTGGCGTTCATCTGAACAATGTGAGGAGCTCTTTTGCAGGACGTGTTGCTCTCTTAGCTCTTGAAGCAAGTTTTTCTTCCTGGACATTCTCATGTGAGTCAGAGTAGCCATAGCAACGTTACGGAGACTTAACCTTCTGAGTACTGAGCACAGCAACAGCCTGTGTTTTCGCAATATGTAGTTAGTAGACCTGAGAAAGAGAGGATGTTTTGAATCTCTGTTTATCAATTAAGCTGTTTGTGGGTTCGTTTTTTTTGGCATAGGTATATTCAGCAGTGATGGTACTAGCTCAAAGCTGGTAGAGTTACTACAAATACAATGCATGTCTTGTGTGGCAACTTACCTACAAATATGTCCCAAAACATTTTACAGGATTATATGGTAAATTATATGATTATGAAAATATAATAGTTTGTTTTGACTAAGTTTAAAGAGAAGAAAAGAATAAAAAGGTGGGAAAAAGAGATGAAATCATATGCATGGTGGGGGTAGAAGGTCTGACCTGAGGTAGAAGGAAAATGTATCTGAAAGCTATTCTAAACTGCAGGAACTACAGAACAGGTCAGCTTTAGTCACCACTAGTAGGACTATATGGTGGAACGGAGAGGAGGTATGTGTTAGCTGTCTGGAAGGAAGCTGGTAGAAGTGGTTGAAACAAACCTATGGTGTATTTCAAAACAATGGAAATTTTGAACTTAAACTTCAAATAGATAGGGATCTAATAGAGTTCTCTGAGCATTTGGGACAATAGATATTTTTTGGTGTGTGCGCAAAATGATAGCACCAATATTTTATTGTGCTGGCAATTTGGGAAGGTGGGATTGCACAGAAGAGAAAATTGTAATAGTTGAGAAGATAAAGGGAAAAATGGCTATTTGATGGAGAGGTGAATTCCAGGGGCCTGGTGTACAATTGCATTTTGTCTAAGGCAGATTTGCAAATTTATTGTTGGAGAAAGATTTCAGTATCTCAGGTTATGTCTGTTTAGACCAATCAAAAAAGGAGGACGTGGAGTTGGTTCTTTTGAGAAGAATATCTATCTTAGAATTTTAGCTGAAAGAAGATGAAAATTGAGTGAGCAGAGAAGAGTCAGTGAGTGTACACAGATGCTGCCTTTGTGCCACCAAAAAACTGGCAGAAAGGCCAAGCATACAAACATCCATGCCCCTTGTTGTGGCACAAATACCCAAAGTTTGTGGACACGATGCAGGTATTATACATTTGTGCTGCAATTTTGTGGTTAACATCTGTTTGCTATAAGCCCGGAGCTGCCCATACTCTTCAGCCCTGTCCCCTGGGGCTTCAGTGGCTTGATCCCGCAAACCCCAGAAATTCCCATTCCCTGGCCTGCAGGGTCAGGCCCCTGAAGCCCTGGAAGTGCCTGCCTAGGTTCCTAAAACGTGCATCAAAACTCCAGTATGGTCTTGGAGATTGGATCACTGACTTTCCGTGTTTTCAGAGACATGCCCTGAAGATTCCCAGAAGCACATCTCTGGAAGCAGGGACCACATTACCCTTTTCCTCAGAGGATCAATGGGTGGGACAATGGGTGATGCGTGTTTCTCCTAATTAAGCGGATTAGATGTGTTGAGACATATCATGGCACAGCTGATTTGCTTAATTTGGTGATGTCTATTTAAACCCAGTGATATTGAATGGTATGTGCAGTTGTGTATCAAAAGCAGCGGTCAAGGTAAAAGGTTGCTAGAAAACAGCAGTACTGGGTACTTCATCTTGTACAATGCAATAGAGCATGCCTGGTATAGAATGGGAATGACAATTTTGTGGCCTGCTACAAAGTGCCAGAGAAAAAACAAGTTCCTAAGTGACAGCTGAATTGCGTTCAAGATTAGGGATGTTAACTAGTAAATAATTAATACTCCATCACTTAAAATTTATGGTAACTGGCACTGAAGAGCCTGAAATTTCCCCTATACCACTTTCTAACCAAGCGTGGATTATATCAGAGTTTTTAACTTCATCTACAGTTTTGTTTAGGGATTAGACATAAAATCTTACTTACTCTTCACTGAGGCCACCTAATTGGTTTAATACACCTTGGATGATCTTCTCATGCTTCTCAGACAAACGTTTTTGCATGACAGCAGACAGAGCATACTCCTTGGCCCACAGCTATGAGTTGGGGAGGGAACCACAATGGTAAGATTTCCTCATTGTAATTGCTTTAACATTTTACTATATTATGAATTGCGTTTTTTCTGTAGTATTTCATACACAATGGTCTCATGAAGGCTACCCAATCTGAAGAAGGGTGTTTGTGCTTGAAAGCATGCAAAGAACCATTTTACAACAATTTAGTTAGTCTAATAAAAGATATCACATTTACCCAAAGAACCTTATCTGAACAAGTCTTGGGGCACCTATGCAGTGTCATGCAGATCGTTGTTTGTTTGTTGTGCTGATATGGCATGTGTGGTTCTGTTGAAAAGCCCGTGTATCCACTTCTGTGTCACTTTTATCCCCGTATGGATTATGTTGTGCTGTCTCTGTATATCTTTGATTTTGATCCTCACTTGGCCAAAGGAAAAAGAGAATAGGAAAAACCTCTAAGTATCTCTTTCCATTGTGATACTAGCGCAAGGACAACTGTCACTCCCGAACACAAGCAGAAAGGTCCACTGGTGGGATGGGTACCCATGTTATTGTCCACTTATAATGGGATAAACAACTGTATTATAGGAAGGGCATCTGAGAGAAATGGCCCCTTGGCCAGAGGTGCTCCAGATGTCTTGGCAAGATAAGACATTTCTGGAGGATTCTGTGACTCATGAGCAATTACAGCAATGAAGATGCGGGGAAGGGCTGGCGTGGAAGTATTTTAAGTGTTTTTTGTAAGGTGGCAAGGGCCTTTTGGATTTTCTCAGGTTTTGGAAGGATCCAGGTCCCCAGCAGTCCAGGCTGGCAGGATCAGCAGGAAGGCTGGATACTGACAGGCCTCTCTGAAGGATAGGTGGTAGTCAGATGAGAGGGTAAGCAACTTGTCTTTTTGTTCTGTCTCTAAATTAATGTTCATTTTTTTTTTCCTGTATAATTTTTTTCTCCTACATAATAAATACTTTTGTTTTTTGTCTCCTTACTGATTGCCTATGGTGAAGAGTGATCTCTGGATGAGTGATAGTCCAGGCCACCCATTCACAACCCGAGGGGAATTTACCCAGAGCTGGCAGAGATTCCCCTCATGCAGCTGTGAGGTCTGGTATAAGGGCTCTGGAGCTAAGGCTTACAGAGCTAAGGAGTTATCCCATGGCAAACCTTCTTTTGTCCCTTGGGTCAAGTGGTGGGACAACAGGGAGAAACATGGGATTCTATGGGTACCCTGTGAGCAGGTTTGTGACAAACATTACCCCCCCATAATTTTCCTTTCTCCCAAATACCACATTCACATGGAAGTATTAAAAATGCCACCCCTATCAAGATATGCTATTCCTAAATGTTTTTCCCAATACTTAGAGCTATGGAATAAAACTTAGTGGAGACAATGGGAGTCTTTCCTCTGAATTCACTAGGATTTGGATCAGGCCTGAGCTTTACTTTTCAGCAAATAGGCATTGCAGTCTCTAACTAATTGACGAAGGGTAACCGGCAAAATGGATGCAATAATATTTCAGCAAGTGATGCCTGTGGGTTTCAAAGATTCCATTTCCACCTTGCCTCCGAATCCTAAATGAAAACTATCGAACACCCTTTCTGAAGCACTGCATGATTTTTGTTTTCACTGAAAAAGTTGAAGATTTTGTCATCTTGCAGCAAACTCCATATTCTACGTTGTTTGTATGGAGTACAACTGTGCTCCCTAGTGGTTAAAAAGGGCCTATATTAAGCAACCTATGCTATGATTTAGCATGTGCTAAGTAGAAGCAAGTGGGTAAAGTCTAATGTCCCCTTCACACCTATGCTTTTAAATAGGCACATGGCTGTTTTAGGAAGATCTGCCAGGTGTACCTATTTGTCCAGCCCATCTAAAATGATTAAACTGTGGACACCTAGCGACTAGTAAAGCTGCAGCCAAGAAGGGAACGTGTTGTATGGTCTCTTTTTATATATAGCATGTGTCAAATTAAGCTTTATAAGCCCCCCTGATACCTTGGTGACAAATGTCAAATACATGCTTGAATTAGTAACTGCACCAATAACTAACTTTGGCTGCTCTATTTTGAATAGGCTTATCAAAAGTTTCACACTTATCCATGTATGGGTAGTGAATTCCGCAGTTTCCAGAAGTCCTCCATGTCTGTGCATTGCACTTGTTCTCTTTTGGCAGTTCTGACAAGAAGAGTTAAACTGACCTTTTCCTTTCTGGAAGGGGATTTTCAGAGATGGATACTCAGTGACTGCACTTAACTGCTTGTTCGTTCTTGCTAATCATTTCAAAGACCTGGTTATTGACTGAGGAGCTATTTCTGTGTCTTACATGCCAGTTTGCTCTCAAATGCTACCTGGGTTAAATCTCACTGGGCTCACTAGGAGAAGGAAGATGAGGGGATACACTGAACTGTAATATATTTGCAGTCAAATAAAAAATATCAACCCCCTCCAGTGTATCCTTTCCAAATACCGTGAACAAGAGATGTCTTGAATGACCATGAAAAAAGAAAATACACGTGTTTATTTATTCTTATTTGCTAAGCAGTGGATGCTGAGAATATGAAACTCATATTTGCCAGTTAGATAGCATCTAGTACAAGACACATGCAAAATCAACAATGTCTTTCTATTTCACTAAGACCTAGAGAAAACATGGATAAATAGTGGAATCACCTTAGCTACGCAGGCATTAAGCAAACCAGAAAAGAATGAGTATGGTAAGTTCTATTAAAAAAGTACCTATAGTCTAGTGATGGAAAAGTGACCATAGTCCTTGGTAATTTGTTCTGATAGTTAATTACCTTCACTTTTCGCTAAAAATATTTGCCTTATTTCTAGACCACATTTGTCTGTCTTCAAATTCTAGTCACTGGTTCTTGTTACACTTTTGTCATTTAGCTGTGTTGAAGAGCCTGCTAAGGTCAAATTCTTGTTCTGTTCCTTTTATATGGGATGTAAGTACCCTTATCCTCATTTTAGGAACAAGCTATGACTGAGGATGATTCACCCAGCAGCCTAGTGTATTTATGTATGTACATATAATTATATAATTTGATTTTAAAAATAAAGGAACATGCTGTAGATATTTTTAGTGATTTTTTTTTTTCTTTAAGTGGGGTCTAAACACTAATTTTGCCTTTATCAGGGCTAAGATCTTCACAAGAAAGATCTGTCCTTTGTTCGGTGTGTTCAGTACATAGCACAGTGGCATCCTTGTCCATGACAGCTATGCTAATTCAAGTACTAATAATCACTGATGAAATAACTACTCTGATTAGAGATAGAGGCACTTGTGGTGATTTCTTAGCTAAGAGGACTGTAATTGGCTGGAGACTGTTTCAACCCCTGTGGTTACCCTGAAAATAATAACCTGCAGACAGACTTCCATAAAGAACTAGATGCTTAGGACCCTTGGTCATGGTAGAGAAGCATAGGAATAAAAGGGACATATATATCAGAGGCAGTGTTATACTTCTTTGTCCTCCTTAAGTTTGAGGCCAGCTGTGCAACTGTCTGGTCCAGTTCCTAGCCACAACCTTGAGCAAAATACAGGCTTGCTTAAATGATGACTACTGAAGTAACTGTGCCATGCTGGATATCAGACAGCCTTAGCTATCCTACCCATACACTGATACTCACCTCACACATTCGAGCTTTACAGTTGCTTTGCACTATTGGTACAATGCAATCAGGTGTAGGTTCAAGAGAAAATCTGGACCCTAATCAGAAAGCAGGCTAACTGAAAGGTGAAACAAGAAGAGAAGACTTCCTTTTCCTAGTACTTCCTTGGCTGCACCAAATATTTCTGATTATAGAATACCTATTCTTGGGGTGGGATCTATGCTGTTGAGAGCCCAGCACAACTTTGGGAAGTCTAGGCATTGCCCTAACTTATACCACTTGCATATGGTTCCTGCATATGAACACTATTTCACGGCTTTGACTTTGTATGAGTTTGCAAAGTGAGCTGGAAATACAGAAGGGAGAAACGGGTCTACTAGAAAGGGTGGTACAAATCCCACTGTGCACCAGGCTTCTTGCAGAAGAATTGTATATCCTTTGAACATTGGACTTCCCAGAGCTCTTCTAGTATGAGAGACAAAAACACTTCCCCTGAAATGTGAATCATGGTGTGATATGGCTTCAAATGCTGTAAATTTTGATAGATGTGTCAGTATTATTATATCCAGCTTTAAGATGGGTAAACTGAATCACAGGATAAAATAAGTAATTTCCTTAATGTTCCAGAGAATGGCTGGAATGGATTCTTAGACTCCTTCTAACCACTATAATCCAGAAAAAAAATGTTCAAATATTAGTGTATTAAGCTTGGAGAGGAAAATCAGTAAAAGCAATGCTAGACTATTTAAAAAGAAAAGGCATTCCAATGAGTGTGAAATCACACGTATCCACCAAATTTAGAGAAGGAGATAGGAAGCGCATGATATGTCAGAAGTGATTATATAAGCAAGCTCAGACTGACCCTTGTGGGAGTCAGAACAGGGGTGGAAAGCTAACCAATGGGCCCTTCACCCTACTGTCTCTCTAAGTCTTCCTGGAGCTTTGTTTCCTGGCAACAAGCCAATTACACGATCTGCTGCAGCACAGCTAATATCAGGTGTTGCTCTTTGGCAAGAGAAGAATGGAATATGTCTCCACAATGTAACCAAAACCATATAATTTTTTTGGAGTCATCCCTCAGCTACATCAACAAATTGGAAACAGTCATCTAGTTAATCTCAGTTTCAAAAGGAAGAGAGGAAGATGACTTTTTTTAAGCCCATTTAGTTTTAGGAATACGGAAAGAATGGACTTTTGCTCCAATGGCCTATAGATGGTGTGTGATGCCTACTGAATGCTAAGTAACTTAAGTACAGTATTCTGTTGCAAAGAACTTTTTCAGACCTTAAGTTTATTTTCACAAGATTGTGAGGTAGAGGGCTATCATGGAAATTGCTCAGAGCTTTTTTTCCTCATTATTTATTCATTTTTATCATAACTGGTCATGTCCTCTGGGTTGCAAAGTAAGTCAATATACACACACGCACACATTTAAAAAAGCATTAAGAGGATTTTTTCTAATGAAGCAGCCATGCCAGATGGCTCCAAGTTGTTTCAAAATCTAAAATAAACTCAAAGAAATACAATCTGTTGAGGCATTAAAGAGACCTCTGAATACTTGTTAAGCAAGCTAAAATCACATTGGGAAAAGTACTGAGGAAGTAAAGAGACTACAGAATTAGGTGTTGCTCTTTTTTTGAGTAAAATCTTCAAAAGGCAAATGAAAACTGCGTGTCCTATATGATTATCATTTAAAAATTAAAATGTATAGAAATATGTATGTACATTTTATTTTCTTTGGGTTCCAATACTGCACTCTTTATAGTATCTAAGGCCTTCCAGTCAGACTTGTACATCTTTTGTGTGTGGTTCATTTTCTTCTTTTCTCCTTCCAGGAAGAGATTTGCATATGCAGTGGGAGCTTGAGAGGGGTTTTTAAATGTTGTACATATATTACAGAAGGCAGGCTGAAGAAGTGCATCTTATTCTTGAGTAGAATATGGTTAAGTCTGTGATTGTCCTTTAGTCTCGTTTACACAGGGACATTTGCTGTTAAACTACAATGGTGTAATGAGCAATGACAGACATGAAGCTCCCCACTGTAACTCAGGGCATTGTACAGAAAGCGTCATTAGTTACAGAGATCACCCCGACCCAACAGACATTCGCTGTGGGGAATTGAGCTCCACTTTGGAGAGAGGCTGCCTGTCTACTTGTCTCTCCCCTAGCTCTCCCACCCCCCTCCCAGCTCCTGTGCTATCTTCAGGATGGGAGAGGGAGAAGGGAGAGAAGGGAGCTCCATCTGGGGTTTGCCCAGCCTGCGCTGCGGGTGGGGGGCATGGATGGATTTGGAGCCCTTCCCTTCCCCACCCGCCATCCTGAAGACATCATCAGAGTTGGGGGAGGGGAGCTAGGGGAGAGCCAGGCAGACAGGCAGCCTCTCTCTGAAATGGGGGGCTCCAATTCACCTACACACCCCCTCCAGATGGACAAACCCCAGATAGATCTCCCTCCTCTTCCTTCCCTCCCTCCCTTTCTGAAGACAGCACCAGGGATGGGGCTGGGCTGCATCCCCCGCTCTGCTTGCACACAGGGTTGAACAGAAGTTAATGAAGGCACTCTGCTTTGGACAGCCTTCATCTGAATTCTCATTAAATGAAGGTTAATTTGTCCCGCGATCGGGCACTTTTAAAGCACTCTGCAGCCATGCACTTCTGTCAGGGCATCGCTGTAGAGTGCTTTCAAGGGGCCAGTCATATGACAAATATTACTTTCTGTCAGCACCCAATGAGTCACATGGATACTCTCTTTCTGGGATTCAGAGTACCTTAGTTTAAATCACTTTCACAAAAGAGAAGCTAAAGCACCACTTTCCAAAATAAAGTATCCTCCTTGGGAAACTATACATTTTCCTGAAAAGACAAACCCTTGCATACTATGGAAATTCATTTCACAGTCTTTGCACTGAGGAATGCCCTGACACATTGGACACTGTGGGTGTTTGTACATGTGACAGGGGTTTAGTTGTCCCTAAACTGAAATGGTAGGTTTTTAAATGACACGATTAAAAACCCACCAATTAAAAATCCACTGTTCCAATGTAGGGACTTCCATCATGTCATGTGACATCACAGTGCATTACGGCCCCCCCATCAGTTCACCCACCTCTCCCCTCCCCACCCCCCACTGCCATGGGCAGGCTCCACTGGAAAAAAAAAAAAGTGAGGGGCCTGATCCTCCCTCCTGAGCCTACCTGTTCCTGACCGGTGAGCCATGGTGAGCCAAGTGGTCCCTGAGCTGCGGAGGACCCCGGTTCTTCCCTCCATGGTGGTGGGACCCCCGAGGCAGCACCTACCTGCTGTAGACCCCAAAGTACACGCTCCAGAATGACCCAAAAGGCTGCTGAATTCTCTCATACAGCGCTATCCAAAGAACCATTATCTAGCCATATCAATCCCCTTTTAGCAAAATATGCACCAATAAATACTTTAATGGCACATCTAGATGGTCTGTTATCTCAATATGTTTGACAATAGCACAAATCAGACTTTTGGAAGATGGCAGAGATTGCACTCTTACCTCACAAGTAAATGAACGTAGATTCATAGATTCACAGAGTCTGAAGGGACCTGGTAGATCATTGGGTTCGACCCCCTGCTCCAGGCAGGAAAGAGCACTGGGGTTAAGTAACTCCAGCCAGATGCATGTCTAATCTCTTGAACACCTCCAGGGTAGGTGAAAGCACTACCTCCCTTGGAAGCCCATTCCATATATTGGCTACCCTTCCTGTAAAGAATTTCTTCCTTATGGCCAATCTAAATCTGTTCTCCTTCAGTTTGTGGCCATTATTTCTGGTAACTCCGAGGGGTGCCCTGGTAAACAGTGTCCTCTATTCCCTGCTGACCCCCCACTGAGTTTGTAGGCAGCCACAAGACCACCTCTCAGCCTTCTCTTGCAGAGGCTGAAGAGATTCAGATCCCTCAGTCTGCCTTCAAAGGGTCTTACCTGCAGGCCCTCAACCACACGAGTAGCCCTCCTCTGAACCTTTTCAAGGTTATCCACATCCTTCTTGAAGTGCGGCGCCCAAAACTGGACGCAGTACTCCATCTGCGGCCTCACCAATGCCACATAGAGGGGAATTATCACTCCCCTAGACCTGCTCGTGATGCTCCTGCTGATGCAAGAAAGAGTGCCGTTAGCCTTATTTATTACCTCATCACACTGGCGACTCATGTTCATTTTTATCAACCAGGACTCCGAGATCTCTTTCCACTGTCGTGGTGCTCAGAATGGTACCCCGCAGTCTATAGGTGTGTTGGAGACTCTTTCTCCCTAGGTGCAGCACCTTGCATTTATCCTTGTTGAGTTTCATCCTATTCTGATCTGCCCACTTCCTCAGTCTGTCCAAATCTGCCTGAATTCGCTCCCTGCCCTCCAGTGTGTTTACTATGCTTCATAGTTTTGTGTCATCTGCGAATTTGGACAAGGTGTTTTCAACACCTTCATCCGAATCACTGATGAAGATATTAAACAGTACTGGTACAAGAATAGAGCCTTGGGGGACACCACTGCCCACATCCCTCCAGGGAGAAACTGACCCATCCACCACCACTCTCTGGGTGCATCCCATAAACCAGTTTTTCACACACCTTACTGCGAAAAAATCCACATCACAGCTACTCAGTTTGCTCATAAGAATTGGGTGCGACACTGTGTCAAAAGCCTTTTTAAGATCCAGATAAATAATATCTACTTCCTCCCCTGCATCTAAGCACTTTGTGACCTGGTCATAAAAAGAGACCAGGTTGGTCAGGCAGCATCTGCCTGCTGTAAACCCATGCTGGTTGCCCCTTACCATTGTGTTACGCACTGGCCCCCTGCCAATGTCATCCTTTATGATTTTTTCTAATGTCTTGTCGAGAATAGAGGTGAGGCTAACTGGCCTATAATTCCTTGTGTCCTCCTTCCTCCCCTTCTGGAAGATAAGGATCACATTGGCCCCTTTCCAGTCCTCTGGGACCTGTCCCAAGTGCCATGAGTGCTCAAACAGCTGTGCCAGTGGTTCTGCTATGTCATCAGCCAATTCCTTTAATACCCTTGTGTGAAGATCGTTGGGGCCTGCCGACTTCAATACGTCCAACCCTTCCAAGTGCCCCTTCCCTAGGTCAGTGCTAACCATTGGTGGATTGGTATTACTCTTACTCCAGACTAAAGACTCATTGGGAGGTGCATTTGTATCTGTGTCCAGGAAAACAGAAGCAAAGAAATCATTTAAGAGCTCTGCTTTTTCCATCCTATCAGTTATGAGTTGCCCTAGTCCATTCTGTAGCAGCCCTATGTTACCCTGTGCCTTCTTCCTGCTCCCTATGTACTTAAAGAAGGACTTCTTGTTCTCCTTAGTTTTTGTTGCCAACTTGAGCTCTGTATCCGCTTTGGCCTTTCTCACTGCTTCCCTGCAAGCATAAGCCAAGTAGGTATACTCCTGCTTGGTGGCTGCCCCCTGCTTCTACAGCCTATAGGTCTCTTTTTTCCTCTGAAGGCTCTCCTGGGTTTTCCTGCTCAGCCAAGAAGGTTTTTTTTGGCTCTTTTGCCTCCCTTTGTGAGTACTGGGATGGTGTCCCTCTGTGCCTGTAGGATCAGTCCCTTGAGGAACTCCCATCCTTCTTGGACTCTCATCTTACAGATGTGATTACCCCTCAGTCCAACCCTAACCAGTCTCCTGAGTTCATTGAAGTTGGCCTTCCGGAAGTCTAGAACTACTGTCCTACTATTTGTCTTTTCCACCCTATGCTGGATAGTGAATCCTATCAACTGGTGGTCACTATCCCCTAGGTTACCTTGTACCTGTAGCTCCCCCACCAAGTCTTCTCCTAAGGCCAGCACCAAGTCAAGTAAGGCATCTCCCCCAGTGGGACTGCATACCTCCTGTGTTGGATGCAGGTTCTGTATGCAGGTTAAGAACCTATGTGAATGGGCAGACCTGACTGACTGCTCCTCCAAGCAGATGTCTGGGTAATTTAGGTCACCCATGACAACTAGGTCTTCTGAGCATGCTGCATTTGAGAGCTGTTTTGAGCATTCTAGGTCTAACTCCTCCCCTTGGTGTGGGGGTCTGTAGTAGACAGACCCCCACACCAAGTTCCTTTCACTCCCTAGTTCCTTTCACTCCCTTTCACTTCAAACAAGTTTGAAGACCCCTTGTAATCTGACCCAGAGGGCTTCGGGTCTTCAAACTTGTTTGGGTCTTCAAACTAGTTTGTGGCCAAGGACTGGATTATATTTAATTCAAAGGATTGAAATGAGCCTTTTAAAAAGCTTCAGAAGCTATATCAGATGTGTTAAAATTGGTGGAGGACTAAGCAGAAGGCCCTCTAAAGAGGTTCTTTTTTCTGCTTTCTTTCTCTTAGTAGCCTTTTCCTTCGTCCTTTTCTACTCAACTGTTTTTTTTTTCACTTTCCTTTTCCTTTTCCTCTCCTACTGGATATTATGAAGTTATCTACCCTGACTCAAATACCTGGTAAAACATCACTTTGCCTTTTTAGCCTTTATTCTATATTGGTACCTATCTCATTGACCAACATTTTCAACCAGATGATTTTAATGATCTTTCACAAATGTTTTATCTTCACTTTTATGTTGTAACTCTCCTGGGATTGGACATTTATTCAGCTGGAGGGGAATCTGGGTCATGAAATTTTAGTCCCAGGGTTTGAATTTCCACCTCTCTTTCCTGTTCAGTGTGTTTTTGATCCCAAACTTTACTGAAGTCAAGAAATGATTGACATTAACTTCAACACACTTTAGATCAGACCTTGATTCCTTGGTTATTTCAGGGTCTTCAAACTTGTTTGTGGCCAAGGACTGGATTATATTTCACTCAAACGATTGAAATGAGCCTTTTAAAAAGCTTCAGAAACTATATCTACACAGGTGATTCATGTCCATACAGGCTAGCCTGCAGCTACTTCACAGTGCTTGCATTAAATATTGTAAAGAGATGGCTACAATGCTTTTGTACAATGCTCTGGGCTGTCAACCAGCTGTCTTACCACCTATGCCTTGTGGTTTAAAAGGCTGCTGCTTGAAGTAGTGCAGCAAGTTTCCTGGTACAACTGCTAGGAGTGGTAAGTCTATCATGTAGACATAGCCTGAGTGTCTCTGTTTCATGGGGGGAAAGTTCAGTACCAGTTTTATATATAGTTTTGAAAAAAGACTTTCTACAATCTAGTTTAGAGCAGTTTTAATAGACTCAAAAAGAGACTAGGAATTATTACGATATGAATCCTATATAATGGGGGCCAAACTGTGAAGTGTTGAAGGCATGTGGTCTCTGAGGGCCTGGTCTCAAGTTACACTTAGCACATGTTTTATTAAAATCATAGAAAGCATTACCACAAGGTAGAAAGATTTCTGAGAAGTTGCATAGAATGCTTACCGTGATCTCAGCCCTTTGGATAGGGCTGGAGCCAGCTATGCAGAAGACAATCAGCTGGTTGTCGACCCCCACTGCACTGGAGCTGGTTCAAGACTTTAGTGTGGTGAGAGGGGCTGGGACTGACAAACAGTTGATTGTTGATCTCAGCCCATGCACTGCACAAGAACCAGCCGTTTGTCATACCCAGCCCCAGCACCACAGTGGAGCCAATAAGGACTATTTGGGTTATCTCTATGGAGCAGTCCCATGATAGCTTAACACGTATTACTTACCATAATATGGAGATACTGCTTGCCCAAAAAGACCTAATTGTCTTATAATATAATACCACTTAGCATATGTTTTCCTGCTTGAACATCTGGAACATGCGTTTTAAATGCAGTTCACACTTACTGGGTATGTCTACACAAGATGCTTTACTGCTCAGCAGACTAATTTGCTGTGCAGTAAAGCATCACTGTCTACATGTACATGACGGCATTTTGGATGCAGTAGACTAATTTACTGCACTGCCAGATAGTCCTGTCAGATACAAGTGGTAGCCGGTAGAGTAGTAAATGACTGCGCTTAAACGCACGTGTAGATAGTGACAGTGACATCAGGATTAGTATATTCATTCGTATTAACTGCATGTGTACAGGCATCCACTGAGTGTAATGTGTAACAACGTCCTCATTTACACTACATTTCATTTTATATTGCTCAAAAGCCACAGGTAAGAATCATGAAAATGCCTTTTCTTTAACTTCAAGCATATGAGCAGTCTCATTGGTTTCAATAGGGACCTTAGATGTGTTAGACTATTTGAACTTTTTGGTGTTTCATTTTTGTCTGATGCAGAAACAGACTAGGTGAGTAAACAGTTAAAATTGAGAGGTGTTGTTAGCTGTGTTTTATATATTTTTTACACTTACACACCCCCACGTATATAAATAAATATAAAAACATCTATACATATATATGTACAAAATATAGCACACATACACACACACAAACACATATCTACTTTGGTTAGTCTGTATGGTGGAAATCTACCCCACCTTCTAAATAGTTGAAACAACAGGTTAGCTAACATGAAAGGTAACAGAAAATCACCAGAGGATATTCATATGGGAAATCTCTAAACCAAGTATAAATGCACATGGAGTACATTATAAAATTTCCATGAATTACTAGTTTGAACTTTTCTATTCTCAAGAGTGTTCTAAATGAATGTAAAACCACTCTACACTAAGCCACAAAACTATCATATTTAATAGGCAGTATAATATCATCCTACATATGGTTAATGGAGAAAGTAATAAAAACAAGTTAGAAAAACAGTTTTAACAGTGTGTAACAGTTGGAGAATCAATCAGTAAAAGGCAGGGTAGATTTGCACCTTATAGACTAACTAAAGTGTGTGTGTGCGCGTGCATGCACGTATGTATTTGAATAGCACACACTTTTGTGGGCTGAAGCGCACTTCATCAGATTTTGCGAATCAATCAATACCTGATTTGTCACCTTCCCAATCTGAGAAAAAGAGTTCATTTGATCATCTATATTAAATTAGAGGAGAAGATCATTGTATGGAAGGTATTTCTCAACTATATACAATCACAGTTAGACTTTTTTTTTAAAGGTACAAAATAAAATGGATACTAAGAGCACTATTACACACTGCACTTTGAGCTGCACAAATGTTGATGCAAGTTAGCTTGAGTTTGGCGCAGTTACACTTAAGAATAAAAAACCTTCTCTGACTGTCCCCAACCTGCACAGCTATGACTTGCCACCAGAGGGCTAGTGATCAGGGGCCGGGCTAGGTGCTGCAGCTCTTGAGTTGCCAGTAGAAGGCTGGTGAGCTAGGGCTGATTTCTATCCCTCCACTAAGTGGGGGAGGCCGGGGGGGAGGGGGGGCACCGTTGGAGAGATGAGTTTGGTGGGGGCAGGAACACGAAGCTGGGAGGCAGAGACTTAATAGGATGGGGGTTGGTAATAAAACGGGAGGTGGAAAGGAAGTGGGGATGGGTGATTAGTGGTGAAATAAAGTCACCCACTGAGGGAAAAAATAAAAAGTAAAAAAAAGGGTGGGGGGTCAGGGATTTAAAAAAAAATAAAGAGGAAGTAAATTAAAGAAGGTCTCATGTTTTAACAAACTGGGATTTGGGATTGGGGTGTGAGGGGTTCTGGCCATGCTTCGTGAGGTGGCTAGGAGCTGGGAGTGGTGAGGGAAGGCACTTTTGGGGCAACTATTGCCCCTGCCCTGGGAAGGAAGCCCCAGCTCATGGGGACCTGATTTGGCCCCTTATCTTGTTCCCCCACCACACCCTGAAGACCCCACTCCTGGACCTGTCTGTGTCCTGTGACCTGTCCTGCTGGCTTGTGCTCTGCAGGCTGCTTGCACTGGGGTGCATCCCTGGGGGGTGGGAAGGTCACACCTTGGGGGGCAGTAGGAGGAGTTAGCTTGATGCCCAAACTGCCCCCTGGGCAGTAGAGTTCAAGGGATGGAAAGTTTATCTACACAGAACAGGAAGGTGGGGGAGGGGACACTGCATCCTGGGATGCTGGAGGATTGCAACTGGGGTGGATCAGCTGTGGAGAGTGAACACACATTAACTGAACATGAGAAGGGATAAACCTGTCCTGGAGTGGCATAACTTTGAATCACCTAAAGTGTACTTAAAACTAGTTTCAGGTGTTAATGTGTGGACATCACAGGGGTTAAGACCTCCAGGATCTGCCTAAAATTAACGTGCAACAAGCCCCTAAAACAACCTGGGAAAATCCAGAGGTTAGTCATAACAGAATACTGTACAACATTCTCTCAGGGAAACAAACCTAGGAGAGTCGCCCCGGATGATATGAATGTGTATACACGGCCCTTGTTATAGTATAATATAGAAGAGTATAGTATAGATAGTTTCAGGGTATATTTGGTAGCCATATTGGTCTGAGAAAAAAAGAAAAGCAAAAATTTACAACTCTTGGTTCAGAGATATTACCTTTTATTAGACCAACTAAGAAATTGCAAAAATGGTCTTTTTCCACAAGTTTTTGGGCTCACACACCCTTCATCTGACTCAGGGAAAATGAAAGATGGTAAAAAGACCCTATAGGTAGGAAATAAATTTCATTTTTGTACAGAGGAAGATGGAGCTGAAGATGGAAGTCTGTCCCTCTGGGTCCACGTAAGTATCTCTGTGGGTTGCTCTTTGTTGTGTAGATCAGGTAGGACTACTTCCCTGTTGCTGTCAGATGGCATGCAGGGAGATTTTAGAAATTTTTCTTGTTGTTCAGCAATGAAGTCTAAAAATCAAAAATCAGCTAAAATAAACTTCCATCTTCAAGTCCCTCTGTGTAAAAATGAAGTTTATTTTCTACCTATGGGGACTTTTTGCCATCTTTAATTTTCCCAGATGAAGAGCCTGAAAGCCTGAGGGCCCAGAAGCTTGCCGAAAAAGACATTTTTTTTACGATTTCTAGTTGGTCTAATAAAAGGAATCATCTCTGAACCAAGAGTTCTAGACTTTTGCATTTCTAATATAGATAGTGGCATCTATTATTAAGGTCATTCAACACTTCACACCACAAGACCTTGTTTTCATTCCATTGTAAATCTGCCGTAGTTTAGGGTATTCCGGCTTACTTCTCTAGTACTCATGCTTTGGATGAACATGGTTTAATTTTGGCAGGGCTTGCCTTTGTGTAAGGGAGGTGATTTTTGCCTTCAAGAAAATCTTCCCAAATATTGATAAGCCCTGGGAAAAACTGCAGTTTGCATGTGCTCAGAGGAGGCTTCTTAGCATTTCAAGGGTAAAATTTCCCCCAAATCTGTTCGTATTAGGCATGGTTTATTCAGAATAGGGTTTTCTATTCTCTCTTCTGGGCCCCTTAACACCCTGGGCTGCCCCCTTTCAGGCAAAAAACTTTGCTTGTGATTATTTTTATGCACTCTGTGTATTCCATGTGGAGGGCTGTGTGTGCACGTGTGTGTGCATGTATGTGCACTATAGCCTCTTCCCCACCGCCCAGTCAGAAAAAATTTGGAATTAGGCTAGCACTTTGCCCAAAGAGACTTATGTACTGAAAACACTATAAAAGACTGAGGCCATATGTTCTCTAATAGTTTACCACCTTTCCCATGCAAAAATAACATACACTAATCCAAACTGCCCACTCTGAATTTGGACTCCACAAGTCTATGTAGAAATAAAAAACCCACATACATGCATGACTGTCTTGATACCATATTTTCTCACATATACAACATGCCCCAAATAAGATCATACCTATTGTTTTTGAAAGGTGAAAAGGGGAGGTGGAAGGTGCATGAAGTATGGAAGAAATACGGTAATCTATATAATTATATTTTTAGAATTTATGACTTGAGAATATTGATACCCATCACATTTTTCAACTGTACCTGTTTTTCTTGTTGCATTTGTTCCTGGAAGAGCTTCCAATGTTGTTGTCTATAGCTGCCCACTTTTTCCAACTGAAGGACCAAATTCTCCTGCCATTCTTCTTTTAAAAGTTCACAATCTCTTAAGGAGAGACCGGTTATTCTAGGAAGGTTCTGAAGAAACAGCTCTTTAACAAGCTCCTCTAATGCATGAGAAGATCTCACATATAGCTCCTAAAAGAACACAAAGGATATAATTCATTAATAACTTGCTTGTCATGCCCCTTTCCATCATCTGTTCCCTTAGCGCATCCTAATCCCAGCCTCACTTTCCACAGCCCTTCATTTTCTTCTCCAGATCCTGGTTCTACCAGGCTGCTTTTTCTGATACATGTACCTCACTGATGCACTCTCTTTTTCTCTCCCCTTGAAAAAAAACCCTTTACAATCCTTATACACCTCATTAGGAATCATCCACCCTCTCTTGAATTGTTCCATGATACAGGTTTGTTGAAGTCTGAATCGACAATGTTTATGCCTGGTAGTAGGCCATCTGAAACTGCAGAGAAAGGTCGGCTTTGGGGTTGAAACACTGGACAGAGATAGCAGTTCATGCTGGAACATGGTAATTGCTGCACTTCATCAGCTTCCCACATCTCATGTATCAGCGTCCCCATGCTTAAAAATGGCAATGGGAGGATTTGAACTAAAGTTTGTTAAACTCTCAGAACCACTCTAATTAAAGTGCCTCCCTCTCCCCATCCCCATCGCACATGTAAAAGTGCCCTTTGTGCTTTTTCTCCCATCTGTAAAATGGGAAAGCTAAGGTTTCCCTTTTGGCTTGTCTGTTTAGACTGCTGTTTTCTTGGGACAGCATCCATCACAGTGAGACCTCAATAGGGCTTCTAAACAGCACAAATAAATAACTGTAATTATTGCTGTTGCAAACTGTGGTGCATGTTTGTGCTAACAGGGTGTGGACATTAATTTCAACCTTTGTAGGTGATGACAAGTCTGATCTGTGAGTCCCAGTCCTAGAAAGATTTATGCACATGCTTAAGCCTAAATCACTGAGTAATACCATGGAAATCACTGAATATTTAAAAAGAATACTTTACTGTTTCCAGACCAAGTGGCTAAGAAGAAAAACTCAATGGGACTTCAGGGTGACCAGCAGAGCTGTCCCTTGGAGGGGCGAATCGGGGAGGCTGCTTTGGGGGGCCCTGCAGGCAGGGTGCCATGATTCCACGTGGCTGCCGTGCATGGCCACCTTTGTGCATTGGCCGCTCACCACCCCTTCCACCCCCCAGCACAGGCTGATATGCCCCAGGCCTTGCACACCCCTAGGGTCAGCTCTGGTAACCATTAGGGTGACCCTGAATGTAGTTCTTATGAAAGATGTCCCTTTGGAAGTAAGTACCATATTGTTTGTGAAAGTGTGCTATTCTTTTAAGAGCAGAGCAGCCTGGGAAATATTTCTAAAGATGTAAAGTAAAAGCTATCAGGAGGCAAGCAGTTTGGCACTTCTTCTGATGAAGGAAAAGCTTGCTGGTACCACAGTGAGTCTGAAGGTATTGCTTTGTAATGGACCCAGTTCAGATGCATGGGGTTGTGCTTGCTTTGCTTTTTTATGCTACATGATTTTCTTTTGTTGCTGATGAATGGGAATTTGATTTTGTAGCTCTCTGGTCACAAGGAGTCTTAGCCCCTGAGTTCCAAGTGATTATGCATGTGTATGTCAGGATGAAAGACTTTTTCAAATACGTAAAAAACCCCCAACTGTTTGATGCACAAAGTGTGTGTAATTGGAAAGTAAGCTTCCTTTCAGTAGGCTGCCCAGGAATCACCCCTGTGATTGAGAGAGGAATTAGGTTTCTGTCTCTGCCCTCAGTAAGAAGACTGAGGCCTAGATCCAATACAGGATCAGGGCACTTGACTGCTAGAATGGAATCCAGAGCCCAGGGCCAAGAACTGTGGCTTCCCCATATAGTGCACAGGGAAAAGAGGTGCCCCAGAATGAAGATGATACTCATGTACAGCATGGGGAGATGCCCAGAGGCAGGCAATAATAAATGCTAAGAACAGGGATGTGTCTGAACTCAGCGTGCCAGGCAAAAACTGTGCTACTACACTACTGCGCAGTAACATTAGGCTACTGTACAGTAAATGTCACTAAAACCCCATGTGCTGACACTACTGTGCAATAGCGTAAGTTACTGCACACTGATTTAGTACTTGGCGAACCAGTATTACAGCACATTAATGTGTAGTAACTACAGCACATTAATGAATGTGTTATAGATGGAGCAGTTATAGTTATGTGCAGACACATTCTAGGGTCTTTAAAAGGAAACGGACCTAAAGGCACCTCCAAGTCTGGGGAGTTTTTTAAACTGGTTTTGGGCTTATGCATCTGAGGTAAATCCTGATATAGGTGCCCCTACTATTTATTGGCCTGGTGTCAACTTTTAATTATAATTGTGCATTATATAGTACTTTTTGTGATGTGGACTTCTGTGAGCTAAATTCAGCAATGATTTCTATATATATCATGAAACAACCATCAGGGGTTGCTAGCTGCAATGTTTGGATCTGAATTGGCAATCTGGATGAAAGACTCCACAGCCCTTTAAGGAAGGCCTGCCACAAATTAGCGCTGCATCCTCCCCAAGTGCCACTTTGATTCCTTTCCCTTACCAGATCTACTGCTCAGCACTCTGCCTCCTGCTTGGGGCTCGCATGACCAAGCTACTGCTCTGCTTTTTGCTTCCTGCCTGATCTGATGCTCTGCTTTCTACTCCCTGTCCGATCTGGTACTGTTCTTCCTGTCAACTCCTCTATCTGCAGACTGGCCACCACTGCCATAGCCTATTACCAAACTTGAAGCGCTCTCATGATACTCTTCTTTATTTAAGACAGTGCAGCTTCCTCCATAAAATATTTTAATACATGTTACAGCTAATAAGAGTTAAACAGACAGTCATCTGAAACATCTACTTATTGTATAATGATTTCCAAAGTCTTTGGCATGGAAATCTTTTTATCACCTGTTCAGTGCTAGTGTGATGACCAGCTAGATGACTTGGTTGAGAAGATGGGCAGGGGGAAAGGTAATTGAACCAAAAACCTTCAGAGCAAAACAAAAAAGTGGGAGGGTAGTCACTCCTTCTGCTTGAGGGAAAGAGCCAAGGCTTGGGGTGGAAGAGGGGAAAAAGGACAACTGTAATTAAGAGCTCCAATCTTCCGTGGATCACGCATGCAGACAGACTTATGACAATCCACATACTCACCAGTGGATTACACTAGTATAGAGGCACTGCAAGACCCACCCTCAGGGGTGCCACGATGCAGGTACTGCCATCATGGAGAACAACAATTCATGGCTGCATTTTAGGTGATGCTGCTATGAATCTGACAGTAGGCAAGAGATAAGAAAATGGAGGATTAGAGTAACTTGTCTCTAAAGAAGAGAATTAAGGATACTGTAGTCCTGGAAAATGTCATTCCACGCTGGCTCCTAGAAGGACATCATTGTTCAAATTAATTCTGCTGCACACCAGCTACAAACTGGGGTGTGGGGAAGGGGAACACTATCTGATATTTCTGTTGAAACCACCATTGTGGAAGAAACTTTCAATTGCTGAACTTGTTTCATTTCCAAAAGGTTTCATTTGATTTAGGATGGATGAAATCCAAAATGCTACATTTTCTCAAGAGACTGTCTGGAGGCAGAATATTCACTGCCAAATACACACAGAGGTGATCTGGTCTGTTTTACAAAAAGTCTAGATAGTCTCCAGGGAGAGTAGCTGAATACAGGTAACTATCTCAAGGGGGAGAGAGAAAAACAATGCCTATGGAAAGGTCATATGCACACTGCAGTTGTCCAGCAATACTAAGCACTGTTTTTTGTGTGAATCTGCACACACATTTTGACAGCCCTAAAAACACTGTAAATCACCGTTAGAGCCCTCTAAAAAACTTTAACTTACCCTGCTTCCATTTAAAATGATAGGTAACCATTTTTAGCAATCTGTCTTTAGCATTCTTACAGCAAAATGGCTCCTACACTCAAACTGTTCTGGTTGTTGCCTTGTCTTGTGCCTGGTTGCTGTCACCATCTCACTATTAAAAACTGAATGATAAGGATGCAAAGTCAAATACTAAAAATATGAAAATGCCAGAACTTAGGTTGCACACACATAGTTTGATCTCCTTCTCCCATATGCATTATGCTATTACACAATGACATATACTTTCCACACAACCGTTGCCTCATTAAGTGCAGAGGACAGCCATCTCCCAGGCCATTGAGTCCAATCCCCTATGTCCTAAAAACCATCCACTCCAAGCTCACTACAAAGCACAAAACCAGAAACACCAATAACACTTCCCACCCTGCTACTGCTCATGGAACGGGAAACAAGGACAATGCCCTACCACTGCAGTGGGAAGAAGTAACTGAATTGGTAGTTGTTAAAAATCAGCTCCAGGTCTGTCTGTCTTCAGAATACCCACATTGTGCACTGAATGCAGGAGTCTTAATTACCATATTTTCGTGCATATAGCTCGCAGGCTATACAAGTTTTTGCAAACTTGATGGGTGGGTACAGGCTATACAAGGGTGCGGGCTATGCAGAGTCTTTAGAACAGCATAGCCCGTCTCTGCCTGTCCCCAGCTGCGGGCTCCAGTTCCAACCCCGGCTCTGGCGGCCGTGCCCAGCAGAGTACAGCTGGTGGTGGGGAGCGGGGCTCTGCAGGGGAGGGGAGAGATGAGGAGCTGTGAGCTGTGAGATCTGCTCCCCGCCGCCACACTCTGCTGGGCATGGCTGCCAGAGCTGGAGCTGGAGCCCGCGGCTGGGGATAGGCTTGCAGGCTCTGCAGGGGAGGGGAGGGATGAGGACCTGCAAGCTGCGGGGGTGACCAATCTGTGATATGTGTGCCACAAGTGGCTGCCTCTGTGTGTGACATGTGGCAGATCAGCAAGGGAACCAGCAGATAGGGCAGGAAGCAGAAAACAGAGCAGCAGTTTGGACGGTGGAAAGAGATTAGAGTGTCACTCAGAAAGGGGACAGCTTATTCGTGACACACCTAGAAAAAGGTTGTCCCCCACTAGTTTAAAACCTCTCTAGAGTAGTCTGCAGCCTTATCTGTTGCTACTGCAATCTCACAAGTGCTCATGTAAGGTCAGGCTCAATTAATACATGCAGATATTAACTGCAATCACCACTGCTACTGCAGTGAGAGGTAGCTAGCCATGCTAGTCTGAAGACTCTAACTGCATGGCTATAGTAGTAATTGGCATTCTGTAGGTGGCAGCCTGCTTCAGTATAAATATAATTTCTCCTTCACAGTAGAAGCGGTGAGTTTCTATTTGTGAGGAAATTGTTTTCATGGAATGTAAAGCAGAGGTTTTAATCACTTGCCATTTGTTTAAAGAGCAAAAAAGTTGCATTCTGTCTGTGCTCCCTGCAGGTTCACACAAATACTGTATTCTTTGTTTACTATCTGACGTTAATTTGCATCAGCTAAACAGTGATTGTGTCCTTGCAGACAACTGTATGTCACTGGTGGGTAATACAATCCCTAGGCCAAATGTTTTTGTTATTTGTTTGGGAAGTGCTTAGCTATCATCTGTTGAAATGAGCTACAGAAGTACCAGGTAGTGGTGTTAGAATTATAAGGACAGTATTTCAGATCAAGTGTAGCCAGGCATGCTGACAATACCGTTGGTGTAAATACAGCTTCTGGTAGGATAGTTAAATACCAAGACAGGATACAAGTTAGTATGTGCTAAGAACTCAAAGATCCTACTGAAAGTACCTACTATGGTGGTGGTTTTATTTTTATAACTGTCACCATTTTACAAGCTTGTCTGTGCTGAAGACTAGTCCAAGACTGTGGAATGAGCTCTGAAATTACGGACCATCACAAACCTCACCAAGCCGCACGAGTTCCAGCACTCCGAATGCCTTTCAACCTGCCTTCTGTAACGTGTGCACACAGCAGCGCACATGTTCAAAAGAAAACCCACATCACACAGCCTGTCAAATCAAAATGCTGAACTGTACACATTTTCCTTGGGGAGAAGGAGAAAGAGAATGAATCACTGTGTAACACACTATGTTACACTATGTACTATGTGTACTATGAGTACTATGAAGGTACTCGCAAGTGGTAGAAGGCCAAACAAACAGACACAGCTTCTGTAGTTCAGCTTTTCCTTTCAGGTTCTACGAAGAGTTCATGCTCCTTTTTGATTAGGACATTTTTTGATGTTTGTTGTTTGATCTTAAAAAGATACCATTTCTAAATTCTCTTATGTTAAAAAAGTATTTCAAATTACAGTCTTTGAACCAGAGGTCGTTTCAGCCTCTTCAAAAGGGGATGAAGAGTTGCCACTAAGCAGCATGCATCAGCTGTTATGCTGTAACTATTATCTCTGCATGCTCCAATAAGCTACATCATTGTGAACTTAACTTTGAATGAAATAAGGTTAACGTTTCAATGGTTTTGCTGCGCTTATAAATGTTACATCTATACCCTCTTCTTGTAGTACACTGTACAATTACTGATTGATCAAGCATGCTTATGTACCTGCACAGGGGTCTACCCCAATTAGTGTGGTTGCTCTACTATAGTGTCTTGAAAAGGATAAGAACATATAGAGAAAAATATGCTAATAGAGCCAGATTCTTTCAATGTGACTCAAGCTGACAAGAAGGCAGGGTAGAAATGCACCTTACAGACTAAGTAAATCACAGATACATAAGCCTTTGTGAGCCTGATCTCTTTATCAGATGCCATGGAAGGACATGAACAGAGCAGTCGATTAGAGAGAAAGATGTCAATATAAAAGACAGGGAAGGGAGGAAATGGAGGGGAAATGGGGAGGGCAGGACTCGGAGAGGCAAACAAATAAGAAACCCATAGGAACAAAAGGGTCACAAAAGCTAATTCAGACTAATTTAGTTTGTCTATAAAGTGCAGCTCTTCCCTGCCTTCTGCCTGACTTCAGATTAATACTTTCTCTGCTCAAGCTGAATAGAAGCTTGTGAGTAAGCAACTACTCAATGGGAGTCACTGAGTAGACTGTGGCTCTAAATAGGGAGGTTGCATTGCATATTGTAAGTTTCTTTTTCTGTCCAAAGAAGTGTATATGTGTGTGTGTATGTGGGAAGCATGTGAATTCCAATGTCCTGTTTTTGGACTGAAACACCCAAGAAACAGTCATCCTATATTTCTTGACATGTCATCTTTTTGTTTTCAAAACTCTTACTTAATACAATTTATTCAAATTGATTCCACTAATAGAGTAGCTGATTGAACAGTTAAATGAATCTGTTTGTAATATTTGACAGCCAACCTCAGGCCTTTCAAAAAACCTCTATAGAAACTCATTAAGCAGAAAGAAATGAAACAATATGGATGCAGAAATAAAATAGTCTTGGATTAATGCTGGGTTCATTTGAATTTCAAACAAGAAAACAAATTTATTATCTTGCAGGAAAAAAAACAGGGGAAATTAAAACCCGACGGAACTTCACTAAAAAGCAGAAGAGTGACATTAAAACAAGACAATGAAAACATCTGTAATTTTTTATCTGGGCTGAGGTGAAGAATTTAATTATCAGTAAGAAAAGGGAAAAAATGACCTTTTGAAAATATTGGAAACTTTTTCTTATCTAACTCCAAAGATGGGTTGCCATTACTATGTTGTACCTGTTACAGCTCATAGATTGTTAGGGGCTGGAAGGGATTATCGGATCCGGCCCCCCAACTCTAGGCAGGAAGACACCTGGGGTCAAGTGACCACAGTGAGGTGACTGTCCAGTCTCCTTTTGAAAACTGCCAGGGTAGATGACTGCACCATCACTGGAGGGAGTTTCTTCTACAGCCTGGACACCCTGACTGTGAAGGGGTTTTTCCTGGTATTAAGCCTGAAGTGGCCTTCTAGGAGTTTGTATCCATTGGTCCTGGTCTTCCCCAGGGGTTGCCCTAGCGAACAGTTGTTCACCAAGCTCCTAATGCACTCCTCTGATATAGTGATATGCCGCTATTGAGTCCCCTCTCAACCTTCTCTTCTTTAGGCTAAAGAGGCCCAGGTCCCTCAGTCTTTCCTTGTATGGCTTGCCTTGCATGTCCCTGATCATATGGGTGGCTCTTTTCTGGACCCTCTCAAGTTTTTCCACATCTTTATTGAAGTGCAGTGCCCAGAACTGGATGCAGTACTCCAGCTGTGGTCTCACCAATGCTGAGTACAGTGGGAGTATCACTTCCTTAGTTTTACACGAGATGCATGGTGTAATGCATGCCAGCATGCTATTTGCCCTACTGGCCACCGCATCACACTGATGGCTCATATTCATGCAATGGTTGATCTAGGTTCCTTTTGGCTGCAGTGCAAGTCAAGCTATCATCACCAAGCCTGTATGTATGTTGAGGGTTGTTTGCCCCCAGATGGAGCACTTGGAAGTGTTAAACTTCATCTGGTTCTGGTCTGCCCAACTCTCGAGCCTGTCCAGGTCCACCTGTATCTGCAGTCTATCTTCTGGCATGACCACACTGCTCCATAACTTGGTGTCATCTGTGAACTTGGCCAGAAAGCTTTTCACTCTCCCATCCAAATCATTGATAAAGATGTTGAAAAGCACTGGTCCAAGCCAGGACCCCTGAGGGACATCACTTGCCGCTTTGCACCAGGACAACACAGATCCGTTCATGAGAACTCTCTGGGTCCTACCCTGTAGCCAGTTTCCCACCCACTGAACCGTCAAGCAGCTGAGCCCTCAATCTTCCAGTTTTCAAACAAGGATATTGTGGGATACTAGATCAAAAGCCTTTTGGAAGTCTAGGTATATAACATCTACCCTGTCTCCCATGTCCAGGTGGCGAGAGACCAGGTTGTAGAAGGGGATGAGACTGATAAGACAAGACCTACCCATGACAAAAGCCATGCTGGCTGTCATTCAGAATCTTACCTTCCGCGAGTGTATCGCATATAGATTCTTTAATGAGCTTTTCCAGGATTTTCCCTGGGATAGAGGTTAGGCTGATTGGCCTATAGTTACCCGGGTCCTCCCTCTTCCCCTTCTTGAAGATGGGCACCATGTTGGCCCTCTTCCAATCCTCAGGGATTTCCCCTGCGCACCACGAGTTCTGAAAGACCTTTGCCAGGGGTTCCGCGATGACCTCAGCCAGCTCCTTCAGCACTCTCGGATGAAGTCCATCCAGTCCTGCTGACTTATGAATGTCTAGATTTGGCATTGCACCTGCTCAGCATCCACAGTGTTAAACTTCTCAGCATGCCTCCTATGAGCCTCATCTCATTTGTCTTTCCCCTTGGTCTAGTGAAATTACAAAAGCAAGTGGCCATTCAGGAGTTCAGTTTTGTCCTGAATGTCAGTTACCAGCTGTCCCGAGCTGTTAAGCAGGGGTCCCACACTTCCATTTGTTTTCCTTCTGCTGCCTGAATACTTAAAGAAGGACTTCGTATTGTCCTTGACTCCCGTGGTTAACCTAAACTCAGTCACTGCCTTGGCTTTCCTGATCATTTCCCTACAAGTGTTGGCCACTAATGTATAGTCCTTCTTGAGGACTGTCCCTAGCTTCCACTGTGTGTACACCTCATTTTTCTTTTTTAAGAGGATCAAAATGTCCCTATGAAGCCAGGAGGGCTGGCCAGCTCTTCTGCAACCTTTCCTCTTTCCAGGAATGGTTTGCTTTTGTGCTTTGAGGATCATATCCTTGAGCAACGACCATTCTTTGTGCACACCATTCACCTTCCCTTCCTGGTTCTGCATCGCCTCCCCTATTAATGCTCTGAGCCTGCTGAAGTCAGCATTTTTGAAGTCCAGGACTTCAATCCTGTTGGTTGATTTGTTGACTTTATGGAGGATGGTGAACCTGATAATTTCACTGTCACCCAGGTTACCCTTGTGTTCAAGCCACGCACCAGATCATCTCCTTTGGCCAAGACCAAGTCTAAGAGAACGTTACCTCTGGTTGCTCCTTGCACTTCCCAGGTCAGAATGAGCTCCTCAATCACAGTCAGGAAACTGAGTGAATGATGTGACCTAGCCAGGTGTTCCTCCCAATCTATGTCTGGGTAACTGAAGTCTCCCATGATAACCAAGTCCCTTGTACTCACGGCCTCTGTCAGTTCTCAAGAGAACTCCAGATCCAGCTCCTTCCCCTGGTTCAGTGGCCTGTAGTAAATGCATACAGTTAGGTTTCTCTCACTTTGCCATGTATGGAATGATACACAAATATCAGTTCATACATGGACTTGCATATTCTGGAATATGAGAATGTTGGCTTCCACGCTTTTTATCTCCTGTTTATCCTAAATCCTTTCCTAAGCAACATAACTGAATCAATTAATCAAACGAAACAATGTTCTCCCTCCCATCATTGGAAACACTAAATCCTGTTTTTGTTTTGTTCACACCCTAATTTACACGAGACTTTTTTTAGTAGAGGTGCACTGATACATTGGTGCATATTGTATCGGCACCGATAAAAGGAAAAGTGACATTACCGGTAATTGGCTTTTTATGGCTGATGTAGCTGATAATGTTGCTGATAAATGCCATGTGCCCGCACACAGCCACAGCTTGGAGAGCAGCGCTTGGCTGGTAAGTCTGTTGAGGGGAAGGAGCAGGGAGAGGAAGGGGGCATGTGGGGGGGCCAGATTGAGGCCCCCATGATGAGGGGGGCTGGGGCAGGTGCTGCCCTGCCAGGGCGCAGCATGGGACAGCTCATTTGGAAGGTATGGGGGGGGCAGCTCCTGCCGCTGTGCATGCCCCCCATGCCTCCCCAGGGGTGTATGCAGCATTGGGAACCACCCCTCCTCCCTGCACCCCTGGACTAGCTGCATAGCTCTGTCTGCGCTCCACCTGCCCCAGCCCCAGTCCCCCTCCTCTCTCACCATGGGAACCTCAATCTGTCCCCTCCTATGCCCCTTCCCCCAATAGACTTACTAGCTAGACTCTGCTCTCGAAGCTGCCTGGCTGCATATCAGCAATCAGATCGGTATCAGCTGATTATGGCTTGTTAATAATCGGCCATTGGTATCAGCCCAAAAAACTTTTATCAGCGCACCCCTACCTTTTGCCATAAACTCTTGAGTACAGATATATAAATATACTACAATTGAAACCTTAACAAATCTATTCATGATGCACTAATCTAAACTGAATATAGCTCACTCTCCTACAGAGGTATAGAAATAACACAGCAAAAAACAGTAAAATCTCAAGTGCTTATAATTTAGCAAGTAAGGTGGTCCAATACCTAAGAAAGACTGTTTTTTTTCTAGCCACAGCCCCATTTAGTATATACATTTTTCCTATTATTTGTCTTATTAAAGACTGCTATATAACAGGGGGTGTCAACTGGGGGTATGCATACCCCCAGGGGTACTTGGGAAGGCCCTAGTGAAATTTAACCAACAAATCAATGTTAAAACCAGACTTAGACCAAACCCAGGTATTTTGGTTCTAATTCCTATGCCTAATCTTTTAGTTCTAACTTCCTCTTAGTCCTTCCAGGCTCAATCCCAGGCCAAAACATTCATTAGTGATTTTTAATTTTGGGTAATCTCAAATTTAATGACTAAGTTTAGCCGATTGACTTAGATCACAATTCCAGAGGTGCTGAATGTCTGCAGTTCCATGATAGATGTGGGCCCTTTGAATATCCAGCTCACACTGGACACACAAAATTGTAGTTCAGTTTAGAAATTGTAGCTCTAAACTCCTAAGTTCAGATCCCATTCCACCTATCAGGTGCCTAAGTGGGGCTTAGGTTCTTAAGTATGATCCTATTCCATCCTGTTCAAGTCCCTGAAAAACAATTATACAGAAACAAAGTGGTGGACAGCCTGGTAGTGTAGTGATTGGCTATCCATTTCATTCATCAATCCAATTTACACAATGCTATATAGCCTCTGATGCCTGCAATGTAGAGGCACTGCTTGATAATGATGCAAGACTACAACATAGAACAGTTTTAATCGTCAAAGCCCTTAGGAAGTAAAACACCAAAATAGCTCCTTTTTAAAAAAACATTTTGGATGACGTTGGGGAAGATTTTATACCATACTGCTTTGGTAAACCACCGAAGCTCTGTGGCCCTGAGTTTATTATTGACATCAATTACACACCAACTGGACACCTAGAGGTTTGAATAACAGACTAATAGAATTACACATCAGCCTCATGGGGAAATGTTATGTCGTAATATTTCGTGCATACGCAGAAACCATAAAATCATAGGAACAAAAGGGCTAAAAGAGACCTCAGAAGGCTATCTAATTCCACCCCTGTTCAAGGGAGTATCATACCACCCAAGAGTTTGCCTAATCTGCTCTTCAAACCTTCCAGTGGTAGAGATTCAATAACCTCTTTAGGTGATCACTTCTATGGCTTATACTGCCAAATAAAAGACTAATTTTAAGATTTAAGTAGCATCATCTGCATAGCATGGCACAGTGACTAACCGGTTGTCTTGGAGGACTTTCCCACTTGTGTAAGATGTGATATGGAGCGTTATGAAGCAAAGTTACTGGCCAGTGACTGGTGTTGGAAAGCCAACTCGGTTTACTTCTCCTCTCAAAATGTAACACAATTTTCTTATTGCCAACACAGGCTTCCAACAATGGTAAGTACAAAAAAATATGGATATACCCATACTTCAAGCAATGGCATATTTTTGATTATGCTGCTGTTTGCTTCTGAAACTTTAAGGATGGCAGGCTCATCTATTCTATGAGTGTTTCAAGGTGCTGGTCAAACCACACCTGGTCCACACACAGATAACCCTTCAGATGAACTTGAGAGACTTCCCAAGATAAAAACCTGCAAATCAACATCGTTGGGCTGAGATGCCTTAAAAAGTAAGCAGAGTTTCAACACAAGATATAAGAAACTACTTGATTAACTGTAAGTGGATAAGCAGATGTGGGAAATCTGAGATGCCACTTAGAGCAGTGCATCTGCAGTCCTTTGCCTTGTAAAGAGAAAATATCAGACTGATGAACGTGACCATGAATCAGCCAGCTTCTACATGAATTGCATGCCACAGATAGGACATAGATGCCATAAAATAGATTAAATCCATCAAAATAAAATACGTAGTATAAACTACTTCACCAAGTGAAAAGCCATTGGTGGAAAGATAAGCCATGGAACTTCTGGAAGTAACAGGAAGACATAAATGTAAACTCTGCACCATGTCCAGTCCAAAATCCAGTGACACGACACCCATAGGCTTTGATGGTAGGGCAGCCTATTCATTGACAAGAATGAAATCCTTGTTTGGTGGGTAGAATGCTTCATTTCATAATTCGACTGACAATCTAGCATATCAGACTTGGCTTGTCATAACATTTCCCAAGCATTCAATCATGAAACACCTTGTTGTGGTTCAATTCAGAACATCAAAAGAGGCACCAAGCAAAATTCACCCAGCAAAATTGCCAACACGGATAATATTCTTACTGGACTCTTCCAGTACAACAAACAACAAATGATTTTACAGCTTATGGTACTTTTCTAATTCAAGGCAGGAAAGAGGAATGCAATGCCATCATGCTACAACTCACCCCAGGAATTTTGTGTGAAGCAAGCAACTGAATTTGTAAAATCAAGAATTGGTCCATACCTGTGACAGACTAAGAATCTGTTGTAATATTTCTTGTTTAAATGTGTTCATGGTGTAACAATGCTGCATGCCTCAGTTTTTCTGACATACTTGTATAAGGGGGAGAACAGCCAAGATAATTTCGGGGTCCCCTGAAGCTGTACAGGCTGTTTGGGTTCAAGGACTATGCTTATTGTATGTCCAATAAATGCCTTTGTTGAGGAAGAGCTGTCTGCTTTGCTGCTTGGGCCTTCAGGGTGCAATTCTTTCCCGTTTAAAAAAGGTAAAGAGCCTCTCTTAGGAGTTGGAGTGGAAGGTAGCTCTGTGAGGGAAGTCCATGTATAACCAGGAAAGGTCAGGGAGCAAAAGACTGGGTCTCACACCACTTTAGAAGCTATGCCTGGGATGGCTTGGGGGGGTATTCAGAGACACTGTACAGGGCTGTGAGTCCTGAACAAGGACTCCGCTGTGACCGCACCTCATTTGTGAAAACACTGACGCTAAAGAGGTCTTGTTGAATTTTCCTGTCATGTCATGGATGTGGAACTCCATGAAGGGAATAACAGATGCATGGCTTAAATGCTTAGTTTACTTTTTGCAAATTATTTATGGAGGATATACTAGTTATCTTCTATCCTCATCTGTTTAGCACCTCATTTTTATCTCACCATTTGAAGTTTTGCAGCCCATTCCCCATGCTCCAACTGACCATAATCACTCACTCACCTATCACAAGATTTAGTTGATATTTTTAAATCAGTTTTATTGATTTACTTGTGTATACACAAAAAATCTACTCAACACATACACACCCACACTAAACTGACAGACTGACATTTTCCTGTATTTATCTCAAGGCCTGACAATTATTTACTGTAGAATAGTATTACCAACAGCTCAAATCAAGGGTTTAAGATTGTACAAATAATTAGTAAAGAAACCGCTGTAGCTCTGGTTAGCTTCCAGTCTTTACAAGATGAAAAAAAAGAGAAAGACTCAAAACAAACAGCTGGAGGAGGACATGGAAGAGCAAAGTAAATATTATAGGAGAAACATCCCCCATAGACAAGTTAATTCAACTGATGAATTGAACTGACATTCTCTTCAATCCCCAAGCAGTTCATTCAGTCACACACTCCCCTTTCATGACATGTTGGGTATGTCTATAGGGCTTCCTTCCTGATCCTGGGTTCACTGCTTTTAAAAAAGCTCTACCCATTCATTGCCACTGGGGCACATCAATGATCAGCAATCAGGTGGAGACCTTGGAAGTAGCCTGAGAGGCTCAGAGAGGACTTGAATGCAGGTGTGGGGCCCACATTTACTTAGCCTAATTACTGGTTCCTGATACTCCCAGTGGAAGTGAATAGGCAGGGCATATTTTGCTGGACCTGGGATCTGGAGGGAGCCCTACTGACATGCCATTATTTGCTTACTGACACAAATCAGGTGTAACTCTCTTGAATCAGGTGTAACTCTAATGAACCTGCATTGCCACAAGATTGCAAAAGAGGAGAATCAGGTCCATGACTAATGCCTGTAGTTAGTTTGCCCATACACTTCTAGTGCCAAATCTTTTCCCAGTTTGCTATAAGAGATTAGAATTTCACTCACCACTGACCTTCAAACCACCACAATACTACTAGGATGTTGGTATCTGTGATAAAATATGTGCAGCAGCAGCCTGGAATAGGTTGATGAAGAACCTCATAATTACCTTCTGGTTATGACCAAGCAATCACTTAGAAACAGCTGTTAGAAAAGACTGACTCCTCACACACACACCAGGCACAGTGTATGGAAGTCTGCAGATCTTACAGAAGAGTGCTATATGTAGCCTAAGGAGCAGTGAAGGTATGAAGCAGCAAGTTTTTTGTTATTTAATACAGAAGTGGAACCCAAGGAAGAAAGTAAGCCTGGCTTCTCTGATTTTTCCCCTCTGAGAATGCGCAGTGATCCCTGGGGCAGTAAAGGGACTAAGGGCTAGTAAAGCCCAGAATGGGGAGAAACCCAGGATTAGATGTGCAGCTTTCTAGAGTCTGCAGATTGAATTATGTTAGTCTAAACCTGGATCCCTGCTACATAGACGAAGATTTCAGGAGGAGGTTCCTGATGAAGCAATGGAAGGGCTGCAGCCTGGCACATTCAAGGTAGGTGTGTGCCCAAATCTTTTGCTGACGGAAGGGACAGGTGTTGAGTATGTCCCAAGTGGGAAACAGCACCGGACGACATGATCCGATTCAGTATAGCAATTCCTGTGGTGTTCTTTACAGAGATGTGGTGCTATCTGATTAGAGTCAGTTTTGACAGTGGCTTTGCATCTCAGGAGGACTGTTAACAACTTAAATAAGAGATGCTAGAGATCCCTTCCTACTCTGTGATTCTATGACCATTGCATTATACTTGTTCAGCTTCTGTGAATGTAGTTAGGCTTTGCTTTCTGGTGTGATTCAAATAAAAGAAGAGGGTTTGTTGGCTCCAAATCTAGCATGAAAATTCTTTTCCTTCAATCTTCTCTGGTAAAATATTTGTAATTTAAAAAATGTAGTGGATTAATTGAACAACAGACACTGACTTTACTTTTGTCTTGCTTGTTCATGTTTCCAGTATCGCCTTTGTTTCTATAAAGAAATATGGTTTCAGGCAGTATCCAAAAGTACAAATTTCTCTTCAGATTGCCAAGGACTGTCTCAAAGTTGAGAAATCTAGCACAGGATTTGCAAAAATACAGCCTGCAGACCAGATTCGCCCCACCAAGGATTTTGTCTGGCCTGCGGTGGGTCCCTCAGTCCTACCCAGCCTAGGCACAGGAAACAACCCAGGCTGTGGTGTGTGTGGCCAGTCCTGCCAGCACCAGGTTCACAGCAGGGCTGAGATGGTGTGGCAGCCAAACTCACTTCCTGGTGGCAGTGGCTCCTCCTTTTGTCTGCAGCTGCCAGTGTTACCACCACCACTGGACCCAGCTACACTGCCTAGGCACCCTGGCCCTTCCACCCCACACCTACCACAAGGGGTGGGATTCATGTGGGCAGGGCATGCAGCAAGGCAGATGGAGTAGGGCTGTGGGTGGGTGGGGAGTAGTGCCTGGGAGCAGGATGGGTGGGCAGACACAAGATCATGGAGCAGGATCGTAGGGCCAGGGCCCAGCCACAATCTTGTTTCCTGCACACCTCTGTGATAGATGCCAATTCTACAGATGCGGGAGGTGCGGGGAGCATACCATGGCTCTGCTCTGGGCCTCAGTCCCACACTGTCATTGGCCTGCAATCCCAGCCTCCCTTGTCTGTCCCACTCCTGGATGCTGCTCCCTGCACACCTGCGGCCCATCCCATCTGCCCGGCCACGTACCCTGCCTGCATGGGTATTTGCCAGTCCCTTTGGAGAACCTATGATTGCTGGGTTATAACAGCTGGGGCCTGGGGTGGAGCTGTGATCCTCTTACTATATGTCCCTGCCCATGGAACTGGTGTCTGTCACAGGGACATACGCTGTGCGGATTGTGACTTTGCTCTGGGCCCTGACCCTAGCCCTGTGATGTTACTGCCCCACAATCCCAGCCCCAGCCCTGCCTACCCATCCTGTTCTTGGATGCTGTTCCCCACCTGCCTGTGGCCCCATCTCATCCGCCTGGCTAAGTGGAGCAGTGCCACGTGGGGAGCTTTGGTGAGTTGTTGTGTTGGGGTGGGGGGTGCTGACCTGGCCCATGACAGCTTATCAAACTCCTTAAATGTCCCTCTGGCCCAAATAATTTTCCACCCCAGCCTAGCACCACAGTATGTTTGTGTGCACACTGCTTTCAAAGGTGTGACTATATCCTGTGTACCTAATCTAGCTAGTTTGGGCATGGATAACAATGTGAGCTGACTTGGGGAACCAAGTTCCTGGGTAAGTTTTATCCCATGGCAAGCTCCATGCTGTTACCACTACCATGTTTTCAAGAATGGGAGAGTAGGTTTTGTGTGATACTGTTTTTTTCCTCACAAAAGTGAGTGGATGCCGTCCTGACCTTGGCATGCACACTAAAATTGAAAGGTAAAGCACTCTGAACCATGTGATTTAAGCAGACACTGAGGAAACTGCAAAGGGAATGTAATTTTCTGAGAACAATTCCTTCCTTCGGTAGCAATTCTGCCTTTTTATGCCCCTGGCAACACATACATCTTGTAATAGCTACTCTTCCCTTCCTCGGCTGCTATTTTACTTAAATAGGGTTATACTGACTTGCATTAGATCAGGCCCATTGGTATGTGTGAGTGCGCACAAGCTTTCTGGAGAGTACAAATAAGTTTTATTTTTTTTGTACCCAGCCAATGCACCTTGAAAAGCTGCTATTGTAAAAGCATGTTTAGTTTCTTGAATCTAAATTCTTATTGGATATCACCAAATCAGTTGTGGCAGTTTTGTAAGACTGGTTAGTCTTTACTTAGAAGAGCCCAGAATTGAAATGGCATGTGCAATATGTAAAAGGTTAGGACCGAATGTTCTAGCAAAGCTCTTTGGGATCTCACATACAGTGTTTCTGTCAGCCCAGTAATTTTAGAAAAGTTCAATTCACTCAAACACTTAATGGAACAGAGCTTGGTCAAAAACAAGGCTAGAGGAAATAGGATTTTAACTGGGTCTTAATGTCCATGATGCAGTTTCCAATAACAGAAACCAATACAACTTCTGCAAATAAAGTGGGATCGTGCAGGAGACAAATGTTTGGCTTCTACAGACTTCGAACAAAATGGGGGAAAAAAGTTGAAAATGTCTGTCCAGAGATCACCTATAATGCATAGTAGTATCATATACATTTGCTTCCTGTTAAATTTTAACTTTCCAAACCAATTTACCCTTTTCTAAATCAATAGCAGGTTCCTCAAACACTTAAAAAAAAAAAAAAAAAAGCCATTAATCCACAATCATGCCTTAAGTACAGTGACACCAGCCAGGCCTTTTTTTCTGTCCCCATTCCCCCATCAAAACTTTATCAAACCTTGTTGGAGGAAAATGCACATGGCAATAAGGGTTCCAATAAAGCAGAATAAATGCAGTCAGATAACTAACATTTATTTAGACACCCACATCCAAATGCTGATCTGATATGGATTACAAACAGTCACAACACACCAAGATGGTCATGATTAATCATGACAAATAGCCTGTCAAGCTAGAAATAATCACTTTCAGCTCAAATAAAGGTCACTGCTTCTGCTACAATTAGCTACAATTTTCAGCCTTCAGGTAGTGATAACATCTATTACGCACACAGAAAACATTTAATAAGGAAAGAAGTGACAAAGCACAAAACTTTTTACCAATTGCAACAATTTCCAATTTGGCATGACTAAGAACTACAAAACATACTTCTAGTAAGGGTATGATTTTATATCCCTGAACCAACACAGTCAATTTAGTAGAATAAGCTCTCTCTAACACTTATAACTCTATGAGTTAACTGCGAAGCCTGACTATTTCCTTGCAGTTCTCTTCTGAGGAGGATCATCCTAGTATGGCATAGTTTTCTCTGGGAAAGAGGGCTGAGGCATATGAGGCATTTATACACATGCTCTGGGGCAGGGAGGGTAGGGGGAGACACTTTAATTAGAGCAGCTCTCGAAGCTGCTCTAATTAAAGTGCCCAGAGCATCTTGTATATCAGCATCCCCAAGCTTAAAAATGGTGGTGCTCAATCAGTTTTTAGTTAAAAGTGCCCCCGCCATCATTTTTAAGTGCAGAGATGCTGATACACGAGACACTGGAGTCTCGAGCACGATAATTACCAATCTCCAGCTTGGTTCAGTGGGAACTTATGCAGGATCCCCCAGTTGTGTCTCCAGCCAAGCATGTGGTGTGGCAGGAGGCATGGTTGTTGGGATCTGCATCAGAGCCCATCACACCTTTACTTTAACATTACATCCGTCAGCAGCCCTAGAAATAGGAAGCTGGTTTTTGCTATTCATACAAGGAGAATCTCTTCAAAAAATAATCAAGGTTTTTTAAAAAAAATAAATAAAACGCTCAGTAATGGCATCCTACGCAGAAACCTTCAGGCATTCTACATTTTAGAAATTTGTATTCCTTTGCTCCTACCCTGCCTGGCACCTGGCGCTGCCTGTGCCACATGGCGCAGGCCTAGTCCAGCACTGCATGATACCGTGTGCCTTCATGCAGCTTCCATGCCCGCAGGACCTGGCCTGGTGTGACAGGCAGTCCCCGCGAGTGGTGCGGGGCTCCAGGTGACAGCCTGAGCGGCCCAGAGATGCTCAAAGGCACATAGCGCCAGACTGAACTGTGCCAGGCCCACATGATGTGGCACAGGCAGCGCTGGGTGCCAGGGATGTATTTTAATTACAGTGCATCGGAGCAGCCTTGCTGCTTGCGTATAGGTGTCCATGATGTCTTCCTCCTTTTATTGCCTGTATGCGGCATCACTGCCTACCTGCTGTCTAGGCTGCCAGGAAAACTACAGGGATTCCTGTGCTGGCAGTGACCATCTTGCCTACCACACCTACTCAATAACTGCAAGCTATTAGAATGTTAGCAAAGTTTGTTAAAGTGCCAGGATGGTGTGGCAAGATGGTCTGCCATGGCATGAGCAGTTCTCATTTGATAGACTGTGAAAATGAAATTCAGAGTGTGTAAAAACTATAGGTTGGTATGTAGTTAATATTAGATTTTCTACTTTGGAAACTGTGAAGGTAAATTCTTTGTAGTAGATTCATAAAGATGTGTAGTCACTTTAGGGAGGAACATTTTGCAGGTCTAAATAAGGAAAGTTTTCCCTTTTTACCATTATATAAATGTTTAGCAGATGAATCATTAAGTTATTTCTGTTGCATTTGGAATCCTATGTCTATGACCCAACAAGTGGAGAACAAGATTGCTTTTTGCTTCTGACCTCCAGGACTTGAACCCCACATCTCCTAAGGTGAAAGACTAATTTTCTCACACTTTGGTACTATAATCTCTCCCCTTTTAAAATGGTCTTAACACCATATCTTAAGAAACTTGTTAGATACCCACTCATGATGTATAGCTGGATCAGAGGATTCAGACTTCTAGTAAGTGGAAGAAAACATAAGTGTCACCTTATGGAGATCTACAACAGCCTCAGTGCTTTCACGGTTGTCCACTTCTTCTAGATTCCACTGTGTCTGTCTCTGCTTCTCTAGCAATTCATGGTAAGCCTAAGGGAAGTATACAAGATAAGATAAAGCCAAAACCCCAGTTGACATGAAAAGGCATTAGAGGATCAAGGATGCTTTTTGACTACACAAAAGCCACTAAAACTGTAAAAACTAACCGAAAAAAACATGCATGTTGCCTTACCTTACATGAGTGACAGGAGAAGTCAAGGGCACTGATGTGATTTGACGTGATACTTGTTATTAAAATATACTTAGAGGGGCATTGTTCATTTTGCTTGGACATCTTAATTTGGGCATCTCCTAACTTCCAACTTGATTTTACAAACTGGAGGAAGGCACAGTCCAGGACCATAGAGATGCTTTGGTAGCTGACCAGACAGTCTCTGTGCTTGCCCTTGCCCTGATGTGACCTGGACCTGAGCTCTGTTCCAGGTAAGCTTCCAAGGGAGGGGGCGGAGGGGGGCAGCTGCCCACCCCACACAGGGACCATATGCCCCCCGCAGAGCCCCAGCGCCCCTGCATGGCACACAACTCACTGGCGGCAGCAGTGGCTACTTGGATGCTCAGGGCTTCCTGGCACAGCCCTCTGCACAGCACAGGGCAGTGCAGCTTGGCCCTGGCCACCTGGCACCCAGCGCTGCCTGTGCCACATCATGTGGGCCTGGCACAGTTCAGTCTGGCACTATGTGCCTTTGAGCATCTCTGGGCCGCTCAGGCTGTCACCTGGAGCCCCACACCACTCGTGGGGACTGCCTGTCACACCAGGCCAGGTCCTGCGGGCATGGAAGCTGCATGAAGGCACACGGTATCATGCAGTGCTGGACTAGGCCTGCACCATGTGGCACAGGCAGCGCCAGGTGCCAGGCAGGGTAGGAGTAAAGGAATACAAATTTCTAAAATGTAGAATGCCTGAAGGTTGCTGCGTAGGATGCCATTACTGAGCGTTTTATTTTATTTTTTTTAAAAAACCTTGATTATTTTTTGAAGAGATTCTCCTTGTATGAATAGCAAAAACCAGCTTCCTATTTCTAGGGCTGCTGACGGATGTAATGTTAAAGTAAAGGTGTGATGGGCTCTGATGCAGATCCCAACAACCATGCCTCCTGCCACACCACATGCTTGGCTGGAGACACAACTGGGGGATCCTGCATAAGTTCCCACTGAACCAAGCTTGGCTCCCAGCCGGCTGAGCACACAATGAACTCCTGCAGCTGGAAGCCCTTTCAGCTGGCCACAGTTCCAGCTGGGGGACTGCACCATGCTGACCAATCAGCTGATGGGGTTCCTACCTGGGGTAGGCATGGCATGCTTCCTTAGCTGGGAGCCCTGATCATCTGACAGGACTCCCAGCCTCTGGAGCATGCAGGAGTCTTGAAAGGCTCCTGTGTGCTCCAGAGGCTGGATGCCAGCCACACGTTCAATTAAAGGTATGATAAGAATGAGCTGCACAGTTATAATACAAAATATATAATTGTATATATTTTGTGTAATAACTTTGTGGCTTGTTCCTTTTTTATTATGCCATTAATTGATTAAATGCCTGGCCAGGCCTACACTTAAGTGATTAATCAGTCTAGTAGCCATGAAAATATACACATTTACCCTATTATCGGAAAACTTAACAGGCCATAATGACACAATAAGAGTTACTCATAGTATCCTGTTCAGTTTAGAAGATCACAGATCTAATGGGACATCATTTTCACTGAAACTGAACTGGTTCCAGACTTCAGATGTTTCAGAGAATACTAAACAATATATCCACATCTGGAGCAGGGGCAGGCAGAGGTCCTGTTTGTGATTGGGGCTTCCTAGCAGTACAGATATATTATCTTGCTGTCATTCAGTACTCTATTGTTTAAAGAGAAAACTAGGTCAAGGGAACGAGGTAAGCAAATAGGCTGGCTCAAAACTGCAGCAACCTGGTATCTTTACTATCCACAGAGGGTGTGTCTACATGTTCATGAATGCCCTTTTGCCACTGCTCATTATATTTAGTAGCTCTAATGTTAGGTACTAAATAAATGCACGTTAGACTGCTCTAATGTGCAGTAGCAACTGCGTACACTTTTTTTTTTTTAGTAATGCTTAATATACAGTAGCCTAACTTTAGCGTATCAGCATGGCTTTTAATGTAATGCTCTAATGTGCTGTAAAATATGCTACTGTGCATTGAAGCACACATGTAGATGCACCCAGAGAAGACAAAACTTGTTTCTATTAGATCTTATCTGAAAGAATTGCACGTTACAAACCACGCAGAATTTACTTACCTTTCAAAGACTGCATAAATCTAGCCAGGATACAAATCTGTTCCCACTACCAGAAAATAATTAAATTCCTATTGAATGCATGAAAGGTGGACTTTATTCTCTCTCCTTAATAATACCTTCTTGAAGTTCACAAAATCCTACTTATGTAATATTAGAAGATTATGTTCTGATTACAATGGTTCTACATCTAGGCTTCCATGGATGGGAAATTCAATTAATTTAACAAGAGGTAGTTTGGCTCAAAGACCTTGGTTTGATGGTGATCCAGAATAGTAATGACTAAACTGGTTACCTGCTAACAGTTGTATTGTGGTTTGTGTGAGGGTCTTGCATTAGCTCTTCATGGACAGACAGTATCTGTGTTGGCCACCTTCGTAGAGTGGCCATAGATTTTAATAAGTATACTCATTCCTCCTTTCAGCTGGTCTTTTAAAGCCATGATTGCAACAAGTTAGCAGGCAAATATTTTATAATACTAAGGGGTGTAGGTTGTAGCTGTGTTGGTCTAAAGACATAGGCAGACAAGGTTCTTTGGGTGAACCTGATATCTTTTATTAGACCAACTTAAATAGTTGGAAAAAAAATTTTAAGCAAGCTTTCAGGTTTAAAAACCCTTCATCAGGCTGAGGAAGTCTCTGTAGTTGGTGTGTGCTCTTCCTGGATTGAATAAATAGTGAAGAAGCCAGAGGCTGGGCTGGTCTGCATGCAAGATAGGCAGTCAGTAAAGATGTAAATTGAGTCAGTGGGTGATGGACAGACAGCCTGGAGGAGTGGGGGTAGAAAAGGAGGATGAATGTAGCAGTTGCATAGTGGAGAGGTACCTGGGGAATTGGATGCCATGCAGGTTATAACGTGTCATAAATCCAACATCTATATTTAGTCCATGACTTTTTGTATCCTGGAGACTGATGAAGTGAAATTCATAGGCTTGTCTCAGAAATGTTTTGTAAGTACCCTTTGAGGATTAGATCTGAGAGATTGGAGAGAGAGAGGTCTTCTTGTGAGAAATGTGTCCCCACCAGTAATTGGGTATTCCTGTCTTTGACAGATTTCCAGTGTGCATTCATTCTGGTGTGAAGTTGTTGTTTGGCCTCTCCTACGTATTGTCCATCAGGGAATTTGGTGCATTAGATGAGATGTATTACATTTCTGGAGGTGCAGCTGTAAGATGCAGGAATGCTGATGGCTCTGTTGTGTGGTTTGGTAATTGTGGGGATGGTGGAGATATGTCGGCAGGCTTTACATTTCTTGTCATGGCGTGTTTTGGGCCTTAAGAAGTTTGCTTCTGGTGATGAGGTTAGCGAAGTTTGGTGCTTGTTTGAAGGCTAGGATGGGTGGTTCTGGGAAGATCTCTTTACAAATACCATCTCTTTCTAGTATGGGTTGCAACTGTTTGAGGATTTTCCATATGGGTTCAAGGGAGGGGTGTTATGTCTGGGGAGGGGAACATTTCTCTCTCCAGTATCTCAGTTCTAATCCTCAAAGGAAACTTACAAAACATTTCTCAGATGAACCATTAACTCCCCTTCATCAGTCTCCTGGATACAAAAAACCATGGACTAAATATAGACATTGGATTTATGACACATTATAACCTGGTCTGACATCTGACTCCCCAGGTACCTCTCCACTATTTAACTGCTACATTCATCCCCCTTTTCTCTCCCCCTCCTCTTGCCCCTCCCCCCTGCATGTCTGTCACCCAATTACATCTTCACTGACTGCCTATCTTACATGCAGACCAGCCCGGCCCCTGGCTTCTTCACTATTCATTCCATCCAGGAAGAGCACACACCAACTGCAGAGACTTCCTCAGCCTGATGAAAGGTTTTTAAACTCAAAAGCTTGCTAAATTTTTTCCCCCCAACTATTTATGTTGATCTAATAAAAGATAACAGATTTACCCAAAGAACCTTGTCTGCTTATAATACTAAGTAAATTCTCCAGGCAAGGATCTAGTAATCTTATAGTAATTCTGTTCAAGCCAAGGTTGTGGGATGGTGCCAGGTAAATGTTTTATAATCAAAAGCAAATTTCACAGGCAAGGATAACATAATTCTATATGCTGGTATTGTGCCATGTAAAAAATATCCATTCAGACTCTGAAGAAACTTGAATTGTCAGTGCCTAGTCTGTGTATAAGTAGGGCTGCGTTCTTCAAGACTGTAGACTTTTTTGCCTTTTTTTTTTAAAAGAGCTATAATTTTGTACTTTAACAAAAGCAGTGAGGTTTTTTTAGAAACTAGAAACCTCAAGGGCATTTGCAGATGGATATTTCAGTTGTCCTTTGATCATAAAAATTGTTTCTAAGTAGTAGTAATAATAATAATAATAATAGTAGTAAACAACGACAGTATCTGGCTATATATTGTGGAACAAACAGGAAGAATTGAAAGTCCTAGTACAAGCACAGAGTTGTCATGTAATTGGGATTATGGAGACATGGTAGGATAGGTTGTATGACTGGACTATAGACATGGATGAGTATAGCTTCTATAGGAAGAATAGGTAGGGGAAAAAAGTAAGAGGTTTTGCCTATATATAAAGGTGATGTACACATGTTCTGAGATACAGTAGGAATAGGAAGGTAGGTCAACTGAAAGCCTCTGAGTAAAGGTTAGAGGGGAATGCAGCAGGGGGGGAATGTCATGGTGCGCAGGTGGCTACAGGCCACCAAACCAGGAGGAAGAGGTGGATGAGACCTTCTTTAGACAACTGACAAACTTCCAAATTACAGGACTTAGTTCTCACGGGGGACTTGAATTATCAGAACATCTGCTGGTAGAGAAGCAGTCCAGCAAATTCCTGGAGTATGTTGGGGATAATTTTTTATACAAATGGTAAAGAAGTCAACTGGAGGTAAGCTCTTTTTGACTTACTGCTCACAAACAGGGAGGAATTGGTTGAGAATGCAAAGGTGGAAGGTAATCTGGGTGACAGTGATCAGAGTTCAAGACTCTAAAGGAGAAAGAAAGGAGAGCAGCAGAATAAGAACAATGGACTTCAGAAAAGCAGACGTTAACCAGCCAGGATCCCACAGGAGGCAAGTCTGAAGGGAAAAGGAGTCCAGTAAAGCTGACTACACGTTAAGGGTGGAAAAGCAAGCTGTTCCAATGTGATGAACGAATGGGAAGTCCAACAGGAGACCAGTCTGGCTATACAGCAGTCCCATTTAAGAAGTTGAAAGTCAAAACAGAATCCTACAAAAAGTGGAAACTTGGTCACAGTACTAGGAAGAGTGTAAGAATATTGCACAGGTATGCAGTGAGAAAATTAGGAAAACAAAGGCACAATTTGAGGTGCACCTGGCAAGAGACTTAAAAGACAATAAAAAGGGATTTTATAAGTATGATAAAAGAAAGAGGAAGACCAGAGAAGCTACAAGTCTCTTCTGGAATGCAGAAGGGTATCTAGTTACGGAGGATGGGGAAAAAAAGGCTGAAGTATTTAATGTGTCTTTTGTTTCAGCCTTCACAAATAGGGGCAGCTACCAAATAGCAAGCACAGTTGTGTGCAAAGATGGATAAAAACAGTTTACAGTAGCAGAATAACAGTTTAGGGATTATTAAGAGAAACTAGATGATTTTAAATCAGCAGGGATGGTTGGGATGCACCCTAGGGTACTGAAGGAACTGGCTGAAGTAACTTTGGAGTTATCGGCTATCCTCTTTGAGAACAAAGGGTGGTCATGTGAGGTCCCAGGTGACTGGAAAACGGAAAATATAGCACCTTTATTTATGAAATGGAAGGAGGATTCAGGGAACTACAGACCAGATAGCCCGGAAAGATAATGGATCAGGTCCTCAAGAAATCTACTGTGAAGCATCTAGAGGAGAACAAGATGTTTTTTTATAGATTTCATAGACATTAGGGCTGGACGGGACCTCGGAAGATCATCGAGTCCAGCCCCCTGCCCAAAGGGCAGGAAGTCAGTTGGGGTCATGGGATCCCAGCAAGATAAGCATCCAATTTGCTCTTGAAGGTGTTCAATGGAGGTGCTTGAACCACCTCCGATGGCAGACTGTTCCAGACCTTGGGGGCTTGGACAGTAAAGAAATTCTTCCTTATGTCCAGCCTGAAA
>NW_017728948.1:22560294-22561608 GCF_001723895.1 Crocodylus porosus
GCAGTCCCACCAGGTCTCCGTTATCCCAATGACATCATAATTATTTGCACTGAGCAGGAGGACAAGCTCCTCCTGCTTATTCCTCAAGCTCCTGGCATTTGTGTACAGGCAGGCAAGTGTGCCCTTGGGGGCTCTTGCCTTGCCCACAGATTGTACCACGGCTGGGGCAAGGGTGGGCTCCCTTAAGTGCCTTCACCCACTGGCTTTGCAAGGGTTGTTCAGCGGAACAGCAGTGGCAGTAGTCCCCCCATCCCCCAACGAGCTTAGTTTAAAGCCCGGTGGAGCAGGTCAGCCAGTCTGGCTGAGAAGAGCCTCCTCCCCAGGGGAGAAAGGTGGAGGCCATCTCTTCCCAGCAGCTTGCTGCCTCTCTCGACAAAGAGCGGGCTGTGGTCATGGAAGCCAAAGCCTTCCCGATGACACCAGCGCCACAGTCTTTGGTTGACTACGTGGATCCTCTTCTCCCTCCTCAGCCCATACCCTGAGACTGGGAGGATCAAAGACACCTGTGCCCCCAGACCCTTTAGCCTCACTCCCAAATCCCTGTAGTGCCTTGTGACCTGGCTGGGAGCACTCTGAGCCATGTCATTGGTGCCCACGTGAATAAGGAGCATGGGATAGTGGTCTGTGGGCTGGAGGAGCTTGGGGATCCTCTCCGCAATGTCCTGGATGCGGGTCCCTGAAAAGCGGCAGACTTCCTGGGCTAAGAGGTCGGGGCAGCAGATTACCCCTTCAGTCCCCCTCAGGTTGGAATCTCCCACAACAAACACTTTATCTTTTGCCTTGGGAGAGTGGGGGTGGTAGCTGCAGTTGGGCCTGTGTTGCCTGCGGGAGCTGGCAACTCCAGTAGTCTCTGCTGGAGCAGCAAGAGGTGTGTACCTGTTGCTAAGCTCTGGCGGGGTAGGGGCCTTGGTGCAGCAGGCCTTAGGGCCCTTGACCACCTTGGCTTATGCCCCTGACTGGACAGAGTGGGAGGTCCTGGAGTCCTCCTTTGTCCTGGAGGGAGACAGTGGTCTACCCTCTGTTTCCCAGGGGAAAAGGGCCTGGCAGTATGAGTCTATCTCTTGCTCACAGTCCTTGATGGCATGCAGTTTCTGGACTGTGGCATGGAGCTCTTCCAGCTGGCACGCCAGAGACCCCATAAGGGGAGGTGGCCATGCTCCTGGGACCCACAGCCTGAAAAAGGGACAGGCAGCCCCCGCAGTCAAGAGCCAGGGGCTTCGTCTGCGTGGAGCCCGGAACCATGGGCTCTGTCTGGGTGGCGGTCTCTGAGGTGCCAGATTGGGGCACCACAGAGCCTGAGGGGGCCCTCGGGGT
>NW_017728948.1:22562615-22563740 GCF_001723895.1 Crocodylus porosus
CCCCCCCCCCCCAAGAAAACACAACCCAAAACAAAACAAAAGACCCAACAGGATACTGAAGTGTATTATTAGGAGTGTCACTTGCAAAATCAAAGGAAGTGATTCTTTGGCTCTATTTGGCACTGGTGAGGCTGGAAAGAAGTTCACACGTGGACTTAAACCTTCCACATCTAGGCCACTGTTATGCATCAAACTCAGGACAAGCAGCGGATGAATCATTACCATCCAACTTGTATCTGGTGGCCTATGTGAAGCAAATTTATAGCTTCTGTATGGAAAAAGGTGATTATTGCACAATTCATCATCCTAATTGGTGCCCATTTACAGAAAGGTCAGGGACTGAGTATGCTGCTACCTTATAAGTACCTGATATTTGAAGGGAGGAAAAAATAGAAAGGCTGGGAAGCAGCAGCAATTTGGATAGTCAATGCTCTTGTCATAGTTAGAGTGATGTTAGAGCCATAATGGTTCAGAAATTATGCAATAGGCAAGGATTTCTTAGCGTGATATCTTTTATTGGGCCAACTGCAATATCTGGGATAGTCAGATGGCTTGAATGCAAGACATTTTTCATCAGGTTTCCTTTTACTCCTGATACCTGATATCGCCCTAAGAAATCCTTGCCTTTGCTCTTGTCAAGAATTCAGCCAAGTTCTTCCCATTCGAGACTATCTACACATTTCTGGTCGGATTCAAATCTGCTTCTGAAAGGTACAGGGGGACAAAGTCTTCTTTTTTGGTTTTATGTTAGATATTTAAACAAGGAGTTTTGTGCCTTTTTCCCCTATTGCCCCTCCTCCTTGGGAGAGGAAGAGCTTCTCAGCAATACATACAGATTACCTCATGAGCCTTTTCATACCTGTGGGATCTTTTTCATTTGTTTCTTTGTGCTTGCCTGTCTATACCTTTCAGTTGTCTCCTGGGTCACAAACTATTTACTTGGGTGACAAGCACTTTGAGGCAGAGACTGAGTTTTGTTTTTAGAGTCCTGGTTCATGCCAGGACTGCCTATGACTTATAGGCAAATAATAAATTCTACCAACATGGGTTCATCAGTGGCAGGTCTTGTCAGACCAACCTGGTGGCCTTTTACGATCAGGTCACCAAATCATTAGACGCAGGGGT
>NW_017728948.1:22564535-22572943 GCF_001723895.1 Crocodylus porosus
TTAGATTAGATATTAGGAGGCGCTACTTCACAGTCAGGGCGGCTAGGGCCTGGAACCGGCTTCCAGGGGAAGTGGTGCAGGCTCCAAGCCTGGGGATTTTTAAAAGGAAGTTAAATGAGCACCTTGCCAGGGTCATCTGACCCCGGTGCTCTTTCCTGCCAAGGCAGGGGGTTGGACTAGATGATCTACCTAGGTCCCTTCCGACTCTAGCTACTATGAAACTATGAAACCTTGTTTCTTACCCACATTAGGTGAATTAGACCCAGCTGCCATAGAAACCAAATATTATGTATTTTAGGGAAATGAGAGTCAGGAATAAGCATAACTGAGGGTCACTAGAAGTTGAATATAAAGGGTCCAGTTTCTAATGTAGTTAGATGCCTAGTGGGATTTTAAGAAGTGCTTTATTGGGGCACTACACTAGTCTATATTGGTTTCTGTTGTCCGTGACCCGATAACTTAATATTTTAGAATTGGAAGCTTAACAATCGCCTTCTGTGAATAGGCGACTGGTAGGGGGTACACGGGGGTGCATATGCCCCCCCGACAGCTGACACTGATGCTGTTGGTAGGGCTGGTGTCCCCCTGACAGGGTCGGTGGCTTCTGTGGGTGACCCCCCAGATTCAGGAGGCACCAGTCACTCATGCTTTTGTGAGTAATATATTCAATATAAAAAGATATGCACAAATCTCTGCAGTGGTGCTAGTGATAGGTTACAATTTGTCCTGGCTGCATTACAATCCAAGAAATTGGTGAATACAAAGAAGGGCTTATAGGAAATTCAGTAGCTATTTGTGAAGAGACAAACCCCAATTGATTTTTGAATGTTAACTGAAGTTACTAATTAGTTTAAGGCATCTTGTGTTGAGAGGACAAACACATGTGCTACAGGGATTTTCTTTGGGTTGTAAGACCCCATACAAGAATCACAAGGTTCTGGGGTTTTTAATAGAAGCATTTACCAGAACCTCAGTGGTGGAGTTCCATTTGTGTTCCTAAATAATGACTTCTTACAGTTTTATAATTAGTTTAGCCTCCAACATAGTTTTGGTCAATGCAATAGTACAGTGGCCATCAACGTTTTCAGGTTAAATGATGGAATGACCTAGGGTGGATCAGAGTTGGGAGGGTACACAGATGTTAGAAATTGGCCTCTGCCACTTCTCCCTGTGGTAGCATGGGAAGAGTTCCTGTTGTTGCCCATCTCCCAATCTCCTTGGGCTGGATCCAGCCTGCAAACTGTAGGCTGCTGACCATAAATATATTGGTTCATATTTGGAGAGCTTGTGCTGCCACAGTTTACTATGCAATACCTTGTGCTATATGGGACCAGAAAATATATATGAGGGGGACAGTAACTAGGAGGGTTTAGACTGTTGTATATCAAAAAGACATATTATGGGGAAAGATATTGTAAAAAGGTTGACATGCATACAGTCATTTGTTCCTTTATGATATATAGCAAACTTGGATGATCATTTCAATTTTTCACTCCATTTTGTATCACTAAAGCAGGAGTCTAGATATGATCAGCAGGAGAAATCTGGCTTTATATGAAATAATACTTTACCTTATACGGCATTTAGAATGGACTAAATCCCTGTACAATGAATCAGTACATCCGTTTTATTTTCTTTGGACAATGATTTGGGAAACCTCTATCCTGGGCACTTAATCTGCGATGGAATGTAAAAACTCCTTTTTAGCTTTGCATTTAGCTGGCTATACTGTATATCCATTGACTATACAGGGCTGACTGTACTAGTATGTTAATCACAGAAGCAAGGGAGTTGACATTACAAAGTTTACACTCAGCTTGCTGTAGGAATTAGTGGGTGTTCAGGCGTTTAAATTCTAAATTGCTTAAAGCTATGGGTATTTGAAAGTTTAGGGTCACTGGTAGGAGTTAAGCATAAGCCAGCAAGGATGTTAGCCAAGAAATGCATGAGTTGATGGGTTGAGCAGTGCTGAACCAGGAACTACAGGAGCAGCCACACAGAGAAACAAGTCTTAGACTAAGCTCCTCTGAGTGTTTGTTTACGTAGCCTTAAGTGCTAAAAGACCACTGTAACCAGGTGCTCTGGCCATCTGCATAACACAGACTATAGGACTACACTTCATTGATTCCTGCTTTAGAAAAGCTCCTTGTCTTGATTTTAAATACTTCCAGGGATTGGGAATCCAAAAAAACACAGTTAGTGAAATGTTCAAATTCAGTCCAATTTCACTTCAAAAGTCTGCACTGTTATCTCAAGTCTAAATCTGTCTAGCTTCCATCTTCAGCCACTGAAACCTGTTACACCTTTGGTTGCTAGATTGAAGAGCTCTCTACTGTCATACTTCTGTTCCATATATCACTACTTACAGATTGAAATCAGGTCACCATTAACCTCCCGCTCTGTTGGGTAACCTGAGTCTTGGGTATTTTTCCAACTTTGAATCACTCTTGCAATCCTTCTTTCAATACTTGCCAGTTTTTCATCATTTTGAAATATGAATACCAGAACAGTACTCAGAGTTCCAAGGAAAAGCATATTCAGCAATTTTTATTGCTATAGATTAGATGGAATTTGAAAATGTGATTTGTGATTATTTCAACTTGATGTACATTACTTTCAACTGAGTATCTGTAACAATAGTCAATGGAGTATTGTTAAAAGTAAAATGCAGAAAAGGGGGTTACCTTGGATAGCGCTCGTAGAGCTTATATTGGGGTTAACTGTAAAGCCATCTGCTCTTAAGGGGCATTTTCAGACAAAATGTAATTTATCATTCTGTTACATAATCAGAGGTGGAGATTGGAGAAACACTGATTGTGATATCCTGCAAGTCACATGGTTGTGGGGACAGAGCTAGGAGCATGACCACTATCTGAATTAGAAATATCTCGCTCATTCCCACTCTTAATGCTTAATAATTAGGGCCAGACCTTGAGGCAGGTGTATGAAGTTCTTTCTTCCCAACTCTCCATTTTTGTTTGTACCCTTTAGACTGCTACAGTTATAGCAGGAGGAAATAAGTCTTTTGGATTGGGGACCTTCATAAGTAAGTTTACTGAATTTGCAGTTTCATGGAAAACGTGGAATCTGGGATGGCGAAATCAATTTTAAAAACTAATAAAATGCTCACTCCCCAGTGGTAACCAGCTTTCCTTGCTGCTGCTGAAGTTCAGCCTCACAGCCCACCGGGGGGGTGGAAAGGCAGAAAAGGGCTACCTAGCAGGGCATCACGAAGGGCATCAGACAAGATGGCAGCTACCCTGTCATCCCTCCTCCTCCTCCTGGGGCCTCTCGGCCAATCGGTGTTGAGGGGCAAGGCCACCAGAGCACACCCAAGAAACATCCACAGAATTTACTATTTGTGCCACAACTAACCTGTGAAAGTTTGTTTAGTTTCTACATGATTTAAGTAAACTCCTATTCATAATATGTTTGAGGTAACCGTCAGATAGAAACAAAAGAATGAATATAAATCTTCTGTAGTTTACCTGCAGAAATTCATGAAGATCTCCTACTTGCAGATCTTTATTGAGGAGATAGCTTTGTTCGTTCTCCTGGCCTTGTTTGAGCTCTTCTATCTTGCTTGCACGACATGCCAGCTGTTTCATGATTAGGTCTTTAGCTTGTCGGACACATTCTGGAACACAGAGTGAACGATTTTTATCTAATAACCCCAAAGGCATGTCTACTGCTTCAGTTATTTTACAACTTGAGCTCTTGGAAATCCATTATTTGAGAAAATAACAGTTTCCATTTCTAGTTTTAATGTGCACATGAGTGGGAAGCCCGTAGTTCAAGCAATTTCCTTGAGAAATGAAAAACGATGTTGCAATTTCATGGGGGTAGCACTGTTTGACTGATAAGACCATCAGGCTTGGTGTCTGGACTTCTGTGTTCTGTTCCTAGTTGGGTGACTAACTTGCTGAATGGGATTCACCAAGTCTCTTAGGTGAAAGTGTCAGCTAATTTGTTGTTGTAAGGGAGCCTGGTTTTCAGGGGTGCTGAATGCTGACTCCAAATGACTTTTCCCCTGAAGAGCTACCAGTCTGCTTGATTTGTATGGTAGAGAAGTTGCATCTGTGCCTAGAGTATTTTGGGGGGAAAATAAGCACCCTATCCCTATTTCTCAATTTTTTTTTTTGCAGGGGAAATACTATATGATCAACTTTTTCTTCTACATACTTCAGTAACTTGTAACTTCCACTTGTGCAACTAACAGTGAATTAAAAATAATAATGAATGCAGCTGGCATCTAGTTACAGCCATATCAAGTTGTTTCAGTAATGAAAAACTCTCTTGTTGTGAAGAGATGCACAACAGTGCAATACACAAACAGCGTGCACATTTCTCAAACTCAGAGTTAATTGTGTTTGTCAGCAGGCTGACTGGCTACTTTGAAAATGCACTGAAACTGTAGGAAAATCTTCAATAAAATTCTAGGTCAGTGTTTGGGGTTTTTTTTTTTTTTCTATAACAAGTTTACAAATGACCTTGGAAGAGTTAAACATACTCTTAAAACATGTTTTAGATATAACTTTTGAATTGAATGCAGACAGAGACATATTTCTAAGGAAAAAACAATGATGTAAAAGAATAATGTAAGATTGAATAATGTTTAAAAAAATGAGGTGGCTTGGGTGCTAAGGTGCACAGTTGATCGCTCAGAGGTCACAAGTTTGCAGCCACAGCAGAAGTATTCATGGCACAGCCCTGTCGGATCCTAAAGAATCTGTGAATTCTGCTAAATCCTTGTTACAAGGACACAAAAAAGGAAAGGAAGGATGCATATAGATGCATGCATTTTAGGTAGTGGTTTTTTTTTTTTTCCAGTTTAAGGTGTAGCACTTTTAAGCAGTGGCTCAAGGGACTGACATAATAAATGAGTTGATTAATTGGGGCTATATTGCTTGCATGCAGTAAGTTTGACTTCTTTCAAGACACAAGGCTGAACAAGTGCAAACCTATACAGGTTTTACTTCACATGAGTAAAAAGTATCTAGCTGGTCTAAAACAAAGTCCTTCTAATATCTCTCTACCTTGAAACAGAAACATCTGAGACAAAAAGTAATAAACATAGCTAAAGCTTAAAAATTATAAACTTGTGAATATTCACAATGGCTACGAGGTAACCATGTATGCTTAAAGAATGCACAGGGTGCTTGTTAAACCCTTGATTAAACTATTAGTTCATAAGACTAGTCAACATTTTTACAGAGGACATAACCTGCAGAATGGGAATTGCTGACCTGAGACCTAATACAGTTTAAAATTCTAACCTAGTGGAGTCTGAATTGCTCTCCAACGAGAACATTTACTTTCAGATAACTCCGTTCTTGAAGCTCTGACACTGACAGCATGCCAATAGAATGGCTAAAGCAGCACTTGTCCTAAGAAAACCAATATGATGCAAGAATCAACCTTTTTGTGCTTGCACAATGAGTTCTTGCCCAAGAGCACTTTTTAAAGAAACAAAAATTGACTGCAAGGATTTATAGCCAAATATGGTTTTCTATGCTGCTTTACTCTATGGGTGGGGCAAGTGGATTTTTCCCTATTTGGTTAACCAAATGTTCTGCATAAATAAAAATACACATTACTTTACATACTTTAATATCTACCCGAGAAACTGATTACAGCGCTGTATACTGTTCTCAAGCAAGTAACTTCAAACCCTAGTGAATTTTAGTATTGAATATATTTTGAGCTCTATTGTAAATATTGAGAGTTGTGAATCCACGTATTGCTCTGAATACTTTGTACTTCAAAATAATATCCTGTAGTTGATGAGAAACAAACATTTCACACATCACTAATGTTTTGAACATTTACTATGATTTTACACAAAGGCATTAACTCCTCCAATACTATGAATAAGATCCTGATTCAATACCCATCAAAGCCAATGGAAACCTTCCAATTGACCTCAATGAGCAATTGAGTCAGGCCTCAAATGTGATGAGGTACTTTAAGCCACAGATTTACTGCTTAACAATAACATGGGAAGGTGTGGAAGATAAAAACAAAAAGATCAAAGACTATTTTAAAAATTTCCTAAAAGAAAATCAAGCTAAAAGCCCTGTTCAGTTTCGGAGCCGGAGAGAAATGAACTAAAGGCTTCTTTTAAAAGAGGTTGAGGAGAAGTTATTGTGTTAATTTCTTGCATACAACATACTCTCCTCTTGAAAAACAAAAACAAACAAAAAACCCCAAAAAACCACCTGCTAGAAACTGTGGTGCATATTGTTTTCAAGAAATATGGTAAGACCAGTTTCTGCCATTATTGGCAAAATTAAAAGCAAAATCTGCATGCAACTGGCAGGGAGAAAAGAACAGTGAATAGGCTCTATTCCTGAACTACCATTTCTCAATTACTACAGGGAGAGATTTCTGCCCCCCCCTTCTTTCAGCCTTTCAAAAACAAGGTGTGTATCATATTCCCAGGGGGGTTGGGTGCAAGAAAATACAGGTTTTTGTTTCTGTTTATTTTGAGCTATTATGCAATTACCTCTATATACACTATTCAAATCAGGACAAATACTATTTAAAAACAAATTAAAAAATGTTATAGTAGATGTTTGGGTGTTTTTTTTTATTTTGTTTTTAGTATATGGTTTGTTTTTTATCCATAATTTGTTAAAATGATCTTCTGAAAGGTTTTGCATATGTGGCCCTAGACAGCTGACAAAAACTTGTTAAGTGGCTCACCAACTAAAATAACTGCCCACCCCTGAGTTAAGCTAAAATAGAAAGCCTCACAAATACTTGGTGAGGGAGATGTGGTGACTTCTTTAAACTATAATCTCCCCATTTTTACAAGTCACAAACCCAGAACAAGAGCTAGGAGACTTTGAGCCAGAGTTTTCTGTTCTAACGACCAGCTCATCTACTTTTCTAAGAACACTATTTCTAGTTTTATTCTCTAGCACAGTTTTAGTTCAGTAATACTTCACACCTTGCTAATGTTTTGTTTGACAAAAATGAGACAATTAATAAATCAAAGCATCAGTTAATGCATTTTAAAGATGAAAGTCAGGGGATACTCACCATTCTTGTAATGTGTTACTTGTTCCCAAAAAGCTTTGTGCAACTCTGCTAAAAGATCTTCCTTCTGTCTAACAGAGAGGCTGCTTTTTATGGTTAAATGGTCCAATATGTTTGACATGGCATTAAATCTACATTTACTTTCTTCTTCTATACGTGATTTTACAGAATCAACCATTTTTACCATTAGCTCCCAGTTGAATAATCTTTCTGGAATGTCCTGAGAACAAAATTAATTCATACATAGAAATTAGTTTCAGGACTTTTCCTGCAGTCCTAAAATATACTTAACCTTTTATTTATCTATTCAATAATGACAAATGAAATGGACAAGTCTAGACAGCCTAGTCAGAATAGTGTAGATCTTCAACAGTATTTTGAGTACAGCTAGATGACTAAATGTGCCTGGGAATCTAGGCTTGTGCTCCTAGTAATCCATTGATTTGACTGTGTGCTTTGCTTTCGTGAATTGACTAAAACTATTTATACTTTTCATCAAGTGCTTTGGAGCTCCTCAAGGAAAGAAATTAAATCTTATATTGATGAGAAAGTTTGCATCACATTTTAATGATCAGCATAGCTTGATGCTGAAGGGGTAAGAAGATCAACTAGCTGGAAGAAAAGGATAAGACCCTATTGAATTTTTCCCATTTAATAAACTGCAATAATTTAGGAATGAGCACTGCTAAAATATTGGTAAAGGCAAAAATTAGTGTAGCTTGCTAAATGTATTTATAGGAAAAATAACTGCATGTGGATGGGCAGCTTCTATTCCACTATGGCATGGGGATCCAAAATTCTCTGTCATTCATGGAATGTAATTTCTTGGCTGGTGGTACTTAAATAGTGGCTTTACCCTAGGGACACCTTCAGTAACTACCATAACTAATGGACATACATGGACAATAGTCAGTCTCCTAAGACGCAGATGAGCCATGATAAAAACTCTAAATAGGAGACCTTGTAAACATGTTGGATTGCTCCAAATATGTGAGATAATCCATTTAGAATGACCACTTCATGTTGAAGTAGGCACAACAGGAGGCAGTCTAGATATGGAAGGAAACACGGTAAACAATGCAGACCAACCACAAAATGCTTTATTCTTCTGTATGTGTCATGTGTTTTACTTAAGTACAATGCTACACAATTGCTATAAGCTAATAAGTACTGTAACATTATTTCACAGGGAATTACAAAGATTTCATAGATTTCAGAGACATTAGGGCTAGAAAGGACCTCGGAAGATCATCGAGTCCAGCCCCCCACCTGAAGGGCAGGAAGTCAGCTGGGGTCATAGGATTCCAGCAAGATAAGCATCCAATTTACTCTTGAAGGTGTTCAATGTAGGTGCTTGAACCACCTCC
>NW_017728948.1:22573813-22599102 GCF_001723895.1 Crocodylus porosus
AAGTCAAGATATATGACATCAATCTCTTCTCCCTTGTCCAGGTGATAGGTCACCTGGTCGTAGAAGGAAATGAGATTGGTCAAGCAAGACCTACCTGCAACAAATCCGTGCTGGCGTCAGCCCGTCCATTAAGCCAGCCCTCTTTTATAAACTTTTCTAAGATCTTCTCCAGGACAGAAGTCAGGTTAATGGGCCTACAGTTAGCCAGATCTACTCTTCTCCCTTTCTAAGATAAGGTTACACTTCAGATTTTCACTGTTCCTCCAAAGCATAGTAAATGCAGTGAGCTAGATTGTGTATACTGGGGAGATGAGTCTGGGTTAATGACCGACTTAATTGAAAAAGCACACAGTATTAGGCATTAACACTAAAATACTTGCAATTATGCTATTTTTTGCTCTCAAGGCCAGAGGTAAATATCTTCAACTCCTGGGAAGACTCAGAACCATTTTTAATTTGAATTATGGTCATCCCATCCATGTGCATTGCAACAAATATATTGGAGAAAATGTCCCAGTGCTTGGTTTCATGTTTTTCTTCTCCATATAATTTAGTACTCTTGCTGCTTGTTCATTGCCTATATTAAAAGTATTCATATAACTAGTTCCAACGTAATGATATAGCTGCATTTTCAGAACCAGAATTAAAGCACCAAGTTCATTCTATTTAGGAGTTCTTACAGAAGTTCCTACTACCAAAAAAACTAGTTCTAACACAATAATGCTGAAATAAAGAGAAGCAAGTTGGTAATTGGTAAGTTGGTAAATTGTCTGCTTTACCATTGACTGCAAATCCTGAGATTCACTTAATAACTCTTCCACTACAATCATTTTGTCAGTCAGATTCATGATTATCTTTCTTGCTTTAGCACTTGAACATTTTGCTTGGTCCAAGACAAACTGCTGGGCTTCGTCAGTCTGTTTCCAGAAAGCCTCCATCTACAAAATAAGAAATAAACCACAACATATATATTTTTTTTTTAAAGAGAAAAAGATGATGTAATGGGTACTATGTGCGAGAGAGCTGCTCTACCACAGAAGGTAAATTGCTGGATTACAATGGACAATGTTAGAATCAGTCTCTGGAAAACTGTCTACAGAGGTTCTCATAGTTACCAGTACAGTGTTTCTCCAACACATTAACATTAGATATCAGTGGGTGCATCTACACATGCACTTTACTGCAGCATTGACTAATTAGTATGCAGTAAGCATCACTGTCCACATGTGCACCAGTACTGGGGTGCAGTAAGTTAACTCTGCCATAACATAGTACTTTTCCCAACAGTTTTATGGCAGAGTAATTCACTGTGATAAAACACTTGAATGGAAGTTGACTGTTGGGTGCAAATTGCATCTGGTCAGCCCAGCCAGCTGGGGGCCAGATGCCCAGCTCCTGCCAGCCTCTCCACCACCCACTGTTGCTGCCTGGGGCTGCCCCCCCAAGTTCTCTGCCAGCTTGGGGTTGCTCTGCCTTGGCTGTAATTGCTATGGTCCTGGGCACATGAGTAGATGCTGTGCCTGGGAGCAGTTAACTCCAGTGCAAACTGCTCCAGAGTTCATTGCATTGCGTTAAAAGCATATGGATACACCCAGTGTTGTACCTCCTGGATAACCCTCACTTTTTATAGAAGTAAATCAATTTATACAAGATTTTGAAGATTGTTAATAAAAACACACATTTAAATGCTCTACTAGTACAATTGAGAAAAGAAAAAAAGATTGTAACTTATTAGCCTAACAAGTATGCTAGGTAAATTATTATATTAATATAGTATATTCATGGCCTCCAGAGGTCCCAAAAGATGGAGTGCTTAGTGGCTGTGCTCCCTGTTCCCTCTCTTCCCTGGACAGGGTTGGGGAAGATGGGGGATGGAGCAGCTGGGGACGCCAGAGGACCAAGCAACTGCCCTATTGCAGCTCTGTAGTTGGAGCACTCGCAGTGGTTTTGAAGTACTCTGGGAGGACACATCTGAGGGGAATTTGAATTAGAGAGGAATTTGGAGCACTTCTGACACAGGTCTGCCCATGGCTTAAATGTCATACATGACTAACCCTATAAAATTTGCAAGGTTGTGGGTTTTTTTTGTTTTTTTTTTTTAATGGTCTCAAAAGAAATACCAAATGGGACCTCTATTGTTAAGGAAAAAGCACCTTAACAATGCACTGCACTGTATTGCCATCATGTGTCTTTGGTCAGTGTTTAAAACATTCACTGATCCTGAAAGCATGCATGCATACAATATAAAGTGTTTCTGACTCGTTAGGAACCACCAGTATTTTTCTGGTGATTAAAAAGAAAATTGCATGTTTCATTGGGGTATATCACAAACTACCAAGCATTTTGAGAACAGCCTCTCTTGTAGAAAAAAGAACAGCCAAAGACTGGGGGTATGTACAAGCATTATATTTAGATTGCCCTAACATTAGTTAGGGCTGTTTAAATACTTCAGAGTACAAGGGTTCATGGGGCATGGGTTGCACTAAAAGTGGCATGCTCAATCTAAAGTTAGTTGACCTCAGATGTGGACTAAGTTTACATAGGTCTGGGATTAACACAGTCTAGCAAAAGTTAACCCAGTGTAGTGAATGCCTGCATGTGTTCACTGCAGTGCCCCAGAGCTGGGAAAGCCCAGCTTCTTACCATAGCCCCTGGGCTGTGCTGATTTAACTGACTGGGCTATTTCCTCTCCACCCCCATGACCGTCTCACTGGACCTGCCATTCCTACAGTCTCCCCTTCCTGCACACCAGGGGACCAGGCAGGGCAGTGCAGTGCATAGTGTGGGAAGCAGAAGGTGAGCCTGGGTGCATGGTGCAGTGGGAGGTGGAGGGAGTACAAGCATGTGGTGAGGGGGGCATGGGTATGCAATGCAGTGGTGTGGGGAGGGGTTGGGATCTGCGTGGCATGCGGCCCCTGCTGGTGTGGCTTGTGGGGATTCTTAAATGTTGAATGCTCTTAAAGCTTAAATGTTAGACAGCCCTGGCTCAGACTATAAAACGATTTAAATAATATGCCTCTGGTGATCCTAAATGCTGTCCAGCATTCAGAAAAGAAAAATACTGGTGGTTCCTAATGAGTCAGAAACACTTTATATTGTATGCATGCATGCATGCTTTCAGGATCAGTGAATGTTTTAAACACTGACCAAAGACACGTGATGGCAAATGAGAGAAACTGTCGATACCTACCAACAATTCTAACATGAAACTTTACATAAGATTTAAAATGAAATAATAGGTACATTATCTATTATATGTTCAGAATATTCCCTCTCTTTCCTTTCCAAGTCATCCAAGGTCTGGTATTCTGAATTCTGAGTGCCCATGGCCTCGGTACTCTGTAGCCTGGAGTTAAGTTGTTTCTGCAGTTCGTCAAAATCCTGGAAAAATATGTAACTTGTTAAACAGGAAAAGAACTTTAACTTGACCAAATACAGACAAGAGTAAACTTCCTACAATAAACACCCAGGCTCTATTTAGACATAGTAACTTATCAGAGAATTTTAAAAAAATCATGAGTAAGACTGAAGTAACACTATTTAGACCTTCACCTACACTTTTTATATTTCTACTTAACTCAATTTTATATCACTTTTGAGATCAGGAAAGGACCCGATGTCTATCTTCACTAACTTCAAGTGTTAGCAGTTATCGGTCTGAGTCTTCATACTTCTAATCCTTCTAGCAGCACACCAGATTTTCAAAAGCAATGTAACTTCTGTGCCTCACCGTTAGCTGCATTCTGCAAGCATATGTACCAATGTTCTTGTAGGTAGCCAGATATACAAGCTACCTTTGTGTATGTTTTATTTCATAGATTTCATAGACATTAGGGCTGGAAGGGACCTCGGGAGATTGAGTCCAGCCCCCCTGCCGAAAGGGCAGGAAGTCAGCTGGGGTCATAGGATCCCAGCAAGATAAGCATCCAATTTACTCTTGAAGGTGTTCAATGGAGGTGCAGACTTTTCAGACCTTGGGGGCTCGGACAGTAAAGAAATTCTTCCTTATGTCCAGCCTGAAACGGTCTTGCAGGAGTTTGTGACCGTTCGTTTGTTTTTGTACACAGAGGTACACCTGGCAATACTGTAAGTGAACCCTTAAAAGCTAGCTAAAAGGTCTTTTATAGCAAAAACCTTTTTAAAAAAGTAATGAAATAACAGTGGTGGGGGGAATGGCGCACATTCAGGGAGAAAAAACCATTTTTCCATCCCCATTAAATAAGTCAGTACTAAAATGCAAATTAAATGTGCCTGAACATGTCTTTATGCTTTAAGTTTTCCTTTTCATAGCGTGCCAAATAATTGTTAGTATATAATGCCTTAAAGGAGAGCAGTCGCATGTTAGCAGACAGCAAAATTCCAGTATACTTTCTCACAGAATCAGAATTTATGGTTGAAAATGTGTTTTATAGAGAGTTGTTTTGTCTTGTCTCTTATCAATATCGGATTGTGTCATATTTCTGATCACTAATTATTCTGTTTGTTGCCTAAGTAAGTTTACCTCTATGCAACCAGCTTTGGGGGCTTACTGGATTTATTGGCCCAAGGCTGGGCACACCCATTGGCTGATCAGTGCTCCCAGCTTTGGGAACATATCGGTGCTTTGGCTCTGGTGCACCCCCAAAGCTGGGAGCACCTGTGAGCTGATCTGCGCTCCCAACATCAGAGATGGCTTGGAGGCAAGGACTCCAATGCGCTCTTGAGGCTGGGAAAGCTGATTGAGCCAGGTACACTGGGCACCCGGGTTGCTACTGGGTTGCTGGCACAGGGTGAGCCCAGGATAATAATCCCAGGCTCCCCCTGTACTTCCTGGGAGTGCTACTCAGTTGATGTGATTTGGGATCTGATCTCTAATCCCACAACCATGCCTTCTGCTATGAATAAGTAACATGATAGGAGGCATGACTTGGGATCATGGATGAGATTCCATCATGCCTTTAATTAAAATGGCTGCCAGGGGCCTAAGCCCTGGAAGGATTTTCAAACCAGGTATTCGCGTATTTCATTTGTAGGGCATGATATAAAGATCAGGTCTCACATAAAATAGCCAGGATGAGATGGACCATTTTGGGGAGCTGGTCTGGGCATGTGTGAGTCCAAACAATAGTGGCAACAACGTAGCAGTAGAAGAAGAGGTCTCTTGTTTCTCAAAGCATTTAACTTCAGGAAGGACTTTAAGGCTGAGAACCCTGAACCAAGAGAGGCACTCCCTTGTATGGAGTTGGGCACCTGAGGCCCTTTCCTTCCACTCAGCATTTCATAGTCTATCTTAGATGCCTCCCCTTTTTAGTTTCCTGGCTTCTGTAAATCCCATCCTTAAGTGCATAATCCAGGTTGCTTAACCTCCAGCTGTGACTTTTCTACTGGGCAGCAGGGAACCTAAAAAGCTAGCTGCTTAAAGTCTCACAGGAAGTCTGTCAGAAGAAATTAAGCCCATGGCCCAGGCCATCACCCTCATCACTGGACAATCCTTCCTCTAGGGACCTGCACTAGGAGCCTCAGAAGAAAACAAGATTTAGGGTTTGTATATATAATATACTTTAAACTAGTATATACCATCTTCACATGTATTTAAAGTAAAATGGAGATGTAACATACAGCTAGGTTTGCCAACCCTCCAGGATTGCCCAGGATTCTCTAGGAATTGGATATAAATCTCCAGGAGACTGCTGAGAGTCACCCTGGAGATAAATGATAGGGCATTAATTAAAATAAATATTAAATGTTGAATCTGATTTTATACAGTAGTCCAGTGGGTTAAAATATAAGAGTAATGTGCATTTGCCTTCCTGATGTAACGTCTATGCACTGTAATCCCTAACTGATTATATGCAAGCATGTGGGCACGTTTGCCTTGTTGCAGGCAAGCTGGCGTTCTGGAAACCTCTTGGAGTACATTCAAATAGAGTTGGCAACCTCACGTGCAGCCAAATGCTAGTGTTAGTCATTCTACTTGAGTGTAAAATTGTCCTATGAGCAACCTGCAGTGGCAATGCAACAGTATAAGTTACACTGGTGTGTATGTTGTGTGTCTGCAGTTCTAGTCAATGTAACTGCCTAGCTTAATATGGGCCATTTGCTCAAGCTGTTTCCAGTTTCCCTGTCAGCTATGGCTGAAGCACTGTAATATCAGTCTCCAGTCTCCTACTCTGGGATATCTGGTCGTCCATCTGATGTGGTCCCATTGTCATTCATATCTCATGAACAAAACTGATGTAAGCCTGTCGTGCATCTGCACCCTTGCCTTTGATACATCTTGAACTAGTTCAGTTAGACGAGTGAACAGATCAGTATTCTCAAATATCATTAAGTAAATGGTAAGGGGTATTTTGGAAATTGACAAATCTGTATTTATTTGAGGTCATTTCCTGCTGAGAAGGATTTATTTACTGAATCTCTTTCATTTGGTAAATATGATCAACACTGACTTAAGGTTAAAAGTTAGCAAAGTGTTCTTTCAGAAAAAAAATATCTCCAGAGAGAGGTTATCAGATAATATTATTGAGGCTTCTAATGTTAAATTCACTGACTGTGAGACTGCATGATCAAAATATGCTGATGTAGCATAATGGATTTTAATTTAAAGACTACTTAATTATAAAAAAAGTAAGATGGGTGGTAATTTCTAGGAATGTTTTCATGTTATAGCACCATTTTTCACTTTTGTTAATAGCACGATCCCAGCTTGTGATGAAGAGTTGCATTTCGCAATGCATGTGGACTACAAGGGTGTCTTTACACGTGCTTCGGGGGTGGGGATGCTTTAATTAGAATGACTCTGAGAGCAAGCCTAATTGAAGTGCCTGCAGCATCTCATTTATTCAGCGTCCCGCTCTTCAAAATGGCAACAGGGGCACTTTAACTAAAGCTCGTTCAACGAACTTTAGTTAAAGTACCCTTGATGCCATTTCGAAATGTGAGGACACTGAATACATGAGATGCAGAGGCTACTGGAGCATACTCCAGCAGACTTGATTAATTCAGTCTGCTCTGATGCTCTGTAATTACAACGTATCAGAGAAGCATCCCTGCCTATTTACAGGCACTCTAAAACAGAAATGGAATTTGTAGAATGAAAAAGAAATTGGTGTATTTTTTTTTTTTTTTTTTTTTTTTTAAACCTACAACTTTCTTCTGGTACTGCACCTTCTACAATGTTATCAACAATGATAGGAGGACCAAGAATTTTCAATAAGAGTTCATTAACTCTCTTGAGTGGGATAGATGAGGTCCTAACAAGCCTAAACTGTGAAAAAGGCTTTCTTCCTAACACACTAGGGGCAGCAATGTATTGATTTGCTATTGTCTGTTTGAAACAACATTCAGTAATAAGTTGCTGTGGACAAAGGAGACTGTCAAACATTTTCCTCTGCTCCTGAACCCCCTGTCTCCCACTTGCCCTCCAAGAGAAAAGTTTGAAACACACTAAAAATGAAACTGTCACATAAAAGGATGCTGGTATAGCATGCTATTGCTAGCATGGCATTAAGTGCTTGAAAACACTTTTTTATTTTCTGCTGTTTGAAATATTAATAATGGGATCACTTACAGTTTCTTGCTTCAGAAGGATCTTCTGATATGACTCTTCATTAATCTTCTTTTTAAGATAAAATTCTGTGAGGTATACTCTGAGGACCTGAATAACCATCTGTTTAAGAGGGAGAAAGAATCAACAGTCAATGGCAATTTAATAAACATTGCTACGGTAATTCTTTTTTAAATTAAGGGTACACATGAGGGCAAGTAATAAATGAAAGTATTTTCAGTAATCATGCTCAAACTCTTCAATTTTACCTTGGATAACGTTTTCCATTATTTATTATGGTAACTACAAAGCCAGCTTAATGTCTCCATATGCACTGCCCAGGCTTTTGTGCCCTGGAGAGGTCACTCCAGCTTCACTTTATCTTTCAAACAAGGATTACATTCAGCAAGCCGATGTCTCACTTGGCACACTGCTATTGTCTCACAAGCCAGAAAGACACCTACTATTGCTACTGATACAAAGCCTAAGAGTTTTTTTATGTGTGTAAGGTCTAAAAAACTTCATAGCACTCCCAAAAGCACCACTGAGAACTTGTCCCACCCACCTGCTCCATGCACACCAATCAAGAAATGAGGTAGTGAAACCACCCTAAGCAAGCTGCCCACTCCAGCTTTCAAGGCTCATTTTGAAAGCAAGTACAATCCTATTGATACTCTATAACTTTAGACTGGACAGATGCAGAACTTGGTGATTATTATAAGGACATTAAAAGAGCATTACAATAGCAAAAGCAAGCTCTCAAATATCAAAGTTTAGACTGTCGTCAGAGTTAAGGTTGTCTGTGCAACCTGGCTTGTTCCCTCTGGAGTTAATGTGTCATTTGAAAAGGTTAGAGGTCAAAATGAGCTACAAGAAGGGATATAAAAGGTGGCTTTTGGGGTAGGGGCATGCTCAGTGGGAACTGATGCCTGGTATATGTTTTTCAGCTGTGCTTCTGGAGCCCCACAGAAGCAGTGTAGATAGATATATCCAAAGCAAGCTGACAACTTCTAAACTGTATAAAAATGAACTATATAAATTGACCTTCACTGGTGAATATCAGAATGACTAACAAACATAAACCTTTATACACAGTGGATGTGTGTCTGGGGGAGGACTCACACAAGGGTATGCTCATCTTTTCTAAAACTACAGGTATACTTAAGCTGCAAAGTTCTCATAAATCCTGCAGTAGAATGCCTTTAGCTTTGGCAGCTCATCTGATGTTGCTCAAATATACATGCATGTAAAATCCATAACCAAAAAGTGCCCATGCCAAGCTCTAGAGATCTGTGATGGCTTTAGAATATATATAATCTTTTCTTATATACCATGCACCCCTAAAGAAGATCTGTACTGTGTCATGGGGACAGCAGAATAAAGAGAGATTGGGGGGTGTCTTTTTGCTGAAACATACCAGAAAATGGTAAGCCATTAAAGATGGCAATGTTGTTCCTCCTTTAAGATCTGGCTCTGGGAAACACTGATCCTTAAAGCAAAAGATTGATGCCAGGGGCTAGTTCCTCCCCTTCCCAAGTGTCTGTATGGAAAAACCTAGCTCTTGGCTTAACAAATTGCTAAATTCTGATGGTGTATATATCTATATAACGCTGTATTTTTTATGACTTGAATGTTGTTTTTTTTTGCAAAACAAAAGCAAACAAGTAGTGTTCTTTTAAGATTTCTGTGGCAGTGAGACCCAGCGTTTTAACCTCACTTCCATTCACAAGTTGATGATTGACTGACCTTGAGATCAAATGCCTGTTTCTATATTCAGCCATGGTAAAGACCTTCTTAAATACTGATCCCAACCATTTTTTTTTCTTCTCCCTCTTAAGGTCCTCAAGATTAGTTGCCCAGATGCATGAAATCCATTTCCCAGGGGCTGTTTCCTCCCCTTCCCAAGTGTCTGTACGGAAAAACCTACCTTTTGGTTAAATACTCCTAGTTTAACAAATTGCTAAACTCTGATGGTGTGTGTATCTATACAGAGATAGGATATAAGTATCATGCAGTAACCATTGTTACCATTTAATTCAGGTAATCTCTAATTGAGGATGCCATTTTTTCTATGTGCAGTTCTTCACTTCTTGCAAAATCCTGCTAGTCTTTTGTTTTCGATTATAGTCTACTTTTTTTGTACTTGTCCTTCTCTCCTTGCTAGAAGCTGCTTTTTCTCTCTTTCGTCTGTTCTCCCCCCTCCTTTCTAATTGGGTCAGCACCCATTTTTCTGTTCACTGAATAAAAATATAGCCTAGAGAATTTTTTTAAAAGTACAATGACTGTGCTCTCCAAATTATGAAAAAATGCTCCTTGGTTATGTAGGTTAGGAAGAAAATACCCTGCAGTTCTACGCAGAATAACTTTACATTCTGCTCTGAAAGAGGGGTGCTGAGTACAGTGCTAATCCAGGAGCAGACTAGTGTACAGAGACTTTGAGAGGATTAAGTAATCTTTTGTAATTAATAACACCAGTGGCAGATTACTTTGCAAAATAGCCCCAGCTCAGTTGGGCTGGCCAGTGCTTTGGAGGGGAATCTTCCCTTTGCTTTTGGAGGCTGCATTTCATACCCCTGTGCCCACCATCGTTCAACTGAGGCAGCTCCACTCTCTTGTGGTTACTCAGGAGGTAGACAGTACCTCAGTTCTCCCTGGATGGACTTTCTCTATTATGTCTTGCTGAATCAGGGCCATGCACTGAACACAGTGGCTCTGTAGGAAGGCGAGAGTCATAATCTGTTACCTACAGAGTCCTGGGCATTATAATACATTAATGCCAATAAACAAGGACAACGTATTTCCTCCTCTATGCTTCACTGTACAATTTATTTCATTCATAGAGTTTAAGACCAGGACAGATTGTTAGATTATTCTGACCACCTATAAAACACAGGCTATTAGATTTTACTCAGTTACTTCTCTATGGAGCCTACACATAGAAAAATAAAATATAGTGTAATTAAAAATATAATGCTTTTAACTATGTTTTCCTCAATGAAGTCTGATAGCCAGAAGAGTGAATTATATAAATTATTCTCTAAACTCTATAAAAGAATTCCCATATCTTACTCAAATTTGGATGAAATGGCTATGAAAAAGAAATTCGTACCTACCATATATTTTTCCTTTCTCAGTTCTACATCAAGAAACAGAAGGTCTTTCAAAAGAAGGCTATATAGGCACAGCTTTACATCAAAACTGTAATAAGATAAAGGTTAAAAAAGAATTAGTACCAATCTATTTATGCTGTGCTAAAGCGCCATTGTAAAAACGGAGCAAACAGAAAATGGTTGCCTTACCCTCTTGTAAAATAGTCTCTTTTTTAAGTGCCAAATTCTCAGAAAAACAATTTCCTTGGGATAATAGTTCCATCATTTTATTTTATATTGTTTTTCATACAAAGTATCCCAAAATTTTGCACAGTGAGAAATAAGGTGTGATAATGCTTAAACAACACAGAAGGGCAGAGAGAGAGAGAGCTATATGGAGAAATGGTTAGAACAAGCAGAGAGCTCTATTTTAAAAAAAGGAAAAAACAACAACAATTAGCATTTCATTAAGTATTTTTCATCACCAGTTGCACTGCATTAACATTATTTAACCGATGGAGAACACGGTGACATATATCGTCTTCCTATTTTGCAAATTAGGAACCAGAAGTAAATGTACATATACTGCCTCAATATGCTAACTCGGTGGCAGAAGGAAAATTACAGCTAAGAGCCTCTTTGATTATTAAGTGAGGCAGTGAATATGAATAAGGGTTGCAGAATTTATTATTATTAAGGACACTCACTGTTTAGTTTCAATGGAACTAACTATCTATGGAATAAGATATTGCTCAATAAATATGGCTGGTTCAAATCCTAAATAAAAAGGCCACTGGAGAATGTTCTTCAATATGTAGATAAATTCTTGTATCCCAGGTTTAAAAGTCTGGGTGGTGCTGTGTGATGAAAATAGGAGCAATTAAAGGAGTGTGTAGTAGAAAAGGGGGGCCCTAAATTGAAGCAGTGTGTTTTTACAAACACTACTTCAAGATAGGGCCGACTTAAACCCCCTGGGCCATGCACACACCCTGCTGTGCCTCTCTGGTGGTGGGGAGGGGAGGGTGAGCTGTCAGCAGGTGGAGTGGTCCCTGGGCTGTGGCGGGGAGGGGACTGGTGCTTCCCTCTGCAGCAGTGGTGCCCGCCCCCCCGGCACCTGCCCACAGGCGCCTGGCTCAGGTGGCCTTGGGGGCACTGCAGCCGTGGAGGGAAGCATCAGGCCCCTGCACAGCTCAGGCAGACAAGCTCCAGAGGGAGGGAGGGGGAAGATCAGGCTTGCCGCTTTTCTTGGGCGGAGCCAAGTTGCCTGCAGGGCTTTCTGCAGAGCTGAGGAGCTGCATGGAGCCCAGCGCTTCGCTCCGCAGATGTAGGGGCAGCAAACTAAAACTCCTCAGAGAATTTTACTTTGCTGTGCCCCAAATCATTTAAGGTGCATTATGTTGCCAAACTTCCTATAGTGGCTGGAATTAATGCGCAATATGCTGCCGAGGCATACCAACACCATTAAGCAGTGCAAAAGCACTTAGCCAATTTTAAAGTGTCATGCACACGCCCCTCATTTTGTCTACAGTTGGCCTAAGATTTTGCAGTATTTTGTTTCTTGTCCTCAGTTGTTGTTTCATGGATAGGTTTGTATCAGTGTTTTTAAAACTAATGGAGACAAGCACATTCTTTCCATCAGCATAGTATGTAACATATACAACAAGAACAAACACAATCTTTTCCAACAAGGATTATTTTAGGGCTGTTTAAAAAAAAAAAAAAGGGGCTTATGAGTCTGATTCACTGAAGGACTTAACCAGCCCTAATGATTCCAGTGGAAACTGAAGGGGTTTGAATCCTGCAGAATTGGACTATGAGTGATCGACAACCTTTTCAAATGTAATGCTGTAGCATTAACATGATACAGGCAAAAAGGGGGACTCTTATCACAGTGCTGTTATAGAAGGCTATTGTTGCCTGTATGCTGTTTCCTAGAACTCTATCATAAACCAATTTGCAAGTCACAATAGCATGCAATCTCGTTGGTCCCTAAAAACACTTTTTTCTAGGGACTGCAGCCCCTAATTTTAGATTTTTTATATACAGAGTTCCTGCTTTTAACAAATGGATTTAAGAACCACGACTTCATTTGTGCCAGTCTTTTAGCAGTTGTTTGGAAAAAAAAATAAGTGCAAGTATACATCATGAGTTAGCAAATTACCAAGCTTGAATAAAAGGGTTGTTTGTTTTTTTTGCCCTTTACCTCTCACAAGTCAGGACTTCAGGGAAGCAGGTCACCTTTAGGAAGGTTCGAGCCTGAAATCTGTCATCACTAGTTGCAGAATGTATTGTTGTAGATGAGCTACAGTCTTCTTTGTCTCCTTGACTGAGGGATCCAAGGCTGCTTGAAGTGGAAGCTTCCACTACTTGATTAGGCAGAACAGCCTGCTTTGGATTTTCATGCAAAGATGGATTGGATGATCCATCTGCCAGTGGCTAGAATTAAAAAAGTATAAATACAGGTTTAATTAACACAGCACAGCATTATGATGATGAGCAGCTAATACATTTGCGTTGGATGCATTAGCCTTTTGTGCAATACTATAGATGACACAACTTTACAGAACTTGTGGTCTGTTACTCTGATCAAGTTTCTTACATCTGTTGCCTAGAAAATATTTTATCCACCATAAATAATTAATTTATTCTCTTTAATGAATTGATTTCCTTATTAAGGGCCAGCCCCCCTCACAGTTTTGCATCTGTCATGAAAATCACAAAATTAAATGACATTTTTAATGAAAAATGTGATTTGCTGTGGAATGCCCCCAGCCAGTGGCCATATCATGGTATTTCATTGCAACAAGATGGTTACTGCAGGCAGGGGAAAGCATTTGCCAGACAGCAGCAAAAGTTTAGCATCCTGGGGAATGGGTTGCAACAGAGATAGGGGGAGAACAGAGCTTGGAGATTGGGAGGGGAGGGGCTGTTTAGTCCTCTGGGTGAGCAAACTGGGGTGCAAGGGGTTGGGGCAGCCTTGGCCAACAGCCCTGGAACTGGGTAGAGATGGGGATGTTTGCTCCTCTGGGTGGCAAAACTGGGGCACTGGAGGCTGGGGGAGAGAACACGCATGCTGAGGAGTTAACAATCCCTCCCCTACCTGGGGCAAGGGCCATCTGCTAAGGCACCTCCAACCCCTTCCCACCTAGAGGAGCAAACAGCCCCTCCTGTCCCCGTCCCCAAGCTCTCTCATCCCTCTGTCCCTCTTGCAACCCGTTCTCCCCTCCCCTGGGCTACTAGGCTTTTGCTGCTGTCTGAGGAATGCTTTCCCCAGCCTGTAGCAGCCATCAGCAAACTGGAGCAACAAGAGGATCTAGGGGAGGGGAGACACCATGATCTGGGTGCACAAATGGTGGCCCATGCCATGACTGGGCCACTGTATTAGCGAGCTGGGCCTGTAATTTAAACCAGGCTGTAATCACGGTTAATGAAAAATCTCTCATTGACTTGTAAATGCTGTGAATCACTGGGGATTTGGATGGAGTTGAGGGTAGCTGATGCCTCGTATAGTAATGCCTAAATTTATTTGCTATAAGCAAACAAAAAGTTGCCCTAAAAGGCTTAATATTTTTCACCGACTTTATGCCAAATATCTTTGGCATAAAGATACTGTCACTGATTTTTCATAAACCATCTAAATTCTTACCCTGAATTTTTGATTGATTGGATAGATGACTTTTGCCTTTAACGCAAATGCTGTGATGTTACTAGTCAAAGGTGACTCACTTCCCTGTTTGGAAAGAGAAGAGAAACTAATGTAAGCTTTAATAAGGACAGTAATGCTGTTAGAGGTTTAGCAGAAGTACCACACCCTCCTTTTGTTTGCCCAGCTCAGGAATTGATCACTGGCTGTCCTTGGATTTATACTCTGGTATGAAGTCTTCTCATAATTCAGGCCAGAGTATTAAATCCACAGAAGACAGAAAACCATGGTATGTTTTTCTAACTGCTAGTCTAGACGTACATTGCTAGTGCTCAAGAAGGCTGCCTGTACATGTGGTGGTCTGCATTCGCATTGGAATGCTCCAGCATGGCCTCACGGCCACATGTATAAGCCCCTGTGGGTTTAAAATGGCCACTGGGACACCTTGTTGAATGAGGTTAAAATATGGCATCCCACTGCCATTTTTAAACCCATGGGGGCTTAATACATGTGATGGTGAGATGTTTTAATTAGAGTAATTCCTAGAGAGCCACTCTCAATTATAATAACCCTCCTTGCCTCAGAGCATGTGTATAGACAGCCAAAATTATTTCATTCTTGCAAGTTATAATGGACAACAGATAGTTTTCACAACTTCTTTTTCTTTTTCTTTTTTTTTTTTTCTTTGCTGCCAACAAAGAAGATCCAGTTTGTCTAGTGGAGTCTGAAATTACTTCAGTAATAAATATTGCTAATGGAATGTCTCAGGATAGCCTGGGTAGGCATTGCTATGATGCACCTAACTCTAATTTTCAATTTAAATAAAAAGCAACAGATTTAACACAGTAGGTAATTTTTCAATTATTAAAGTAAGAATTGGACCCCCCCTTTCCCCCCATGTATGTTCCTAAATCCATCATACAGCCAATGCATTCTGTTCCTAGAAAATCACAGCTAGGCTAAGTATCTGCTCATGTTCTCTGTTTACTGCTTCCTTATGTACGGAAGCAGTGGGTAATCCATTGTATTTTTGGTAGACTTCAGGGGCTCATTGGGAAGGTGGGCTATAAGCAACAGTTAGATAAAAAAAAAAAAATGTTTTAGGTGCTGTTTGTTTATTTTACCTGTTGTGTTTCTTTCATTACTACTAGAACAATCTGTTACCTTGAAATTATTGTGGTTTCCAGTTCAAGGATTTTTCTAGGAAATATCAAAGCACTAATGGACTTAAGAATAAACACTAAAATGAGAAGAGGAAAAACAAAATGGATCACTCATTATCATTCTTTATTATTGCACCTTTTTCATGTCAATTGCATTGACATCCAGAGGTTATTTTGGGCCTCGCTAATAAGTGCAAGACTAAGAGCAAGACAGTGATACGCTGGCTTATGCTTAGTCCTATTGATTTACATGCCAATACTAGGTGCTAGGTATTATTATAATGGAGAAGGGCCCAGAGTGGAAATACTCAATTTCTGAAGTTCTATAACTTATCCAAGAGCATTTTTCAACTATGCTGGTTTGTGAATCAGTGCTTTACTAACAGCTTTTGCTTTTACCAATGGCAATTGGAACAGATTTGGTTTGAGAAAGGGGAAGGAAAATCCCCTTTAAAACAAGGTAGTGTGCTAAACATGCTGGAGAAAATCTCACGTATTTGAAACATGATCATACTATAGAAATTACTGTGGTGATTGAGGAATAGATTCTGAAATGCAATGGGGATGCTGTTATGCATAAATTTATGCAAATAAAGAAGTGTCTGCAAAGGGAACACTCCCCAGATAGGATCTAATCATTGCTACTGATATATTGGTTCATGACTAAGAACCTTTGACCAATGCTTTTTAGTTTGTCATTATTCCTAGATATGAGAATTCATTGGCTATCGGGACTTTACAGTAGATTTCAAGTGCTGTATTTCTTATAACTGCTACTGATTGCAAGCAAGGTCTGTGCTGGTTAAATACAACTGACGTGCTGCAGATGTTGATAATTTATTCTTTAGAATGAGTAGTCTATAAGCAAACTGCATTCATGACTCCTCTTACTGCATCAGTAGCAGTCAATTCTGTTTTAAATGAAAGGCAGTGAACTGAGAATATCAAAATAAGATTGCTTCTCAAGTATTTTATGGGCTTCGTGACTGTGGGCCAGCTCCTCACTACTGGACCAGAGTAAGCAATATACCAGCTCCTTTTGTTCACAGAAGAAGCCCTACACTAGTTTGCCTAGTACTGAGGATGGTCAGAACAGCTGCTAGGCAATACATCCTGGTCTGTCTCTCTCTTCCTCATGGAGCTGCATTAATGCCTGAAAAACAGCCCATGAGCGAGAAAACACAAGAAAAGGGAAAGAGAAGGCTTAGCCTGACCCCTGAACGTAAAGAGCCAAACACTTTGAAGTCTTGATTAGGAGTGAATTATTTTCTTCCTTGTTTACAGTTGCCTTTTGAGGGAGTTCTTTGGACTCTGAGAGCTGTTCATTCCTTGCCAAAAATGCTGGTACCTTAGTATCTCGTCTCACTTGACTCCTCCCTGTCTCAACAGCTGTCGCTTGCTTGAAGATTCTGTTCCCCATAAAAGAAGTCGCTGGACCCACAGCTATCCTTTGACATGCTTAGTGTTACCCTGTCTCTCCATCCACTAAACTGAGTTTCTCTTTGCTGTATTCATACTCAATTTAGCTTCCTGATTTCTGATTTTCCAGATACTGTCCTGCCAAAGATTTGGTAATAGTTCCTTTGTTTGGACATGTACCAGATTGCTGTATTAGGGTCCTCTCTAATGGGCTGCTGAAGTCTTCAAGAGCCTAAATAAAATCCAGACATTTGCCCCTGTTTTGGGGTCTCTAGGCAGATATTTTGGGTGCATAGTCTAGCATCCAGTCCCAAGATCTGGACCCACAGACCAAATGTATTGCTTCAGGTTTAGTGTGGATATTTCAGGCTTTCCTGCAGCCCAAATGCACCTTCACCCAGAACTCCAGTTTCACTGACCACTTGGAGATGCAGTCTAACTTTTCAGGGGCGTGCAACACACGTCACGTGTATACTCACACACATGCTTAGCACAAGGCCTCTGAACACCGTGAATCTCTAGTCGACAGATAAAGGAAAAGGATATGGGTCAGTTAGAAAACAACACACATCCTGAATGATTCATAGATTGTTAGGGGCTGGAAGGGACCTTGCAGGATCATAGGGTCCAGCTCCACTGCACTAGACAGGAAAGACAACCGGGGTCTGGTGACCCCAGTGAGGATACATTTCTTCCTTTAGCTTCCCCTTCCCCTAGAGGCCAAGGGAGTCTGTGCTAATGAAGGCAGGCTTCTGCCTCATCAAGCTCCTGGTACTCCCTCACTTTGAACTGGTGAAAGATGGACTCTGGTCCTTTGACATCCCTCCAACTGTCACTGTCCTCAGACTCCCTGACCCAGGCCTGTAAGTGATAAAAGCCAGCATATAGTTCAGTGTGATGACACTTAAATGGTAGAGCGTCTAGGTTGATGACCCTTTGCTATCACAGACTGCTGGTCCAACATGGTAAATGGATAAATAGAACAAATAGAAACAGCAATGGATGCCACACCTAAACCATACCCTGAAAACTGATACATACACACAATGAACACCCCTCCTTTTCCCCTTCCCTTCCTCAGATAAAACAGAATTCTAAGTAACACTCAGAGTCCTAAAGTTGTCATGCCTAATATAGCACACACTCGCTCACTTTTAGCATACACACATCATATTTTGTTTAGATCACTGCCTTATCCCTCTCTACTGCTTGAGGTTGGGTGTATCTGACCTTCAACTGAAGTGAATGCTCATATGCAAATTTACCAAGCCCAATTCATTTACTTGCAAGTAATGTGAATATGCTTCTTGGAAGGTACAGGAGGATGATAGTATGGGAAGAGTGGCTGTACTCCCAACAGGCACTACTCGGCGAAAGATTCCAGTTGACTTGAACTGAAATGTTGCCTGAGTAAAAAATTGTGTCATTCAGCCAGATAATATAAATGAAAGTCATATTTCCAGGTATCAACAGACTGCTAAGATCCTGACACTTACTCCTTTTTCATTTGTTTATAATTTATTGCAATTTATTTCCAATCTCTTACTACAGCATCTTTATGGGAGCTATTTTAATATTTTAAGGGCCTGAACCCAAGCCTGATGAACTCAATCTGGACCAAAAGTGCATACCAAACAAAATAGACACCTACAGAAGGAATAAAACCTTACCTCCAGTGCCATTGCCTTCTTTGATTTATGAGCTTCTATTTTCTTCATACTTGGTAAGGGCTCGTTTTCATAAAGATGCCTGTGGACATCAGGGTGGAAATTTTCCAGAAGTCTTTGGGAATCATCTGCCTGAAATTCCAGGATATGGAAAAAAAACAAAACAAAAAAGACAGCAATGGAAAAAAATTTAAATCTGCTAAATTTACCTGAAGTATCTGACTGTTTATATTGATATAATTATATGTGGCAAATTGCATAGTTTTTATACACAATTATTTTGGAATAAATATTCCAATTATTAGAAATTTAAAATACAGCATTTTGATGGTTTTTGGAGGGCACAGGGACATTTTAATTAGAGCAGCTCTCAGTAGGTGCCCTAATAAAAACACCTGCAGTGTCTTGTGTATTCCCCACTTCAGTTAAAGCACCTCTGCCGCCATTGTGAACTGTGGGATGCTGAATACACAAGATGCTGCAGCATGCTGGAGAATCTGGTTAATTGAGTCTGCTCTAATCAGAGTGCATGTAAAAGTGCCCTGATTACCTAGAATAATGAAAGAGACTAACTTGGAAACATTCTTGCTCCTCTCTGGTGACACTAAACTACTTTGGGTGTGGGGATGGGCAATGGGTTTGTCCATGGGATGATTGCATATGTGCCTCAAGTATTGGGGCTGCTATAATGGGCATGAAAAAAAATTGCTATGTACATGTAAAAATTGCTATTTACATGCATGTAAATTAGAGCCTGATCTCAGACAGACTGATGAAATCAGCACTGAAGAAATGCCACTTAGTATAAAACTGCGCAACTCATCTTCTCCGCAGTACGTGCTTCTGTGAGAACACTAAGCCTTTCTTTCCATCTCTATGCTTGTATCCTATACAGTGGGTGCTTTCAATCCCTAGCTTGTAGGCCAGATCCAGCCTCTGCTGCCAGGTCATCTGGCCTGCAAGGCTTCCCATAAGGCCACGGCTTTGTGTGCTAGATTGGGCATGCACAGCAGCTTGGGGCCTGATTCCACCATGTGGGGCTGGACAGGGACGATGTGGGACCCCAGACCCTGGTCCTGGTGTGCAGGGCTGGGTAGTGGTGGTGCAGGGCTCCAGGACCTGATCTTATGCCTAGGATGTCTAAAATAACTTGAGCTCTGGATTGAAGACGATAGCTGGCAACTTTTCTCCTTTGGACAGTAAAGTGTGACACCTGTCTGAGCAGGGGAAAGAAATCTGTCAGGGGCTGGTTTGAGTTTGCAGAACCAACTTTCCCAGGACCTACAGTCCTTCATAAACCTCATGCTACTTCCTGCTCTATATACAAGATGCATTTTTTTGCCTTCTCTAAGAAACCCTTAGCAACTGCTACATTTAAAACAAGCAAACAAAGCAAGCCTGACAAAACAAACCACTCTGCTGCATTGCCTCTCCCCTGTGCAGGAGGACGGGAAAACAAACAACAGGTGACAGCTGTTTGTCACTGTTTATGTACTGTTGGGAAGGTAGTCTTATATTCTGGTGATGAATACAGTGTAAAGACTTATACAGCATGGAAGTAATTTAAATAATCACATTGTTATAGAAGTTAGACCACCTCTGTGGTTCAAAGGGTTTGGTGGGACAAAGGAAGGCAAGGAGGGGTCTCTGCAGCTATTACAGACACTCCATAGCTTTCCTGCCTTGACTTCACCTTCCTTGCCTTTCTCAGGAGTGGATTTTACTAGGTGGGGCTAAGGGTCCTACATGGGGGTTTACCAAGCTCTCTAAGAAATCATATTTCACCTAGTCTAGGCTCGTTATGGAGCTACGTGGAACTTCAGTAGTTGTTGGGTCACACAATACATATTGAGCCCTCTCGGCACCCTTGCATGGTATATAACCCTTTCTGCTTTCGAATATTTTTGTTTCTTTGAGATTTTTATTTTTCTATCTCCACAATTTTGGTGCTCACAGTTGTATATCATCTTCCAAATACAGTGTTATCAGTATTTTATAGAATGCCGATTTTGAAGTAAATATGCCTGTAGTAATTTAGTTAATCCAGAATTGATGCATTTTACCTTTTTCAAACTGCTGCAAGTTATAGCACAAACTATGCATGCTATTAGTCCAGGGGTGGGCAATTATTTGGGCTGGATGGCCCTAAGGAGTCTTGGTGAGCTGCTGTAGAATGGGGGTACTGCCCTGGCCCACACGGGAGGTGGAGCACTGATCCTATCCAGCTCAGGGCCCATCCACCCTGCACCAACCACTGGAGGTGCTGGATGGAGCGAGTGGGGTCTCCATGGAGGCTGGCCAGTACCACAGTGAGCAGGATGTGCTTGGCTGAGTGAATGGGACAGGGCAGGGAATGGTAGCCATGAGTGGGATGGGTAGGCAGGGCTGGGATCTCAGAGCAGTGACAATGTGGGGCCAGGGCCCAGGTTAAAGCCATAATCTGCTCCTCTCACATCCCTGAGATGAGCGCCAGTTCCATGGACAGAGACATGCAGGGAAGATATTGTGGCTCTGCCCTACACCTTGGCCCTGCACTGTCACCGGCCTGTGATCCTGCTCCTGCTTGTCCTGCTCTGACACCACTTCCTGCTTACCTGCAGCCCCATCCCATCCCATCCCATCCTCCCAGCCAAACACACCCTTTCTGCGGAGGTCCCAGCTAGTCTCTATGGAGAATCTGCCTACCTGCCCGCCCTCTCCATCTGATGTCCTTGGTGGTGGGTGCAGAACGGACAGGCCAGGGTGTCCAGGTAGCAGGGCCAGGTCTGGTGATGGCAACACAGGCAGTGGCAACCAGGAGCTGTAGCTGCGGGGACTGCTGGAAAGCTGACTCTAGCCGTGCCCCTGCCCTGCTGCATGCCTGGGGGTGGTGGGACAGGCTGCACACACCATAGGCTGGTAGGACTGAGGGACCTGCCGCAAGCCAGACAGAATCCCTTAATGGGCCAGATCTGGCCTTCAGGCCATATTTGGCACACCCCTGTATTTGGCTAAAGGCAAAGGGCTCATGATTTACCATAGAGTTAATTGGGTTGAGTCCCAGCTTAGTCAACAGTGTTTTAAGCCACAGTGACCCCACAGATCAGCATTGCTCAATATATGCGTGTGCATCTACACGTGCACTTTTCTATGGAGTAGACTAATTAGCTCCTCAGTAAAGCATTACTGTCTACACCTGCACCTGTATTAGGGCGCAGTAAACTGATTAGCTCTGCCATAACATAGTGCTGTCAGGGACAGTACTAGCTTACAGCAGAGTAAGTAACTGCACTGAAATGCACATGCAGACAGTGACAGAGGCTGGCTGGGGCACGAGGGTACGAAGGTGCAGGGGCTTTCTGCTGCCTAGCCAAATGGCACTGAATTCTCAGCAACCTTGTGCCCCAGCCAGTCCCTCTGCCAGCAGGCACTACCACCTGGAGCCTGGGGTTGACCTCCAGTGCTCTCTGCCAGTTCAGGGCTGCTCTGCCCTCTCAACTTTCTACTGCCCTGAGTGCACGAGTAGATGCTGTGCCTGGGAGCAGTTTTCTTTGGCTCAAATGGAACTAGAGCCATGTCGTGTTAATTGCACCTATAGTTGCATCCATCCTGGTACCCCTGCACAAAGGACCCACGTGTTAATTAGCTCCCTACTCATTACTGGAACTTGTCAGTAGTTCCAGGATCCTCCAAAAATTTATAGGCAGAACTGTTTAAGGCCCCATTTGGTGATGTTTGCCAGACATTTAAGGCTGGTAAAATAACAGGAATAATTGGAAATGGGAAAGGAAGGCACAGCTCAGCTGTGAGAGTGAAGAGGCAGTTGAAATGTACATAGTGTAGCTCACTATGACTTGAAAGAGTCAGTGCAGAGGGGGGACTGTGCCTAGTGGGCACTATGATGTATCTTATTCCAATGGGCTGCACTAACCTACCCAGGCACCAAGGGGAGTGTGTCAGGGCTGGTTCTGGCTTTCCCAGTGCTGGTTTCATATTGCAGTAGCTCCAGGCCTGGTGCCAGTTCCCTGCGGAGTGAGCACCTGCCCATTTTTTTTAAGCACCACACACACACACACACACACACACACACACACACACACACACACACACACACACACACACACACACACACACAGAGACACAGCCCCATCACTATCTCAGCCTTTTTAGCTAAGACCAAATGTAGCATTTTTGGCACCAAAGAGCAGGGTGTTATGGTTGGCTCTGACCCTCTCGCTGCTGGTCTGGTATTGCAGTACCTCTAAGCCCCGTGCCAGTTCCCTGTGGAAGGAACACCCGCCTATTTTTTTTTTTTTTTTAGGGGCCAAAAAAAAAGGTTTGCATCAGCATTTTTGGCACCAGGGGAGGGTGTCAGAGCTTGTTCAGGCTCTCCAAGTGCCAGCCTGGTATTGCAGTACTTCCAGGCCCAGTACTTATTCCCTCCTGGGGGAACAACTGCCCATGTTTTTTTTGTTTTTTTTTTGTTTTTTTTTTAAGGGACACACACACGTACGTACGTATGTTCCCATCAGTATATCTGCCCACCACGGGCCTTGTGTTTTATAGTTATACTCAGTGTTGACTGCATTTAATCAACATTATAATTGATTTTCATTACTGAGCACATGCAGTTTAATGATAGACGAAGTATTTAATGAGGTTTACTCATGTGCAAATGTAAGACCTGGAGCTTTTCCCCTGCTTTTGATTTGGGAGAAAGTTTCGCCTTATATTTGAGAAAATACAGTATGATTTAGATTATTTATCTATGGTGCTTTAATGTGCATTTTCCAGGTTGAATCGCTGTCATGTCTTGTTCACATTTCTGAACCTGTTACCTTACTTTACCAGAAATGTTTGCAACATCTCCCAGTTTGTTATTTGTGAATTTAATCTGTAGTATTTTCTTTTTGCTATAGACCCTTAATAAAGATGCTGGGTAAAATTAGGGTTAACGCCATTCCCTATGGAGCCTCATCAAACTAATCTATTAAAAAAGTAAAGTTATGAGAGCAGTAAAGTTAATAAGGCCAAGCGTTGGCTCAGACACTCCCTACCCACCTTGCCGATGTTTCTGCTTTGCGGTTGTTCTAAAAAACCCCCCACCGTGCCTCCTTATCCTGGAAGCGGCGGGCTGCAATCTTGATGAGGTTTCCTGTCATGTGGTTACATTGATCTTAATGACTTGGGAGGTGTCCAGTCCCATCACAACCCACCTTCCACTCTTTGAAATTGGAACTCAGTGAATCTCTTCTCTGAGTGAGATTCTGGGAATCCTCCTTCCCCTCACACCCCAGCCTTGCACCACCTTGACGTTAAATGTCTTGTTAGGTAAGTTACTCATCAGAGCCGTCCCAATCTTGACTCCAGCTTCAAAGTCCGATTACTCTACGATTTCTGCCAGTCCTAGTCTTGTCAGATTCTTCCAACCGAGATGTCTGCTGCACTTGTTACACCGGTGTGTGAAAAAGATCAGCTTCACTGGTTACCTTTAAGCCCGATTTGAAGGCCTTAATATCAAACCAAAGGTTTGTGCCCAAACAAGCTGCATTGGGCTGAGACTTGAAATGCAGGCAGAGGTTAATCCTTAACTTGTTTCCTGGTCAGGACTGACTGCCCCTTGCAGCTTACTCAGCACTTCCTTAATCTTAGGCTCCAGGTGACCCTCCTGTTCATCTCCTAGCAACAGACTTGAGGGAGCAAATTCTTGTTCTCTGTCTGACTCTCAATGTCCCCTCCGGCCCAGAAAACTCTCACCAAATTCCTAGGTCCACAGAGTGGTCTCTGTGCTGCCTGGCTCAGGTCTCTGTGCCAGTTTCCACACTCCTCATCAGCCGCTGTCTCCAGTGAATGCCCTGGCATCCTGACTTTCTCTTTCCCCTTCCCGCAGTCACCGTTCTGATTCCCTTTTAACTGGCAAGCCTGCCCCACAAGCAGGCCAGCTATTTCTTGAAAAGGAGTCAGACCCTGCCATGTGTCTTTTCTGGCGTTGCTTTAGCAGCTTTCCTTGTTGTTCTGGTAACTTCTTCTTTAACCCTTGCTTGCACTCATTTTCATTGCACCAAGCCAATTTGTACATATGGGCAAACTGACTGAAAGGTGTTAGAGAACAGAATGTTGTCTGAAGGTATTGGAAAAAATTACTTTTTTTTTTTTTTCTTTTAACACCCATACATAGATTTCATAGACATTAGGAGCTGGTAGGGACCTCATGAGATCATCAGGTCCAGCCCCCTGTCATAGGTGGGAAGTCAGCTGGGATTAAGTGACCCCAGCAAGCAATAAATCCAGCTGTTTTCTGAAGGAGTCCAGAGTGGCTGCTTGAACCACCTCTGGGGGGAGTTTGTTCCAAACCCTGGACACATGCATCATAAAGAACATTTTTTTTCTATCCAGTCTAAATCGGCCTTCCTGAAGTTTAGGGCCATTAGACCTTGTTATCCCTTGGGGAGCTCTGGTGAACAGATGTCCTCTCAGGTCCTGATGTACTCCTCTTTCAAAGTTGTACACTGTCACCAAGTCCCCCCTGAGCTTTCCCTTCTCCAGACTGAAGAGTCCCAAGTCCATCATAGTGCCTAAAAGACTCCAATCCTGATTAAATAATTAAAGTGCCAAACTTCCATTGGCACATATAAATGTGCACGGAGGCTGTTCCGATACGCTGGAATTGCAGCACATAGGAGAAGACTTGAATCAAGTCTGGTGGAACATGGTAATTGCCATGCTCCAATAGACTCCAGTGTCAGGAAAACAGATCTTACGATGACAGGCTGAGAGCCATAGGACTCTTTAGCCTGGAAAAGC
>NW_017728948.1:22599581-22608070 GCF_001723895.1 Crocodylus porosus
TTTTTTTTTTTTTTTTCAAATTTGTTTTTTTAGACTTGGACCTACATAATATTGAATTAATCGGATGTAATGGTGGCTGGTGTAGGCACAGCTGGAGGACCCAGAAACATTCAGAGAGTAGTGTTTATATTCAGCAGGTGGTTTCCCAGCACCCCTCCCCTTAAACTGTACCCATTTTTAAGATAGGATTGATTTTTCAGTGATGGTCAAGCACTGAACTACCTTTGAGGGTCTGAGTTTGATCAGACGGATTAAAATTTGTACTTGGCTATATATATATTGAAAAGTGACAGCAGTATAAAGATACCATCTCTTGAAAAACAAAAACGAGCAATTGACTCAGAGAAGTTTACACCCCCACAGGACGCATTAAATCACGTCCTTGAAGTGCAACTATTACCAAGCAAAAGCATAGCTTCAAGCAGTTTCATATCTTCCACCTGAAAGCAGATGGATACAAGAGAATTCTTCTTTCACACCACGCCTAATGATGATAAGCCCTGTTCCACATGTAGGTATGGGAGATTAGCTGGAGATGTAAAAAGAGGTGTGGTTAAATAAAAACAAACCACCCACTGAATACAGACAGAACACTGCATGGGTTCTGGATCCCTCCAGCTGTGCCAATACCAACCACTGTTTCAACCAATTAACTCAATATTTTATTGGACTTAGTCTGATACAGAGCAAGAACAAACAGTCAATATAACTGCCCAAAAAATAAGATGGTTCACTGCAAATACTTCCCTGTTACATAGCAAATGTTGGACTCTAAATACATGTTGTGATAAGAAGCTATGAATAATCAAGTTTCATTTTGAAAAGAACATGGAAATTTGCATATTTTCCATAAGAAGTTTAAAAATCAGACATGCATGTTGAACTACAGAAAATGTATGTGTTTTGAAAAAGCTACTGGCTTCACCCCAAGCAAACTGTCAAACATTTAATTGGATATATATATCATTTTCAGTGCATCGACAGGAGTTCTGTAGTTGTGGGGTTGCTGCTGAGAATGCCAGGCTACTCAGAGTTCAACTTGTCACTCCTACTGAAATCACTTGATGAGGTAGGTAGATGTGGAAAAAGAGGCACCCTTTGGCATAGATTGGCTCCAGTCCTTTGAGGGTTTCTGTCACCCACAAGAAGCAGAATCTTGTACAAATGCCAGACAGGGAGCCAGAAGAATGTAAAAAATGGATATGCTGGCCTTTTGTCTGTGGATGCACCCTGATAATCAAACTACTATATTAGACGCATCTAAAACTTGTGTGGGCCTTTACCAAGGGGTTTATCAATATAATACTTGAAAATCCTGGAGTAGTCAAACTCAAGAGGCAAGGACTACAAGGATTACAATATGTAGCATCATAAAAACCAGGCTTAGAAGGGACCTCGGGGGGTCACTTAATCCAACTTCCTGCTCAAAGCAGGACCTGCCCCAAATAGATCATCCCAGACAAGGTTTTGTCTAGTCAGGTTTTAAAAACCTCTAAGGATGACGATTCCACAACCTCCCTCCCTGTTCCAGTGCTTTACAACCTTCCTTGTGAGAGGGTTTTTCCTAATTTCTAACCTAAACGTCCTTTGCTGCAACTTGAGACCACTGCTCCTTGTTCTCTCATCTACTGCCACTGAGGACAGTCTAGCTCCATCCTCTTTTGAACCCCCCTTCTGGTAGTTGAAGGCTGCTATTAAATCCCCTCTCAGTCTTCTCTTCTTTTGACTAAATAAGCCTTTTTTATTAAGCCATGTGCCACAGTCCCCTCGCCATTTACACTGCCCTCTGCTGGACTCTCCAACTTGTCCACATCCTTTCTGAAGGGGGCCCACAACTGGAGACAGTACTCCATATGTGGCCTCACCAGTGCTGAATGAGGGGAAGAATCGCTTCCCTTGATCTGCTGGCAATGCTCCTATTAATGCATCCCAGTATCCTGTTAATTTTCCTGGCAACATGGACACACTGTTGGCTCATATCCACCTTTTGTCCACTGTAACCCCTACATGCTTTTCTGCAGACCTACTGCTTAGCCAGTTGGTCCCCAGCCTGTACTTGTGCATGGGATTGTTTCGTCCTAAGTGCAGGACCCTGCACTTGTCTTTATTTAACCTCATGAGATTTCTTTTGGTCCAATCCTCCGATTTGTTGAGGTCTCTCTGAATTCTAGCTCTACCTTCCAGTCCCCCAGCTTGATGTCATCTACAAACTTGCTGAGTATCCAGATTGTTAATGAAGATATTGAACAAAAACTGGCCTCAGGACCAACCCTGGAGCACTCCATTTGATGTCAGTTGCCAACTAGACATCTCACCAGTGATGATTATGCTTTGAGCCTGATGATCCAGCTAGTTTTCTATCCACCTTACAGTTCATTCATCCAACCTCTGTTGCCCCCTCCTGCTTCTGCTTCCTCTAGGACACCCATTTCCCCACTTACCTCAGGGGTTTGGTCTCCATCCCCTGGAGAACCTAATTCAAAGCCCTCCTCACTAGGTTACCAAGACTGTCTGCTCTTCCCTCTCTTTGTCAGGTGTGCCCCATCTCTTGCTAGCATTCCTTCCTCTTGGAACACCCCATGGTCAAAGAAGCCAAAGCCCTCCTGGCAACACCATCTGCACAGCCATGCATTGATCGGCAGGATGCATCCACTCCTGTCCAAGCCCTTCCTTTTGACTGGAAGGATCAATGAGAACAGCATCTGAGCTGCTGGCCCTTTCACCCTTCTATTCAGAGCCCTGTAATCACTTCTGATCTGCTCAGGGTCACCTCTGGCAACATCACTGATGCCTACATGGATGGACAGCACAGGGTATTAGTCAGAGGGCTAGATGAGATTCAGTAATCCCTTATGACATCTTGGATGTAGGCTCTGGGCAGGTGGCAGACCTCCTGAGATGACAGGTCAGATAATAAGTCAGATGGATGCCTCTCTGCAGAAGGGAGTCTTCTACCACCAATACCCATCACTTGGTCGCAGCAGTTTTGATCCTCTTAGGCTTGGGGATGCTTGGCCTGTCCTCCTTCACCAATGGACCGTGCTCTTCCTCCTCTATTGCTCGGGCTCCACATCTGTTCTTTAGGCAAACTGCTGCAGGTGGAGATGAAGACTTCTGATTGTTGCCAGAGGTAACAAGTTTCCAGCTTCTACCTTCCTGAGAGTCCATGTCCTTTTCCTCCTCCAGCACTGCCTCTCAGTTCTTCCTCCACAGTCCTAGAGGTCTCCTCCAGCACTGAACTGATGAAGTCCTCGTGGCAAAGGATGCCTTAAAGTCTCGTCATATCTTCTCATAGCACTCTTGCCTGCTCCCTGAGGGACAACACCAGAAGGCATTGCTTGCATCTCAGATACTCCCCTCCCTGGCTGTCGCTGGAAGGAACCTGCGAGATGCCATTTCTACAGCACCAAACCAGGACCTGGGTAGGACCTTCGATAGTGACCGGTCCTACATGGATAGACAATAGGCCTGTGTGAATACGGAAATATTCGATTTGGATTTGGCTAATTAAGTTACAAGACAGTAACTTGATTCGGTGATTTGAATCACTGTCCCCATTCGATTCAGCTAAATTGGCTTTGAAAGATTCGGTGCTGATTCACAGAGATTCAGTGATTCGGATTGGCCGGGGAGGGGCAGGCAGAGCTGGGTGGCTGCAGGTTCTCCGCAGCTCCTCCAGCTGTGCCTGTCTCTCCCAGGGCGGGAGCAGGCATGGGGGCCAACCCCAGCCTCCCAGCACTTAAAAAAAAAAAAAAAAGCTCTGTACTCACTGGCTGCTGCAGTGGCGATCAGCACCTCTGGGTGCTTGTGGTAGAGCCTTGCCCCCCCTCTGCCTGGCAGCCATGTGGCAGCTGCCTCATGGCACAGATGCAGTATGGGAAATGGGGCTGAGTGCTGCCAGGCTCCAGGTGACTGCTGCATCTGGTGAGTGCAGGGCTTCTTTCTATCCTTATTTTTTAAAGTGCTGGGCTGGGCAGCTGATGGGGCCAGGCAGGGCAGCCATGTAGGCTTCCCCCGTGGCTTCCCCTGCCCAGGGAGAAGAAGACACAGCCGGAGGAGCTGTGGGAAAGCCTGCAGCAGCCTGGCTGTGCCCGCCTCTCCCCGGCCGATCCAAATCTTTTCCGAATTGATTTGGATGCTTTGAATCGATTTGGAACTTTTAATGGGAATCCTGATTTGATTTGGATTCGGAGATTTGGCCCCCGAATTGGGCCAAATCGCCTCCAAATCAAATCGGCAACCAAAGCTTCACACAGCCCTAATAAACAACTCACAGGTACAAGCAGGGGAAGGAGTTGGCAGTGGCAGTGGTTCTGGCATCACAAAGTCCTCCAGCCATTTCTTTAGGACTCTTAATCTGCCGCCTCTCTCTTCCTGTCCCGCTCTCCAACCAGACCTTCCCTAGCAAACCTGCCTGAAAGCTGGCCTGTTTGCTGCTCATTGGTCCCTCTCACCAAGCTTACAGTGAAGGTAGGAAAGAAAGAGTTTTCAGGCAACCCCCTAGTGACCCCCTCACTCAGGGTCTCTAGTTAAGCTAGGGGCTTAAGTAATAGGTCTAACTCTTCAGTTTTAGCTACTCACATTAAATATATGTAGGTTAGCTACTCTTAATGAAAGAAAGAGCTCACCTGAAAGGTTCTCCTTCAAAGACAAGTGGCAAACTGACCTGCAAACTGATTTACAAACTACTCACAAACTGTAGTTCTGCAACGGCTGCGAGAGGGCACGTTTTCAACCAAGCTGATGCTGGAATATGGTATGTCTGGTGAGAACTGCTTTTTGTTATCTAGAAGGCAGCAAGAAGTCTCAAAGGACCCCAAGGCTGTTCACTTTCTTGACAGAATGAAGACAGTGGAAGATACTATCAGTCTTAACAGGTTCTCTAACTACACCCTCTTCCTAGCAACACTGATTTTATACAGCTTGTCTGAACTAGCTAATTTTAATTCAGGTACTTGGCTTGTCTCATAAGTAACATAACTGACATTTGCACATAATGCCCCTAAACCAAGGGTGTCAAACTCGCCCTGGGCATGATTTGGAGAGGGGGGGGCTCCTCCCAAGCTGAATCTGTGGGGCCTTGTTTGGGCACCAATATGGGCCTGGAGTTGCACAGTGCTACATCAGTGTAGCACAGTGCTGGGGGCATGTGGCAGCACAGAGCTCTGCCCAGGCAGTGGCAGGGAGACAGGGGTGCAGAGTGGCACAGATCTGTGTTCAGTCAGAACTCCATGCTGCTGCATGCCCCTGTGTGATTCTGTACCACGGCAGGATCCCGGACCCATGCTGCCACACATCCCTGGCACTGCGACTGACTAGACTTCCACACAGAATCATGTTCAGGGAGTCTGGAGCTGGGAGCATGCATCAGCAAGGTGCTGAGGGCATGCAACAACATGGAGCACTGGCCAAATGCAGATCTGTGCCACTATACACTTGTGTTCATGGAGTTGCATGGCACCCTGGCTGGGTGGCAGTGCTAGGAGCAGGCTGCAGCATGGAGCTGAGGGCACAGGACTACTGGTGGGCTAGATACAAAAGTTCCACCCGTCAGATCCAGCCCACAGGCCTTATGTTTGAAACCCTTACTCTATCTAAACAGTATCATAGGCCATGTGTAGATGAAATGAGAGGCGTGCGTGCACGACATTTTAAAGAGGACTAAATGTTTTTGCACCGCTTTAATGGTATTTGCATGTGTCAGTGGCATATTGCACATTAATTCCAGCCACTGTAGGAAATTCAGCAGCATAATGTGCCTTAAATGACTCGGGGTGCAGGAAACTAAAACTCCTCCTGCCAGACAGCTGAGTGAAGCACTAGGCTCAGTGCAGCTCCACAGCCCTGCAGGAAGCCCTGCAGGCAGCCTGGCAGCAGCCTGGGAAAGCAGGTTTTGCCAAAGAGAAACGGTGAGCCTAATCTGTTTTTCCCCTCCCTGGAGCCTGCCTGCCTGAGCTGCATGGGGAGCCCAGTGCTTCCCTCTGTGGCTGTGGTGCTCCCTGGGACTGCTTAAGCCAGGTGCCTGCGGGTGGGTACTGCCTGGGACAGGCGCTGCTGCTGTGGAGGGAACCACCAGCTCACCTCCACAGCCCAGGGACCGCTCTGCCCACCAGCAGCTTGCCCTCCCCTCCTTGCCAGAGAGGCAGGTAAATCAGCAGGGTGTTTATGACATGGGGGTTTAATTAGCCGTAAAACTGAAGTGGTCTTTTAAAAAATGCACCGCTTCAATTTAGGGCGCCATTTCATCTACACACCCCTATTGCTCAAAGGAACCGAATGCCTGCAAGTGAAAACTGCGATTTGACTGTTACAGTTTATCTGGTGCCAAAATCCAAATGGACCAAGACGAATTTAATTGCTGGATCTGTTGTTACAGTACAGTTATTTCACTATAGTCTGGCAGAATAGAAGAAACTGCTTTTGTTTTAAGTATCAATGGGCAGTAAAAATAACCTTCACCCATCAGAACAAAGGTGCCAAATAAGAGTGTCGCAAACATTCTGAATATATCAGGGTTCGATGCTTTTGATAGAAAAGGAGAAGAACCTCTTGCTGCTGCCGTGATAGTGCAGTTTCTTGTTCTACGGATAAAATTTAGACGGAGCCAAACTCTCAGTGCTGTGAATTTCCCATTTGTGGCACAACTGCCTATTTGTGTTGTGACTTTTAAGCAGCGCAGGGCAGCTTAGCCATACTTTCTACTTAGGCAATGGAATTTGGCACAGCTGGCACTAGAATCCAGTGGCATCCAGGACAAATAAAAAATCTGAAGTGTTGCTGATCACGATGTACTACTGTAAGCAGGGCCATTGCTGGGCGGAGCAAATTGGGGTGACTGCTCCAGGCCCTGCACTTTGGGGGGCCTCGCAGAACTGGGTGGAGCAGCCACAGTGAGTCCACACTGTTGCCGGCTTCACGTCCAGCCATTTAGCTGCAGAACCTTTCAGGGATACCATGGGATGCCATGGGTTATAAGTACCAGGTAAGCAAATGTGATTGACAAGATAAATCCAATGGGTGTCTACACATGAGCATGGAGTCAGCTCTGACACGTCGGCAAGGGCTCAATTACTCATGTCTGCCAGAGCATGGCGACTGTTGTGCTCCAGCAGCCTCCGGTGTCCCGTGTCTCAGCATCCCCGTGCTTAAAAATGGCAGAAGGGAGCGTTTTACCTAAAGCCTGTTAAATGAGCTTTAGTTCAAGCACTCCCGCCACCATTTTTAAGTATGGAGATGCTGATACACAAGACATGGCAGCACTCTAATTGGAGCGGCTTTTGGAGCTGCTCTAATTAAAGTGCCGCTCCCTGACTTCCAGAGCACATGCAGAAGTGCCCACTGATTTCAAATAAGTATCCAGTATTAAAAAAATTCTGACCTGTTTTGGTCTTTCTGAGATCTTTGCAATAAAACAATTATTTTCCTGAGTGAAACAACTGAAAAATAAGGGCTGGCACTTTCCAAGGGGTGGCTTGGGCTTAGCATGGGATGCCTTTAGTCTAAAAACCTTGAGAATCACTGTTAAGGCTTGATGGGGGCGTAGGCGGGGGAAGAAAGGCAAACAACCAAAACTTGTCAAAGTAGAAATTTGAGAAATGGGGACAGGATCCAGGCCAGCGCCCTGCAGTTTTGTAGGAAGCATGATGCAGATGGATACCCACGCGCAGACACAAAATTTTGGAAAGAGGGGTGCAGAGGGTGAGAGGCATCATCACGTATAAAAACAACACTTAATATCTGGCTGCAGTCCTAGGCTGTGGAATGGGGTGGGCCACCCAGGTCACAGCCCGACCAACTTGTAGCACGTTCATTTATATAATCCACAAATCTGCAGTTGTTACTCTGGCTAAAACTGAATAGCTATTTTTTTTTTTTAACTCCACAGCTAGCTCCATTAACGTGTTAAAAGTTGGTCCGGCCATAGCCTGGGTGGCCCACCTCGGTCCACCGCCTGTGGCTCTAGTTAAAACTAGAAGCTTTCCTCACATGTACAGGCCCAGGCCCCTAGCTAGTCAGATGAAAGGAAAAAACTAACAAACAAACAAAAAATGTAGACCCAGTAAAGTTTAAAGACTGAAACAAAAAAGTCCCCCAAACTTTAAACTTTGTTTTTAACCCCTTCCAAGGCCGTGCCAGGCTGTGGAACAGGAGCTGTGGGCCCAGCAGCAGCTAGTAAAGAGCAGCATGGCCGAAGAAAGGCTGGCTGGGCCGGGGGAAGGCTTAGACCGTTCAAAAGAGAGGGGCTAACTCCTGCGGAGGAAGCGGGGGGGAGCCCTGACCTCGACTGGAGCCCGGACTAGAGGCTTTAAATTGGGGGCGAAGCCGACCCAAAGCGGGGTGTACCGCGGGGGTCCCCACGTCTCTGGTGCAAACCCCGGGCCGAGGAGCGCTGCGCGCCGCACACGCCCCACCCCAGGCCGGGGCGGCGCTCGGCGAGGGTGGCCGGTACCTGTCTGTGCAGCAGCGGCCGGATGCGCCGCACGCCCAGC
>NW_017728948.1:22608560-22649892 GCF_001723895.1 Crocodylus porosus
AGAGGCGCCGCTTCATTGAAATCCTGGGAACATTGCCTGGGATGACAGGAAACCTTGCATCCTTTCCCAGCAGAGGAGCTGAACAAGGGGCTGCTGGGAGTCACCATTGCTCAGGGTGGGGTCCTGGCCAACCTCTCCGTGGTGCTGCTGCCTAAGAAAACCAAGAGCCACAAAGCGAGGGCAAGTGAGGTCTGCAGATTCAGACCTAGACTTAGAAATGTTCATAACTCACAAACTTTCCTGCGTGGCCTCACCCAGTCCAGGACCTCACAGTCAACCTCCTCCTGGCCCTAGCCAAGATCACAGTCTACTTGACCAAGAAGGAGGCTGTGGCCAGGGACCCCTGGGGAATTTGGTGACCCTTTCTTGTCCCTTGACCATTTACATCTCTGGGCAGTTTTTCTGAGTAGTGTCCGCTGGCTCCTTGGACTCGTTCGACGGCCAGTGTGCACTATCCAGTGTGCTCTGCTTGGGGTCCCCACCTTGGTGCACTTGTTTTAAACCTTTGCTCCCATACTTGCTTTCTTCTCGTTTATCCCAAGGAATTAGTGACATGTCACTAGTGGCCGAGGGAGACTTATAGTTTTACTTGGTGGGTTTAGGCCTGTGATTTCCTAAAGGCATTTCAAAAGGCCTGTGAGGCCTCACCAAGTCCCAGGACCTCTTGGTCAGCCACCTCCTGGCCCTACCCATGCTCACCATCTGTTTGACCAGGAAGGTGGCTCTTGCCCAGCGGGGCTCCCCAGGGAGTGCAGGGCCTCTTTCCTGTCACTTGTCTGTTCACACCTCTGGGCAGAGTTTCTGATTCAAGATCTGGTCATAGACTGGGTGATCTACTTTCATTCACCAGATCTATCCTTAATATGACAACATGAGGAATAATAGATCCAGCAGTGTAATTAATGGAAGGTCTGAAGAAGGAACAAATGAAAAACAAAAATGAAAAAACAAATCAAGGGTGCAGGGCTAATTTGCGGCATGCCTACCTAAAAGGTTGGCCCTCATTGCCTTAACACCTTACAGACCAGGGGCAGGCAATTATTTTGGGCAGAGGGCCACTTACTGAGTTTTGGCAAGCCATCAAGGGTCACATGACAGGCAGCCCAGGGCAGATTAATATTAATTTTCTGGATTTTTTAGGGGCCCAGCGGGCCGGATAGAATGGCCTGGCGGGCCACGTCTGGCCCCTGGGCCGCATTTTGCCCACCCCTGTTATAGACTCGTGCTGCACTTGAGTGGTATGATCATGGGCAGCAGTGACAGTACCAAGGGCCTTTATTTCAGTGCAGAGAGTAGAGCAGTAGGTGAGAAGATGAGAACATTTTCTTGTCTTTTGCAGTGGATGCACACACAATATAATGCTTAAAAGATGCACTTTCATAAGGCTGCATGTGAGTGACATGCCCTGATTGTGTTCAACATGGAAGTAAATGACCAATTTTAAACAGATTTCACTAGAAGCTAGATTTGGTCCTTGTTAATATCAGCTACTGTTTTCTAATTTCCTATATGTAGACTTTTCATTAAGGTGCCTGAAATCTTGTTTGTTTAGTTGTATTGCTGCTTCTGTTCTCTAAGTTTCATTGGCAAAGGACCAGTTTGCATTAACATTCCCATGAGTGTATTTATGTTGATCTGCTGTGTTGGTGCAGATAGGACTTGCGTTTACCTTGAAGCAAGCTGTGCCAGTCCATGTCTTCTTTGTTCTGGTTCTGCGTGCTTATATTTAATTCTATGTGGTTCACGTTTAATTATATATGGGTAATACAAAATATGAAGTTCCATATTGGAATACAGTAAATAAATAGGCAGATAAATACCATATTTACTCAAATTCAAGATGAAGTTTTCCTCCCCATTCAATGCGGGGGGTGAGGGGGAATCCCTTTATCTTGTATTTGGTGGGGTGGCAGGTGGCTGTGACTTCAGCCCTGACCTGGGCTCGGGGAAAGTCAGAGCTGCAGCCACTGCCTCTGCCCCATGCTACATGTCACTGCCCCTGACTGTGGGAGACAGGTCCCAGAGGCGGACGGCATCAAGAGCTGGACCAGAGGTGGGCAGTATTGCTGGACCCGGTTAGCCTTATCAGTAGCTGGATGCAGCCCATGGGCTGCCAGTTGGACAGAGCTGGCTTGAGTCATTCAGGAGATCAGTGGCATGGCCAGGAGCAGAACCCATGCCTTCTGCCTACAAGTCCAGTACTCTGTCCAGTAGTTTCTGCCTCTTCCCCTCCCCAGAGCTTCAGCATGTAAAGAACAGAGGTCACTGCATTATTGTAAAGCACAGTTTCAATTTGAGACTAAGCAGTACTAGGCATATATTTGGTGAATAAGATTTTGAGATTGCAGTTACTTTTCTTTTGTATTCACCTTAGGTTGTTAAAGATAAGCTGTGGATTCCAGATGAGAGTGAATGCCTTGGTATGAAAGGTAAGTATTCATTTTAACTGCTCTTCCAATTGTTTTAAACCTCCAAGTGCCTTAGAATCCTTTAAAAAAGTTTGCTTATAATAGTAACACAAACTAAATAATAAAAATACAGGTAATACAGAGGGGACAGTGGTGGATGCTAGAAAGCTGTAAGGAACTGCTGGTGCCAATCTTGCTGTTATTAATGTGACTTGCAATTTTGGGGTCACTGATGTCTATGTTATCAGATAATATCTGTGAATGGAAATGCCTTGTCACTTGTAGCTTTCCAGAGGAATTACGATTTTTTCTCTCAGATGTAGACATAGCCATGATCCCTGATGCCTTTCCTAGCTGTAGGTAATACAAGTTGATATAGCAGCAGCTGCTCCCTGGAGCTGCTCAGGCAAGGGCAGAATGTAATTACTCAACTTAAGCTATTTCATCCTTGTGCCTTATTTATAGCTGCATTCTCTGATAGCCAACCCACAATTTGGGGAACATTTGAAGTGTAAGTTTTGATGAGCACTGGGCAAAATCATAGAAATGAGGGCTGGAAGGATGCGCAAGAGATCGGGTAGTCTGATTTCCTGAGGCAAAACCAACTGTACTTATACCATCTGTGACAGACGTTGTATAACCAAACGGTGATGGATGCATTAAAAGAATGTGAGATATTCACTTGCTATGGTAATATGTGCTGTAGAATGAAAGTACCTTTCGATAGTCACAAAACCCCTGACGGCTTAGGCTGCAGTGAGCCAGGATGCATATCTGTCAAGAAAGCTTAAGCAAAATCTAATGCGCTCTGAGGCATCCTGGATCTGTATTCTGGAGAGAGATCCCCCGGGTTCTCTACAGCCTTTACTGTGGCTAATTCAGAAATTAGTTTTATTTAATTAAATTAAATATGAGCTCAAATAATGAAATCACAGATAATCAGGTCTGTTCAATTTCCTTGACTTTTTTTTTTAAATATACATTCAATTTCCTGTTGCCCTCAGAGCTGCAATTTTCAATTTGTTACAATTTTTTTTATTTACCTCGCATAAGTGCTGAGAGGGGAAGAAGCTATCTGTAATAGTTTGTAGCTGGATTGAGGTAATTACAGATTTGGCACCTGAGAAGTATGATGCGGCCTGAGATTTTGCAAATGGCATGGGGGTGGGGGGGCGAGCCTTGAAGATTTTACCTCTTGGGTCTTCTTCCTTGTTTTAAATTAGGAAGTAACTGTACCTTATAACAAGCACTGAACCACGTACTTAATTTTAAACAGAAGAGTAGTCTTGTTGAAATAAACCAGGCTACTAAAATGCTTAGACTTGAACATGTATGAGTTATCCTAGGCAGTAGAAGAGTCAAGCTGCTTGCACCTTACCCTACCCCACACACTTTGCCCCCTCTGCCTGTCCTGCCACCACTTGCCCCCACTGCTGCCTGTGGGCCCCAAAACCTGTCCCCCCTGATGTTTGCCCTCCCAGCACTTGCCCTCTACCTGGTCCCCTTTGCTGCCTCCCTCCCACTGTTTATCTTTGAGCTCTGGCAGGGCTCCAGCCTGTGGCATGAAGTACATGGTTGCTCTGAACCCAGTCTGGCCATGCAGCAGGTGTTGCAATGGCAGTAGTGCTGTCTGGGTGCTGGTGCTGTGGCCACCTCCACTGCTGCTACCAGGCCAGGCTGGGGCCAGACCAAGCACCAGAGCCCTGCTGGAGCTTGAGCCAAAAGGATATGGATAAGTGGAGAGGAAAGCAAGGGGTAGAGGGAGCAGGGGCAGGGAAAAAGGCAGGGGGGCAAGTGGGGGAACAAGTAGGATGGGCAGAGGCAGCTGTGGGGTGGGCCTCAGCTTCAGCTCCAATCCTAACTTTGAGTCAGAGATGGAGCTGCAGCAGCTCACTGTTCCCCACTATCAACTTGTATGCAAATTCAGGATGAGGAGCTCCCTCTCCATCTTAAATGCTGAAGAAACCCTTGTCTTGGATTTGAGTAAATGTGATTCTGAATCCTAATTCTGAAATTGGGAGGGTGGTAGAATATGCAGTAGTAGATTCTGTGCCAGTTACATACAAAGAGCCTAGTGGGTAAGAAAACTAAGGGGTGTCAAGCTCATATGGCTTCATGGATTGGGGCCACAGACCAGGTCTACATACTGGCTCCAGTGGACAGGGCTGGGCTGGTATGCATGCTGCATGTAGATATGCCCTGGGCTGGTCCTGCTTATTACTTGTAGCACATATGCCAGGCCCGGCCCTGAGTATCACATGCAGCATGCACTGACCCTGACCCTATACATGGCACGCAGCATGCGGGGTGGCTCTTGGGGCTGTACTGCACATGGTATGCAGGACTGATTTGGGTACGCAGTACATGTGGTGCTCCTGCCAGACTATTTCTGTGCACTGGATCAGGCTCATATGATTGGTGTATGGTCCTGATTGAGACCAGCCCCAGATCCAGCATTCAGAACTGGTCTGGTGTAGACATCTTAAGCAGTGTGCTCTCTGACTGTCATGTGCCTTGTACAATGCATGCCCCCGGTTGGTCCTTGTGCTGCGTGCAATGTGTGTGCTGGCACCATGTGTAGCATGTATCTGATGGGTTCTGTACACTGCATAGGCCTGGGTCCAGCACATGCTTCTTGTGGTGTGTAGGGCTAGTTTGAGACTCTCAGACAGCACTGCTGACTTGATGATTGGGCTCCTTAGGCTGAATCTGGCCCATGAGCTCTATTTTTGATGACTGTGGTCTAAAGGATGTTGCTCGTGGAATTGAGGATTGGAAGGAGCCTTCTGGGATGTTGGGTCCAATCCTTTATGTTCACACACAATCATTTACTGAAGGGAGTCCCTAAATTGCCATTTCAAACTCAAACACATAAGTATACCTGAAGTATTACAAATACCCAATGGCATGCAGCAGGTAAAAACATAGTTGACAGGGGCACTGCCATTTTAATTACAGAGAAGTAATTGGCTAATGTAGTAAGCGCCAACCTTTTTGGCAGGCCTGCCATGAATTAGCGCCATATCCTTTCCAAGTGCCACTCCAGTCCCCTTCTGCTACCTAATCAGCTGCTCTGCTTTCTGTTCCCTGCCCTGTCATCCCTGCCTGATCTGCTGTTCTGTTTTCTGCTCCTTGCCCTATCTGTGTGTGTGTTGCCTGTCCCCTCCCTGGTTTGCCATGTGCCACACACAGAGGGTGCCCATGCCACTTGTGCCATGTGTACTGCCATGAGCACCCTTGGGTTAGTGCTCAGAAGATCCTAGGAAAAAGACTACAGCTCCTTGCCAATAATTATTTTCTGATCCCAGATATGGCAGTCTGTATGACCCCGAGCAGTCAACCAAAACCCTTTAGCCAGGAACCTCTGAGTTTTCTAAGTATCAGCAGGAGCAACAAAATCCTAACTTTATTGAAGTGGTAAGCATTGGATTACCAGACAGTACCTACCCTGAAGGGGAGTCACCTTTGTACCACAAAATGGGGATTACAAATACCAGGTTCCATACATCTCGCAGGCTGATTGTTGAGCCAGAACTCCCTATCCTGTCATACCGTTCCTCTCATAAATGTATTCAGTTCTGTCTTAAGGTGATTCAGATTCTTTGCTCCAACTGCTTTACTTGGAAGACTAATCAAACATCACTTCTCTGATGGTTAAAAGTCTCATTCTAATATTTCATTTAAATTTATATATAGACAGTGTTTAGCTATTTGGTCTTATTCTGGTGGTGTTTTTAGCATAAAACGTTATTTTTCCTTATATTCACCCATGTTTGCAAAGGGTGATCATACTCTCAACCTCTGTGCCTTCTTGTCTGTGGTGAAGATGATCTGTCTAATGTATCCAAGGATTTCTTTAATTTTTTTCACTGCAGCACCAGTGTGACAGCTTATGTCCATTCTGTCATCAACCGATGCACCTATACCTCTCTCCTCAATTATCTCCAGTCCATGCTCCCCTAGCTTACATCAAGAAGATAGAGACATTCTTAGTAGAGCATCCTTGAATTTGGAAATGAATCTGAACTTACAAGTTGGATGTGGCTTTTACAACACATTCTAACATCTATGCATTTATTTTTCTTGCTAACTGTAAGGTCTGGAATCCTTGTCACATACAGAAGTCACATTGCTGCAGGGAATTGTCAAATATTTATCATTATTTGGAAGGGATGTTAACTGCTTCCATTCAAAGCCTGACACTGCCAGGATGTTCACTTTTTAAAGATTTGTAGCAATAATAATTTGCCATGAAACTGCATGTTCAAAAGATGTCACACCCTCTTTTTTAATTTGCAGAAATTCCTGTAAAGAAAGTTTTTAATCTATAGCTTTGTTTGTAACCCGTGATATGACCTATGTATTATTAAATTGGAGATTGTAAGGTTCATAATATGATATGACCTTGCTCTCCCTCCCTTATACATATGTAGTCATATAGAAAACAGTTGCTACTGTATATTTTTGTCCAAGTACCTGTACAAAAGCATGCCATAATTTTACTGTATGTAACTATTATGCATAGCATAATTATGATTTTAGTTAAACAAGCATTCCAGTAACAGCATAATACTTTCATTGAGTATCACTGTGCCTGCTAAAATGCATCATATCTTTCTCACTTACTCCCACAGCTTTGACTTTGAAACACGAAAAGCTAATGGTAACATTTGAAATTGAAATGCAGTAGTTTATTATCTTTGCATGTTCACTGTTGTGTGTAATTGAAAGGACTTTAAATTGTTTTTTGTATGGTGACTGCTTTTGAAGACAGAGATTAATTCAAAAGAAAATAACATGGTAAACAAATGTATTTTAAAAAACAATAATAGACAAGATAACTCAGCAGTTTTGTGAATGTTGGGACTTGGGGTGGGGGATAAAGCAGACTTCAAGTTTCTCCACAGATTCACTATGTGTACCTCCTGAGCAAGGATTAAATATTACAATGCTTTAATTTTTGTCATTGTTTCTCAACCTTTTCAGATACAATGCATCCCTTAGACTCAAGGCACCCCTTGAAAAATGCCAGCTCTTAGTTTTCAGTTGACTAACAGAGCAACTGTTCTGTTACGGAGAACTCAGAAAATCCACAACAGTTCAGAATGTTTTTGATAACATGGATTCCTATTTGAAATCTCTGGATTTATCTTGTGAATCATGTTTGTACACCTACCAGTGCTAACACTGTATGGAGCCCCACAGCACCCTTAAAAGTACCTCAGGGTATGCCAGGTGCCATGATACCCTGGTTGAGAATCACTGAGCTATTGTAAAGTGTCACAGGGCACCAAGTTGCCCTGCTCCTTTACAGAACTGAAGCTGCTAGGGGAAGAGCCCTAGCAGTGAGTTGAAAGCCCCAGCTGCTGGTTATTAGGGCAGCCAGAATGAGCAAGTGGCCCACACCTGCCAGTGGTCAGCTGACCGAGGAGGGCAGGGCCTGGCTCATATATAAACCCCAGGGCTGAAGCTAGGAAAGCAGTTCCCTGCCAGGAGCCAAGTGGGGAAGGAGCTCTCCCAGAGCAAGCAAAGGGGAGAGGCCTGACTGCATAAGCAGCTCCTGATACTGTTGTGGGACTGAGTATTCCCCGGTAGGGTTTGAATGGTGTTATAGCTGGGCAGCTTGAGTTTGAGTTTAAGTTACAGCCCAGGGGCTGTTTTGTTTGCTGTTGTATAAGACCGGTGGTTTGGGTGAAGCTATTAGGGGAAGGAGGAGGCCTCACAGGGGGAGCCCACGGCAGCATGGGGACCTCAGGCACCAGAGAATGCGCAGTACTTTGCAGGGCTGTGAGGAACAGAGCGGGGTGGGGCTGTGAAGAGCCCAAGTGCCAGTGCGGTGTGGGGTGGGACTGCGGAGAGCCCAGAGAGGAAAAAGGGGCCAAATTGCAACAAGGCCTAGACCAAACAACATTGTTACCATCTGCAAAGCTTGGGGTATGGTAAAGGGGTGGCTGGAGCCATGCATCGCCCATAAGGCTAGGTTGCCCTGAAACACCTGTTGTGACATTTGTCTTGGAGCGCGCCCCCCCCCAGAGTCTGGAGAATCAAGCAAGACCGTGTCCAAGAGGACTTTAAGGCAGCTTCCCTATCAATTATTCAATCAAAGACATGGTGGGCAAGAATAGAGGGTGCCCATTGGGCCAACTTGACACAGTAAGGGAGCCTTGGGGAGATCATGGCCATCCTGTAGGACCCCATCCCATGGCATAAAGTCATCTGTAATTTGTATACAGATAGTGGCTTGTGATGCAGGGGTATGTGCCATGATTTGGCACCCTAGACTGCCGAGTTATTATAAAACTGTTTAAATTCTTCTCTGCTTTGTTTTTGTGACCAGTCATTGCCTTTATCTCATCTTTCCCTGTCAAAAATATGACCCACTATATATTTGTGTTATACATCCCTACCTAATGATAATACCTAAAGGATTGTCAACAGTGCCTATAGGAACTGATTCTTTTACTCAAGTGGTACTCAAGCTGTTTAGCTTGGAAGTGCCACTTTCGGGCCCTGGTAATATGCAATAATCAGTCCTTACAAATTTGTTGCAGATATTACAGAGACTGCAAACAGCTAACAGCATCTTTTCTTAAAGTAGTCATGCAGCATGTTAATTACAATATGAATTGACCTCCCTCTGTATTAAGTAAAGCACAAACAGGATGCGATCTGTATAAGTCACTCCACTTTGGGGTAAAGTTACTCCTCTGAAAGTGAAGCATAGTTGTATACTTCTGTAAGTTACTTCAGTGTGCCAGATGTGCTTTTCTCCCTGTGAAATGCAAGCCAGCTATGTCGTCATTACTATATCACTCCGTAGTAATCATGTGGTATCTTCTTATTTATAGACATCCTATGATTTATGACTCTACCCTTGCAGTTAGTAGTATATATTTTATTTCCCTCTATTAAGTAAGTAAAAATTTGCTTGCATGTAAAACAAAAACCACCCATATGCTGCCAGCTCTCAGATTGGAATCTTATATTGTCTCCTCATTTATGATATTAACCATAATCATTTTGATGTTGACGAATAATGTTCCTCAATGCTTTCTTTTTAAGTCAACAAGTTCACTTATAAAGGCTTGATCCTGAAAGGTGAAATGAAAGTACAAAAAAGTGCTTTCCAGGTGAAAAATGCTATATGGCATTAGGTCAACTTGCAGTGTACATGATCCCATCAATTCTGAAGGAGAAAAATAGAGTGAAATGAAAAGGTATTGTCTTTCTTTTCAACTCTCAAGATTGAATTTTTACAGCGTTTCCCATTTTAAATAAAACTTTTTGTAAACAGAACTTTTCACAAGAACGGTTGACTATTAAAAACCTTGTTGCAACAAAGTTCTATCACTATATAACGTAATTGTCATCCAGATTATTTTCAGAAATATTGCTATAACGTTTCACTTACCAAAAAACAAAACAAAAAAGCAGTTTTGTTTAAATGAAAAACCTTGGCAAGGATTTTACTGAATTTTTATCAAACAATTCTTTTAAGTAATATTGAGGAAAAACGTTACCAGGAATGGAAAATGTATTCATTTCAAATATACAAAGTAAAACAAGAAAATAAATAAATATTAATCTTTTTCTTCTGTTTATTGACGAGTTCCATGTTGTTATATTTTAATATTTTAAAACTGCTGATTGTTTAGCATGAGTGGTACTTCATTCTTTAGATAAAAGTAACTAAGTATGTTTGGTGTGGGGGGTTTTTCGTAGCTATTTTGTGACTTTTGGATATCTTATGAAAACTATGAAAGTGTTCAAGTTGTAAAATAGCATTGGCATTACTGTACTGGTGGCCTTGATTTGATTTCATTGCAATTAACATGAAACTAATTTTGAGATTCTAAGACTGTGAGAAATATTTTAATGCAGTCTGAATATGTATTGACCTCTTTAATAGTTAAGTGGCAGACTGTCTATGAAACATAAGACTCTTAATATTTAGGCAGCTCACATTGAAAAATGCTTCAATTATTCATGCTTTTCTGAAATATTTCTCTGTACTGACACTATTAATAGTTGGTTTAAGGCTGAAACCTACTAAGTGATGCAAATTGCATTTTCATTTAAGTGATAAAATCCTGCTTTTGGGTATGCCTATACAAAATCTTTTTCACTTGGAGTTCCAGTGAGACCTAGTGTGCATGTTGGAGGGCAAAATTGTGTCTGCTGTTTTTATAATATACTTTCTAGTTTATTTAATAAGTATTTAAAAAAAGTAGCACTGGATTAAATTTTGAAAGCAGCTGCTACTAAGATAAGTGCCTGCTAATTAAAGTCGCTCTGGAGTCTAGGAAGCATGGTTCATTAGACTGGGAGTCAGGAAACCCGTTCCATTCTTGATTGTGCCAATATACCACTGTGATCATTGGCAGATCACTTCAGCAGTCTGTTACTCTCTTTCCCTCCTTGTCCTGTGTCTATCTGTTTTAATTTAAACTGTAAGTTCTTCAGGGAAGAGCCTGCCTCACTGTGCATGCATGTACAGCTCAGTCATGGTTGAAACTTCTTGTGGCTGCCATAGCACAAATAATAGCCTCTCGTGTTACTGTGCACAATGGCAAGTGTTCACCATAGTGGATCAAGAGTTTTTGATGCAGGTGCTGTATATCTGGTCTGAGATACAATATCACTTCAATTTTCAGGTGTAGGATTGCTGTTGGTAAACGGAACAAGAGAAGACCATGACTTGCTTTTGACTTCTGCAGCACCAGACATTCAATGGAGCCATTCCTTATTTGTCTTGATACCCTCATGGACAAAGAAGATTTTGTTCAAACGAGAGTCTTCCATTAATCAGCAGTTGGTCAGTAAGAGATGATTAAGTATTGTTTAATTTATGTAAGGAACATAAAGAAGTTTTCTACCATCCTAATTAGTACATGGTTTCTAACTGTCTCAGTTGATTACATTCATCTTTGATAGTTTCAGCAGCAGCATCCTAGATGCAAGATCTCCTTATTATGATGACAAGAAGAGTCTTGTGTCTTGAATTCTGAAATTCAAGTAGAAAACACATATGTACAATGTGATGCATTTACTTTCTTACATGGTGTGTTTTGTCATGGAAAGGTGGTCACCAAATAATGAGCATGTCACTTTGTCTAATAATAAACTATCTGCTACCTCATATAATTATTTAGACTTATGCAAATAAAAAATCATGGATGGGACAGTAGAGCTTTCAGATACTAAGGTTGTGAGTAGATTTAACTCCTTTTTCTCAGTCTTTATTATAGTACTTAAATTGTATTTATAGTTTGTGAATTGCTACATGTCAATGTACTATATATTTTTTTTTTTCTTCTCTTCAAGCCTGAAGATGTGCCAAGAATTTCTGTCTCTTCTGGGTATGGAGTAACTTTTCAGAAATGTGCGGTGGTAAGTTTCACTGTACTGTTGTTGTTCATCTAAGAACAAATTGAGATCCAAGCCTTGTGAGCAGGTTTTTTGTCCAGTGTGTGTGCGCACACACATTTCTTTAATCTGCACTTGAATCTCCCATAATTAGATTTAGTTTATTGTAATGGGCTAAGGCCCATCTAGGGCAGATCCAGACCCCAGGTGGAAGAAATTCGGGAAAGAAATCAAGGAGAGGGATATTGGCTATATAACCTCAGATCAGACAGTGGATTGCCTCGCTGTGCCTCTGGAACTCCTAAACCAGACTTTGCTTTGAACCTCTGGTTTGAACCCTCTTGCCTGTTCCTTTGTGCTCTTGTTCCTATCTTGGATCTCCCAGCTTGCCCTGACCACAGCCTCACCTTGACCCTTGACTTAATATCCAGAAGCAGGCCTGACATTCAGTTTTTTTTTTTACCTTGACTTCTAGTCTGATAAATCTTTGACCTGGCATGATCTACTCACATTGTGACCACCTATGCCCAAGTCAACCCCTTATATCTTACACCTGTGTAGGTATGCTCATTCAGGGTACATCTGGTATCTGTACACCCAACCCTATTAGTAGTATTTGATGAGTTAGCAATATACTTGGTCTGTTTTCTGTGCTGACCAAAATGTTGTCAACCTCTGATCTGTGGCCGATTTAATAAGAGACTGATCTATCGTATGTGTATAGGCAGTTCGTCATCAAGCTCTGGGTTGCCTCTTTTGGGCACTGGGCTGCTTTATCATCTATCTGCCATGATGATTTCCTTACTGAGGTTATGGTAGATCATAAACATATACCTTGCCATACAGATCTTTACTCACTGTGGCCTCAGTGTGAAGATTCTCTGATGCTTCAGCTAGACAACAGGCACTAATTGCTTGTTGTCTGTTTCAATGGAGGAAGATTGCTCAGTGATGAAATCGTAAATGTTCACATGATTCCCCAAGCTTCTTTCTCCTTTTCCTGCAAAGTATTTTTTTTCTGTCCTCTGTACCATTCATAGTTTGCATGCTATACATTTTGCTTCACTTTTTTTTTTCGGTTTTGATGTACGCCAGCTCCTAGCTTATAAGATGATCTATCAGCTGAGAGGTCGGCTGGCTGGCTTCCTTGAGCTGACCACAGTGAAATAAGGAATAAAGCAAAAGATTTTCAGGATCTCATGGATTACATTCTTCTGTACAGGTCCACTTCCATTCAGCCACTCTGAGTACAGTTTTCCTAAGAAGTTGACCATTCTAATATAATAAAAGCCTTAGTCTGTCTGTCTGCCGATTTAATGCTTTATTCACACACTGATTGGTTTTCTTGGCAGCCAATTACAATGATGACTGAAACAACCAATTGGAGTGCTGTGCACAGATAGACACACACGGCTGAGCGCTGCCATGACAGTAGGGACTGAGGGGCCCGGCCCTGCTCCTTGGAGGGGGCAGTGGGGACAGACTGGGATGGTGGAGCGCTGCCATGACGGTGGGAACAGAGGGAGAGGACTGTGCCCCTCCGCCCTTCTTCCCCACTGCGGCTGGGCCCTGACAAAAGCCATCGGGTGGGGGAGGTGGTGGGGAGGGAACGGGAAGGGGTGGGGTACAGCAGTGGCACCACTGCTGGGCTCTGGGAACAGCCAGGTGGGAGGGGAGCTGGGGTGGAGAGGGTTGTGCATGGCTGGATGTGCAGCTGCGGCAGCATGAGGACTGTGTGGCAGCTGCAGCTTCCGCATGCAAGCTTACCCCACTCCTACATGCCTGGGAGGCAGCAGTGCTGTGGGATGGGGCGGGGGAGCGCATGGGGCTGGAGGCAGAGCAGTGTAGTGCAGTGGCTGTGTGTCTTTTTTTCCTCTTTCTCTTTCTCCCTCCCTTCTGCCCCCCGGTCATTCTTGATGAGCATTTGGCTACTACCTGAATAATACTTGAGCTCAATGACATTGGCAGGCTCAGCCATTCTGTAGATGGCTTCTGTTCTGCTCTTGCATGAGTGTATACTGACACTAGCAATTCTGTGGCCTAGGAATTTCACGCTAGCAATTTTCATATAAACAAAAGTGAGTATTCGGAGCATGTCCAGCCTCCTGAACTATATGCACTACTCTGAGCAGCTGATTGCTGTAGGCTATCTATGGTAAAGTCACAACCTGGCTGTTGTCAAGATGCCAAATTACCTCTTCTTTCAACATTTTATAACTCATCCTATTTTTAAATACTTCAAACCATAGGTGTTTGATTTAGTATCTTCAGAGCAGAGTAGTGAATCCAATGAGACCAGATAATTCCTAGCAAAGTGGTATCTGCCAAAACCCCAAGTTAGTGTTTTGCTGAAGATTTAAACATCTTGCAACTGGCTAAGTTGTCAACTGCTGGCATTGGAGTGTGTGTGTTAAAAGTGTAAGATGAAAAATTCCACGGTCTCCTTGAATGTCAACATATCAAGGCAAATGTGCACTTCAGGAAAAGGTTTTGGCATGATGACCATGGGTATGCACTGTTCTGAAGGCTCATTGACTGGTACTGTAAATTTCTCTGTGACTGTAGCCATTGATTTATATATTGTTTTCTCAGTAAGTCCTGTAGAATTCTCATTCATTTTATTCTCAAGCCTTCCACTAAAATTCCACCATTGGCACCATGCAATGTTTGCCCCAAAGGGAATAGCTTTGCCTGTTATCAAATAGGAAAACAGCATTCAGAGAGAGAGTAATAGTTTTATCTGTAGTCAGAATGACGGGTTGCTACTGATGTGTCAGGTTTAGGGGAAACACCTCAACAAGCCAAAAGACTGCGATCTAGCAACTTCAAGCTAGTGTATGAATCACTAGATTTGACTGCTATGTTTCCCATCTCTTGAGAATTTTGCTCTTGCGTTCTTTTTCTCTCTGTCTTGGTGAATCTTGCACTTCTTGCTGTGCAGTGCAATAGCTTAAATAAGTGGTAGAGAATCCCTGCCCTTACTGTAGAACAGCTTTTAGCTTTATAGTTAGGTCTGGGAGATAAAGGGTGTCAAACTGCTGTCTAGTGTCTACCTCTTTCTGTTGAACACTTGCTTCCATAAGCTGGGCACCATGGCCATCAGCCTATTAAAGAAAGAACAATCCCTCTCCTTTCTGCGGGAAAAAAAAATAAATGTAGACATCTGTCTTCCAGGATAAGATTCCAGGCTGTGAATCCTAAGTGACCAAAGCTGCCTACAGCCTGAATCGGGTGTCTGTGGCCCAGAGGCAGTGGTTTTTCTCATTGGCTACATCTAGGCAGCTCCATGCTCAGTAAATGTTTCTTTTATGGATCATGCTTCTGAAGCACTTAACTTTTCCACAGGGAGGCTGGGCACCTCACTAAGAGGTCTAGATTCCACTTTGGAAGCACATACCTTCTAAGTGTGCCTGTAAATGTTCTGGGAGGTTTTCACCGACACGCTGTAATTACAGCAGACTTGATTACTCAAGTCTGCCGGAGCATGCTAATTAGTGTGCTCCAGCCCGCTTCTGCATCTTGTGTATTCGTGTCCCTGTGCTTCAAAATGGCAGCAATGGTACTTTAACTAAAGTTTGCTTGACAAGCCCCTTGAGCCTTTGACTATTACGGTCTAACAACAGGTTCCTTTTGAGCTCTAGGTTGGTTGTTGTGGAATGGACAAAGTTCTTCTATCACCTTTTTGAGGGGTGGGGAATATGACCCTAACAGCCTACTTGCAATGTATTTTTTATGAATATAGGCATGCAAAGCCTTTATAAAGGGCAGAGTCCATATTATTGAAAGAGGCATTTAGCTATTTTGGTCTAAAGTCAGGTAGAAAGTGGGGCAGTGTTGTATTTTGTACTACCTCCTCTTACATTATTGAAAAATGATGTTAAACATTCTGTTTCAGGTGGAGTGGATTAATAGATTCATCTATTTGACTTTGTTTTTATAATAGCTAGATACCTGAATGTTTTATAAGTACCATATTTTATTGTATACTGCACGCCCCAAATAAAACACGCACCTTGTTTTCAGCAGAATGAGGGAACAAAACACTTTTCTAGAGTCATGGCCTAGAACTGGGTTCTTAATAGAGACACTGTGCTACAAGATGGCTGACAGCTTCTTTGTCTGTCAGGAAGCAGGAGGAGGGACAGTCGAGTGTTGACCCTTTCAAAGTTACTGTCAAATTGGTGCCAGTTTCTGGCAAATTTTATCCTATGAAAAGTGTATGGGGAATGTTTAGTACTATGACAGGTGCCGCCTCATTATTCATATTCCTCATAGTGGGGAAAAAAGTGCATGTAGTATGTGTGTAAATACGGTAACTTAAAATGTGAGGCAGTATATCACCAGTGGAGCAAACAGATGTTGTTTTGATTTTAAAAGGTAGGGTCCAGGCTCAATGACCCTGTATATGACAATTGGGATTTTAGCAACTGGTGTAAAAATAGTGGTGTGGGGTGTTTTATAGACCTGCTCCGGGAGGGGGCTTGAATTAGAGCAGCTCAAAGAGCTGCTCTACCTAAGTGCCCACAGCATCACATGTATCAGCATCCTTGCACTGAAAAATGGGAGCAGGGGTACTTTAACTAAAGCTTATTGAATGAGCTTTAGTTAAAGCACCACACCACCATTTTTCAGCGCAAGAATGCTGATGCACATGACAGTGGAGTCTGCTGGAGCATGGTAATTACAGTACATTGGAGCAGCCTTGCTGCACGTGAATAGGTGCCTATGGTGACCTGAAGCAGATAATTTGCACAGAGTGGAGAATGAATATGCATTTCCTTGTAGGGCACTGATTAACTATAATGTTCTTATCAAATTAGTCATACTTCATAATTAGCAAGACCTGAAGATTGATAATTTCAGGCACTTGGAGTGGTAAGACAAAACTGACGCAGAGGCATTATTAGGCATTATTTTATTATAATTGGTTTCAAAACTCTGTTTGAAGTTTTCTCAGTTTGGGGGTTTTTTTTGCTATTCATAGCACAGCCTAGACAGTCTCATTAAAAATTGTGAAGTCCTGCTGTACAAGATCAAAGGTAGTCAGCTGTAGACAGTAGGATTATTGGAAAATAATCTTGCAATGATCCCAGCTGTAACTTAATAAAATCTGTGCGGTTACCTGTAAATTATCTTCTATTTCAGTTCTAGTAATACTTTTAACTTGCTTATTCTTTCCTTTTATTTTAATCTTACTACATATGAACAGATGCTTTCTTGTTAGCAGGTAGACAAGACAGACCATATGGCAGTCTTGAGTAATTTCAAATGGAAAAAAATGTTCTGTAACTTTTTTGCTTCCATCCCCACAGCTTGTGGATTAAACTTTATAAAAGAGCAGGGAAATTACATGTATTTACCTATTCAGATTTTGCAAACATGCCCTATTTTTTCTCTTGTTCTTTACCAATTGATATTTCCAAAATAAGAGCAGAGTTATTACTCACAAAGATAGCCAGCCTCTTATAAGCCACCTTGACAAACAACTTTTAGACAACTAAATCACCAAACCAGTGCTGTATGTACAATACATAGATGACATCTTCATCACCTGGACGGAACACTTAGATTTCCCCAGCAATTTCCATCACAACTTCAACAACAACCACTCTTCCATCAAGTTTTCTTCTGACTATTTTAATACCGATATTAACTCTCCAAATGCTGTGATAAGTGTCAAAAATAGTACCCTAGACAGTAACTGTATATAAAAACGCAAGGATCACGATGCTTAACAAAACCAGTAGCTAACCCAAACATATTAAGAAAGCCGTAATCTAAAGCAAGATCCTCGGGTGCATCTGCATCCGCTGCCAGGAGAATATTTGCAAAAAAATGGCTTTTACTCAACTCAAGCACTTTAGCAGGGGCATATAGTACATCTTTGAGTGAGCCACTCTAATCCCACAGACAAATCTATAAGAAAAGAAAACACCTCACTGACTGACTACACATGCCTCGTTGTCTTGTACTATCCCACATTAGAACCCATAAGAAAGATCAAACAATTATAATTTATGCTTGAAAATTTAAACATTGAAAGAAATCTTCCTGGCCCTTTGCCTCTGTTCCCCCTCCTAGGTTCCAACCCCCACCCCCATACCTTGTAATTGGAAGTGAACTCTCTGCTGATTAGTAAATACACAAAACAATACAAGATGCAAAACCTTGCAGCGTTACATCACTATCATCATAAATCCTTTGTCAAGAACACGCAGCATCTCTGTATCCTCCACATGACTGTCACAGTAGAATATCATGATATTCTTCCATCAGAGTACCAGATATTTCTTGGAAGCTATGTGGGTAACTGAGAAATTGCTGTACTTCAAAATGAACTATAAAAAAATAAGAGACAGAAATATCTCATCCACAGGGGGAAGAGATTGTAAAATCAGCACCCTGTCTCTGACTTCTGAATCCTTGTCCTGAAAGTAAGTATACATAGTACCTTCTAATGAAGGACCTGAGAACAGAAATCCATAATTTCACTGGACACCAAAACCCATGGATTTAATAGAGACATTGATTTTTATGGCTCATTATAACTTTTTTTACTCTTTCCCTCACTACTTCCTCTTTGTTCCACAAGTGCTAACTGTCTACACTTGTTTCATGTGGTCAGATTCATAAATATAATCTTGCTTTTCTTGTATCTCTGGACCATCAAGGCTATAATCACAACACTACTCTGTTTTTACTGCATTTTATATTATCTGCCTAGCACCTTCCTTGACGTCACTCCAATATGAATAAACAGTCTATGCCTGAATAGGAGCCATAAATACCAACTACAGAAGCTTATGCCCCAGTTTTCACAGAAGAGAGAGTTTTTGTGGGGATGTGTGATGAGATTACTATACAATTGAGTGTAGCCTTCTCTCATTTCTTCCTCTTTTCAGTGTGGTTGAATGAAGATCCTGCTTTTATTGTTGGGAGAAAAACCCCCCCAAATTCTCTTCACGGCTGTAGACAAACATTTGAAAAGGTGAATTAAGTGAACACCGAAGGCTCTTAAAGGCAAATACAATAAATCCAAAATATCTTTTTAATACCAGCTCATTATTAGCAAAAACTTACAGAGACAAAATGAGGAAAGCAAAGCTGCACCTGAGAAGCGAGGTTAAAGACAACAAGAGTATGCTGTCAAGAAAAGAGAGACCAAGAAAGTTGTGGGTCTACTGTTAACTACCCAGGGGGAGCTCCTAACAGAAGAAGGTGGAGCTACTCAAAGGTGCTTTGCCTCAGTCTTCACAAAAAAGTTAAGTTGCAGCCGGATACCTAACAAGGTTTATTTGTGTAAGTGAGGAGACAAGCTGAGGGATAAAATAAGAGCGAGCCAGAGAGGTTTTCATGGATTTGAGCAAATTCAAGTCAGCAGGGCCTGATGAACTTCATCCCAGAGTACTGAAGTTCTCTGGGATAATTGGCAGAAGAAGTCCCTTGGCAATCATATTCATGTAGTTATGAGAGACTGATGAGGTACCAAGGGACTGGAAAAGGGCCATCATAGTCTCCCTCTTTAAAAAAGGCTAAAAGGAGGATCCAGGGAACTACAGACCAGTTATCTTCATCTGAATACCTGAGAAATTACTGGAGCATATCCTAACAAAGTCCATTTAGAAGCATTTGGAGGAGGAAGCAGTGATTACAAGCAGCCAGCATAGATTTACTAAAAACCAATCATGTCAAACAAGCTTGATCTCCTTTTTTAACAAAGTAACTACTTGGGTGGATAAAGGGAATGCAGTGAATTAAATGTATCTGGACTTCAGCAAGGCTTTTGGCAATGTCCCGCATAACATTCCCATTTTTATGAAAAGATGTCCCTAATAGGAGAAATGTGGGCTGGACAAGACTGCTGTAAACTGGCTCAGTAGCTGCAAGAAAAGGGTAATTGTAAGTCGTTCCATGTGAGAATGGCAGGAGGTTTTGAGTGGAGTCCCATAGGAGTCAGTCCTGGGCCCAGTGCTGTTCAACAGGTTTATTAATGATTTGGATGCTGACATGGAAAGCTTCTTGAGTAGGTTTGCAGATGACGTGAAACTGGGAAGGATTGTGAATGCTTTGGAGTATGGGAGCACAGTTCAGAAGGATCTTGACAGATTGGAATTGGGCTGAAGGTAACAGACTGAAGTTCTGTGTGGACAAATGCAAGAAGCTATGCCTCGAGAAGAATACTCAAAAAAACCCCCAAAAAACAAAATGGGTGATAGCAAAATGGTGGGATAGCAACACTATGCAGAATCTGGGAGTGTTAAAATTGTAGAATCATAGAGAAGTAGGGCTGGCAGGGACCTCCATCTAGTCCAGTCCCCTGCATGAAGCAGGATCATCTCTATCCAAATCATCCTATACAATCCATAATCTAAACTCTACATAAGACTACTATCAATCCTGACGCAACGCAGACTTAACACCCTAACCTTCCACAGGTAGAGCAGGGGAACCACAGCAGTCAATGTCCTGCTTCTATGAAATGTTGTCAGCATATTCGCAGGAGATCCTAGGTAGAGGGTGATGCACCTCTACTACAGAGGGAGGCAAAAAACTAGCATTCTGTACCAATCTGACCATGGGGTAAGATTCTTTTCTGACCCCAAATATGGCAATTGGTTTAACCCTGAGCAGAGGGGCAAGACCCTTTAGCCAAGATGTTGGCACAACCCAGTCAAAGTCCCCAGCCTTGGCTGTAGCCAACACACAGTGCCTCTGAAGAAGACTTAAAAACACCCTGACGTGGCAAAAAGTGAGGGAGGCAGGCAAGGGCAACCAGCACAGCCCAGGGCATAGGAAATACATATTGTAGAACATAGGCATAGCTAGTGCTGGTAGATCAGAGTCAGTATGAGTCTGCAATGTGAAGCAGCCACAGAAAAGGCAAATAAAGTTTGGGATACATCAGTAGCAGCATTAGGCATAAGATGCAGGAGGTGATAGTTGGCACTGGTTAGACTTCTAGAGTGCAGTTCTGGGCTCCACATTTTAAGAAGGACATTGGAAAATTAGAGAAGATCCAGAGATGGGAAACAAAAATGATAAAAGGCTTGGAAGGCAAGTCACATAAGGACAGGTTGAAGGAGCTAGGGATGTGGAAAAGGCACTTGAGAGGGGATATGATAGCATTCTTCAAGTACTTGCTTGTCTGCCATAAATAAGAGAGAAAATGGAAAATAGGTTGTGGACTAATGGCTTGAAATAGCAGCAAAATAAATTTAAATTGGATATCAGGAAAACATGTCTTCACTGTTAGGACAGTGAGGTAGTGGTAGACTTCCAAGGCAAGTTGTTGACTCCATCACTGGAGATGAGATGTTCACAAAGAGGTAGGACAGTTACTGGTCAGGACTATGCCTGTGTTTAGCTATGGATATTTCCTGTGCTTCTGGGCTTTGCTGGTTGTGGAATGGGGCAGGGATGGAATTCCTCCTCTTTCCTTTCCTCTACCTATATCCCCCCTGCTGCTACATGTGTCTGTTTTTTTTTAAGCTTTCCTCAGAGGCAGTTGGGTGTTGGCTGAAACCAAGGCTAGAGATTTTGACTGGAGTGTGCCTGATGGGATTTAAACCCAGAGGTTGCCTGGCTAGAGGGTCTTGCCTCTGCTCAGGGTCAGACTGTATTTGAGGAAGGAATTTTATCCCATGGTCAGATTCGTATGGACTGTAGGTGTTTTTGCCTTTCTCTGTAGTGCGGGGCATGGCCCTCTGGTGATCTCTTGAAAATATGTATTAACAACATTTACAGCAGCAGGACATTGACTGCCATGGGCACTGCCCCTTCCCTGTGGCAGGTTAGGGTGTTATGTTGTGGGTTTCATGTCAGGGTTGACTGTGTAGTTTTGCAAAAAGACAATGGATTTTTATAGGAAGGGCTGGATAGGGATGATTCTGCCTCAGTCAGTTGGACTATATGACCTGTAGAGGTATCCTCCAACCTATGGTTCTATGATTCCTTGGGTCTGACTCATGAATTCAGAACATTTGAGGGTAGCAGTATTTTCTTCATGACTTTGTTTCTTATAAGCTTATTGATCAGACAGTTAATCGCAGTTGTGTTATTCCTGGTAGCAAGTATCTGTAGGTGAGGACAATAGTATTTTTAAGATAATACAATTAAGCTTGATATTGCATTAATAAGTTTGGATTATTTAGTAATAGCCGTGGAGTTATTTATGTAGTTAGATTTGTTCAATATACTTTAAATGTTGGAACTTGGGTATGAAATGCCAAGATAAGCAAGGATAAATTTAATAAACCATCCCTCTAATTTGTGCCATAAGGTATCCTAAAACTTTAATCTGCTTCTTTACTGAATTGATATGAAATTCAGAGTTAAACAGTTTTTAATGAAATCCCAAGTTACAGCAAGTGTTTGAGGCTACTGCTTTTGCATGGAACTTTGCTGATAAGAATTCTGAAATCTTTCCTCTAGCCTAGTGATATTTTTACTCAACATCTGTGTAGAAGTTATTTATTTCTCTTGGTGCCCAAATTTGTGGTAGGCACCTCTTTAAAAATGAGCAATTTATGGGAATTCATTCACTGCTGGCTAGTGGGCATATCTACACAAAACAGTAACTCAGAGGTGGGAAAAATACAGTCTGTGGGCCAGATCTGGCCTGCCAGGCAATTCCATCCAACCTGCAGGGTATTCTCCATAAACCCTGGCCCTGAGCTGCCCTTCTGTAAGTCAGCGCATCTGGTGGCTAAGCACCTACCCCCGACCCCAGCCTGGCCTGACCTGTCCTAACCCCGAGCCAGAGGTGTAGGGGCCAAGAAGCCTCTGCCTACCAGAGGCTTTTACCTGGCCACCTGTGGCTGTTCCCAGCCTTCCCTGCCTAGGAGCCTGGAAATTCAGGTGAGGGCCCCAGCTAGCCTGGGGCCAAGGACTCCTGCTGGGGAAAGGGGGCTGGGAGTGCAGGAAGCTGTGCACTATGGAGCCAGGTCAGGCTGGCCCCACACACTGCCACCATATGTATCTGGGGACTTGGGTGGGAGCTACATTCTATGGTGCTGGGTGGGGCTGGCCCCTCACCCTGCCACCATGTACAACTGGGGACTTGGGCAGGAATACCGTTGGGCTGGGTGGGGCCGGCCCTACATGTTGTTGCCATGTGCAGCTGGGGACTGGGGTGGGAGTGTGGGGGACTGCGTGCGATTGGGCTGGGCAGGGCTGGCCCCGCTTACTGCTACCACATGCAGTTCCAGGGACTTGCACATTCCAGGGACTCTGAGGAACTCCCCCCAACCTCCCCCCACACACATGGTCCCTCCATCCACCATACCCAAACACATTCACAACCTCCCACAGTCCCCCCCACACACTCCCACCCCTCACCATAACCCTACAACCCCCGACACACCCCACCCCCCAGCATGCCCCCACATCCTCCCACACAACCCCACCCCAACCACATACTTCACACCCACACCCTTGCACACCCACCCCATACTCCCCTACACACCCCAGCCACCATACACACACATCCCCACACGTACCCACTCCCCAACCCCCCTCACATACACCCCCTTACTCTCCCCACACACAATGTGCAAGAGTAAGACTCTATTTTGAGCTATTATACAATCACCTCTAGATACACTATGCAAACACACAGAAATCAGGACAAAATATTTGTTTAAATAAAATTAAAATAAGTTATAGTAGATGGTGTTTTTTTCACTTGAGATTTTTTTTTCTAGTTTCAAGATGGCAACCCCCGCTCCCAAAAGGAGTACTTCTGGGGCAAGGGGAGGGACTTCCAGTGAAAAGGTCAGGCGCTAGGGGCAGGACTTCTGGTCCCAAGGTGGTGACCCAGGGGAAGAGCATCTGTCAAAGGGTGGTGCTACCCATGAGGCCCTCAAACTCACCAAAACTTGTTAAGCAGCTCTCCAGCCGAAATAATTGTGCACCTCTACACTAACTGCATGGTAGCTGAGTAATACTGCACTGTAACGCGTCACAGCACAAACAGTGCTAATACACTACTGCACAATATTATTAGGCTGCTGGGCAGTAGCATCACTAAAAAGGCATTTGCCAGTGCTGTTGCTGATCAGTAATCCAAGTTATACAAGTACGAAATAAATATGCAGTAACGTGTCATGTAGATGCACCAAGTATCTTATGTAGTAATCATCTAAACCATGTGCTAGTCTTGTATAACGTGCTCTCAGTCTGATTTGGTAGTGTTTTAGGCCAGCTAGGGAACACAAGGCAGGAAGAAGAGTAGAGCGGCAGATTGAACAGAGAAAGGGGACTAGAGTGGCACTCAGGGAGGGTGCAGAGCTAATTTGTGGCATGCCGCTCAAAAAGGTTGGCCCCCATTGTTTTAGGACAGCTGTGATTGATGCGAATGCCAAGGCAATGGTAATAATGAGGGGAAAAGAAGGCAATATGTAGCATGGGTGTTGTGGGTAAGTTTAATAGAATCACACAATTATTCATTGAAAACTAGAGTATGGCCTGATAGAATAAATAAAGACGTATGGCATTAGTATATGCAATAGAAGTAAGACTTGAGTGCAGAGTAGCAGTTCATGAAGAGCTTTTCCTACAAAGACATTGAATAAAGTAGGAATATTTGTGAGAAAAGCAGATGAACGTAGTGTTGATGCTGGCTTCACTGGTGAGGTAGCAACCAGTGTATAAGAGAAGTAAGGCTGGAGCAATGTTGTTAAAGGTTTGAATATTGATTAATGAGTGACAGAAGGGGCTCAGGTTTTAGTGACTGTGTAATGGACCCTTATTTTACCCAGAGCTAGGGATGTAACTGGTGAAGACTTTATACTTTTCCATATGGAAAGACCATATGTCATTATGATTGCAGACAGGGAGGATTAAGAGAAGGGGAAAGCATACCATGGTATGTGTCACTCTGCTTGCCCAACTGCAGCCAGTCAACTCCTAGAAATGATGAGGTGCAGTATCAAGGGGACAAATCAAAATGTGAGGCCTGGGATGCAAAATGCACAGGTCTGCTGCTCCTGGAACACCTGGAAGTTAAGCTAGGAACTATGGGGATGGAGGAGGTTCCTGTGGGTCCTTGGTAAGACCTGAAACTGCGCCCTGCTGGAGTTGGATGGTGTGCTGGGGCTGCCTGCGGCAGGGCAGTGTCCAGGAAATGTCACACCTGTGCCTCTGCAGTGAAAGGCAAGAATGGGGCTTGTGGGTACCTTTTGGAGGGGAAGGCTAGGAGAGCACACCCCAATAGAAAAACACAGGGCCCAGGTCCACAGAGTGGTGCCTGAGGCAGGGACCAAGACCCACTGAGTGGGGCCTGAGGCCCATGGGGCATAAGGCCCAAGAACCTGGTGAGGGGTGGAGGAACCCATTGATGGCAGAAGAGTAGGCCTAGGGTGGGTCCAGAGTAACCATGTGGTCCACAAGCCCAGAGAGCAAGAACAACGTTTGGAAGGGCCTGAGAAAGCTAGCTGCTCGAGAACTTACCCAGAGAGCCTTGACTGGCTGAGGCCAGGACCATGAGGGTCAAAGGGCAAGAGCGCCCACCACAAGGGATGGCCAGAGCCAGCGGTCTGTACTCCTGACTGGCCTAGAGGCGAGGCCAGTACCTGTGAGGCCAGAGGTCCTGGAGGGGCCACTGCCGGGAGGAAAAGGGGTCTAGGTCCCAGAATGATGGCAGAGGTTAGGCCCTCTGAGTAGGAGGGATCCAGGTTGGGGTCTGAATGTCAGTCTGGAATATAGTGGGGCCCAGTGTGGCTCTGAAGCCATACAGTGATGCCATCTGCGAGGGATGCCCACAGAGCAAAGAAGCTCAGGGTTCCGACTAGCCTGAGATGGGGCCAGGGCCTAAGGAGGAGCCAAAGGTCCCAGAGAGGGGACCATAGCTAATAGGTGAAGGTAATGGCTGAGTTTAGCTACCTGGGATGCCATCTGCAAAGCTTGGGCCACAGTGTAGGGGTGGAATGGAGCTGCAGATCTCCCCCCACTAAATATTGGGGTTCAAAATGGGAAGCCTCCTGCCTAATTGACACCTCAATATTATTACATCAAGGTGTGGCAGGAGAGTGAGGTGGCAACTGACTTGTAGACAGGAGTCAGGCCAGTGCTTGCACTGGGCATGAAAGCCTGCCCCGTCACAGACTGGCTTTGGGAAGGGCCTTTTTCACAAGAGGCAAAATTACCCTTGTTGGATACACGGGAGGGTCAGATCCCATAGACAAAGGCAGTAGTGACCAGCGATGAAACTAGGAATTTTGGTGCCCTGGACAGAGGAGAGGGTGCTGAGCGCAGGCAGCCCAGGAGGGCTGGCGGAAAGATGTTAAGCAGTTATCTCCTGGAACAGGAGCTGCTGCATCACAAGCTCCTTGAGCACCATCAGATCCTATGGCTGCATGCAATGCAGCAGTCCAGGCTCCCCAAGACTGCCATTCTACCCTCTAAATTGATGCTTGGGGATAGGTCCTGCTTGCTAAATTACACTATGGGCAGCAACTGTAGAAATAAAACCGAGGCTTTCTCTGTCATCTCTGCCTTCCTCAAATCTGGTCCTTATAGGCAGAGTTGGAGCCCAGTGAACACATCAGGCAACCAAGAGTAGGCCTTGGATGCCTTGTGCGTGACTTTGTATTGGGAAGCAAAGGAGGAGTTACTTGTGGAGTACGTGTCACAGCATGGTTGACTTTGCCTGGTATACAACTGGTCCACATGGCTAGATCTGTTCAACGGGTGAACTAAGCTCATTAGGCACAGTGCTAGTGGGGAGCAAGTTGCCTGTAATACCACAGGTTAGAGGGACTAAGGGAGCACTAGCCTACAGCAGAAGAGAAGGCCTCATTTTGTGTCTTTCAGCAAGAAGGTTTTAGATTCATCTAAGGCTCTGGCTCCACAAAGAAGAGAGTGAGCCCCAAGATTACATTGTGTCTGTGAGGGCTGACATTGTGTGGGTGGCTTCTCTTTGAACCTGGAACCAGAGAATGGCCAGAGCTTGATATAACTCAAGACATGTTATATCCTAAAAAAGGAGCTGTCAGCTCTCCAGAAGGGGAAACCTACCCTTCTGTAGAGCGCTTGTATACAATGTAATGGCATTTATTATTTGTATATAGTTTGTAGATATTTAAGCCGAAATCCACAAAGATTTTTAAGTTCACACTTCCCACAGATTTGTGGATCGGTTTGGATCAGCTGTTTTTGAAGTATTGGTTGGTTATTCTCTTATTTGATATCTTCAGTTTCCTCACCTGTTCCTATTCAGTTTTATTTTAACTGAGTCTGTTTTGAGAGTAAAATGCAGTTTATTTTCTGTTTCTTGTTTCCCTTCACTTAGAAACCAGGGCTGCTTACAGATGTGAAAAAAAACAAAAACTGACATGCCCTCACACTGACCATAGCACAGGCCCAGACGGGGGGATCACATTAGTTGGAGCCAGTTGCCCAATATCTGTATAGATCGGGCATTTCAGCAGGGCTTTTCGGCACTTTTATCTAAGAGCTCAGTGGTTCTCAACTTTTTTTGGTTGGTGTATCCTCAGTGGCTGGTTGAGAAGCATGGAGTCCCTTGATGGCTGATTGATGACTGGGAGTGGGGGTCCCCCACACACCCATGTGGCAGAAGCTGGAAGAGTCAGTGGTGCACAGCAGCAAAACCGGAAGTGCCAGCAGCATGCAGCGGCGGAAGTGCTGGTGGTGTGTGGCACCAGCAAAAACAAAAGCACTGGTAGCATGTGGCATGTAGCAGTGCAAGTGGTGCAAAATGCTGGCGGCCGTAGCCCCCACTTCTCCATGCCACTGCCGCATACCCCCTGGGGCCTTCCCAATTATCTCCAGGGGTACGCGTACCCCCAGTTGTCAGCCCCTGTTAATAGCCGATTAAATCAACTATCAGATAAAAGCACCAAAAAGACCCACTGAAGCACCTGATCTATAAAGACGTTGCAGAGCCAGGTTGAACTAATGTTCTGTCTCTTCTGGTAAAGCTCTGTTCTTTTTTTTTCCCTTTTTTTCACATCTGTCAATGCCCTAAATTTTCAGAGGTCTCAGGAACAACTCATTACTTTATATGCCTCCCCACTAAGTGGAAGCCAGAATTTGGGTCCCATTGGTATTAAGGTAGGTTTCCCAGCTCTGAGTGGAGTGAAGGAAAGGAGAACTAGGGTGACACCACCCCTGCAGAACACGGGTGCTACTAAAGGGGTTGAAAGAGGAGATAAAACTGCCTGCAGAGAATGAAATGGCAGCATGTGTGACTTGCTAGAGGCCCATCCTCATATCTGGAATTTTCCAAAACCTGATTAGAAGCTAAAATCCAGTTCTCTGATATGAGGTCTTGCTGAGATTTTCAGATTCTTGTTTCCTCTTGCTTCTTTCTCTGCATGAGCTATTATCCTGGATATCAAGCTACAGGCTTTCTATCGCCTTGTCTCCAAGCAACAGCTTGACGTGTGGGAGATTAAAATCTCTTTGGGAGTTTGAAATCAAATGGAGAATGACGTTGTTAGGTGATTTAAATGCCCTCAAAAATAAGTGTACCCACAAAATATTTTTTTTTTTATCAGTAACTGGACTTAGTAGCTTGCATTTAAGAAATTCAGTTGTTTTGCTTCAAGACAAAAGCTATTTCTGTTTCTTTTTGTAGGTTGCCACTCAGCATGACCCCCAAACTGCTCACGTTAGACTTCTGATTAATAACACCAACATGCCATCCACAGCTAATCTCACAGATCTCATCCTGCTGGACAATGTGACTGGCCTTCATGTTAAAGAAACCAGTGGTAATAAGACTGCAGATGGGTTCCAGATATACAGGAGAACATTCCTGCAAGGTAACTAGCTACAAATGGTTACATAGTTGACTGAAATGTAGGAAGTCAAACTACTTCCATATTAAGATATTTAACTGTTCATTCTGGTGATATAGCTTACAATCCACAACTCTCCAATTAATAAGGCAGCTTAAATGAGGCTGACAATATTTCCTGAGTTTCACAACAGGATACTTAACTGTCCCCCAACTCTCTGGCACTTTCAGCTGTTTTTAAGCTCTGGTGTTATCTGAGAGGCAGGGGGAGGGCAGAATGCCAAAGGACCAGTGGTGACCTCGCATATCCCCTGCCTGGAAAACACCAGAAACATAGGTTTCTGAAAATGTAACCAAAACTTTCATTTGACCAAACCAACAGGACATTCACAACAAATATTTAAACAATACTGTCCTGAAAAAAAGATGAATGGTCACCTAGCTTAAACATTCCAGAAACTTTTATCACTGTTTTAAATTCTGCAGCTTTACTTTCTTTTACCTCAAAGACAGTCATGTCAAATTTAGCACTAAGCTTTAGGGCCCTCTCTGAGGTCTGTGAGTGCAGAATTCAATTCCTTCAAAAAAGCCAGAAGGATTCTTTGCATTTTTTTTATTGCATGAAAGCTTCCATGAACAAGTGTTCTTCATTCAAATTTGTCTAAACTAGTTAGTCTAGCCTCAAGTTTACAAAAGGTAAAGTATGTGGGGCTTCCCTTGATGACTCTCGGGAAACTGTGGCTGGTGTAGAACATGGCAGTCGCTTTCTGACAGGGTAGGTCACCAGGGAATATGGAACCGGAGCTCCAGTTTCTTCATTGGCTTCTGATAGTTTTTCAGGTACAATTCAAAGTGCTGATTTTGACTGAACCAGAAAAATACCAAATTACATTCTAAAAATCAAACATCCTACAACATTAATTTCATTAAAAAAAAGTCCTGATTTACATGGGTTTGTGTAGTGTACGTAGAAGTGACAATACAATAGCTTAAAATTAAGTCTTACTCTTGTATACTGGTGAATTGCCCATTAAGAATGATGCGGGGTGGGGAGGGCTCCGTCCCTGCCATCATCGCAGCGCTCCACTGTCCTACTCTGACCCTGCGATTCCCTCCGCCCCCGGCCTGCCCCGCCCCACTGCCACCTCCAAGCTTGAGCATTCCAAGAGGTTCTCCTCCCCCACCCCCCCGGTCTGGCTGTGTATGTATCTGTGTGGAGCATTCTGATTGGTTGTTTCAGTAAACATTGTGATTGCCTGCCCAGAGAACCAGTCAGAGTGCTCCGAGAGCATTATGGACAGATATATAGACAGATGGACTAAGCCCTTTATATAGATAGAATTGTGGAAGGGTGCGTATATGTTTGTGGGTATGTGGCGTGTGGGGGAGGGCATGTGTGGGATTTGTGGCAAGGTGGATAGATGTGGGGGGTGTGGGTGCGTATGGGTTTTGTGGGGGGCTGTGAATGTGTGGGGGGAAGCTGCCTGGGAAGGGTTGTGGTTTGAGTAGAGGGGAAGGGCTTGCCCCCACCCTGCCCTGTGGCAGGCAGCGCCCCTGCTAGCACTCTTGCAAGCCCAGGCTCCATGCTTCTGCTGCTCCTGGCCCCATGCTCCCACTCACTTCCACTTGCCCCACCCTATCTGCCAATGCTGCCCTTCTCCTTCTGCTCCCCCCTCCCCCTCCCCCCCTCAGCTGCTCCAGCACCACATCCCAGCTGCTCCTGCGGTCCTGGCGGTGCAGCTGGGAACCATGTAGTGCCAGAATGTGGCGGGTGCAGTTGGAGTGGGGAAATGGCTGCGGCAGGCGGGGGGCAAGGGGCAGTTAGCGGTCATGAGGAGTACAGCAACAGCCAGGCAGAAGCATGGGGCCCACACCAGTTCACTGTGGCCAGTGCTGGTGGGGTCCAGAGTGGGATGGCAGGAGCACGGGGTCTGGGCTGCCAGGGTGTGACAGGTCACTCTCCCCGGAGCCATCTTTCTGGTTATCTACACCTTATGTGGGGTACCCTTGAGGCCTGCTCTGTAATTCTTCAGTCCTGCCCTAATCTCGCCTGTCATGTCTTGATAGAATTTTTTTTTTTTGACTGGGAGACTGCCTATTATTTTGGGTATGTTGGGGTCTCTTCTATTATGGCGTGACCCCTGTTTTCTCTGGCTAGGCCTCCCCCTCCGAACCCATTAAACCGGGTGTGACTCCAAGGCTCTAGCTTTTCCTCTTCCTTTATGGAGCCTGGCCCAGAGGCCTGGGAGCCAGACCCACAACTGGCAGGTCATGGGTTCAAAACCTGGACACAACCCAAACCTGCCTTTGTTAGTCCAAACAAAACAAAGACAAAATGTAACTGCATTCTGGTGCACCAGTTCTCACCTGGCTTTCAAAAATAGTCCTTCAAATACCAGGGGTTCATGTCTCTCAAAAGCTGCACCCTCACTGGTGCTGGGGTCTGCATGCTGCCATGGACCCCCTATGAGGCCTCTTCCATCCCCTAATAGCTTCTCCCAAGCCACTGGTCCTCAATAATCAAATGAAATGTAGATAGTCCCATCCGGGTGCCATAACTGCCCTCAATAAAATAATAATAAAAAGAAACAAGTGATTATGTCATCTTACATTTACTCCGGGTTCGTGTTTCGGATCCCATCTGTTGGCTCATGGGGCATCTGTTATCTCGCATGGTTTCCAGAGTTTCCTCTTCCAACTTTTGGACTGCTCGCTAAGCTTCTCCCTGGATCTTTGGGATGCATTTCAGCTGCCTGCCTCCCTACTGCTGTTCTGCCCTTATAATCAGAACGGTTCTTATAATCCTTCCTCTTTTGGTCAGCTGACTAGTCAGCCTGGCCCAGCTATTAACCTCTTCCGCACCAGTTCTCTGGGCCCAGAAGGTTCGGGCCTTAAAGGGGTGGGTCTGCTTTCTAGTAGCAGGGCTAGGGTTCCCTGTTACATAGGGGTTCTATGGAGCTGGGCTTCATTGCTCAAGCAGGGAGAGAAGGGAATCAGCTTGAATCCATAGAGCCCCTGGCAGCCTGCCCCCATGCTCCTACTGCTCTGCTCTGGGCCTTGCTGGTGCTGGCCTCAGGGCACCAGCGCAGGCCCTGCAGTCCCACCCAGCTCTCGCTGCAGTTCACCCACCTGCTTACTGCCCCATTCCTCTGCCTGCCACAGCCATTTCCCTGCTCACCCCCAGCCTGGCCTCTGGTACCACATGGTTCCAAGCTACAGCACCGGGACTGTAGGAGCCAGCTCAGCCAGCCCTGAGGACTGGAGCAATCACCCATGGTCCTCCCCTGCCTCCCTCCCCCCGCTCCTTCTTATCTGTATTTCCCTCACTGCAGGGAGGCAGAAACAGTCCCAGGCCACAAGCCTCCAGAAGCCCCTCCTAGGCAGAAGCTTCTGGCTGGGGCTTGGGGTGGGTAGAGCTGGAGGGGGGCCTGGACTTGCTACTGTGGCTCCTTAGTTCTGCTGCCAGCTCCCCCTGGGTCCTATTGCTCCTGGCTCCTGTCATCTTTGACAGGCAGCCAGGGACAGGTATATATTAATTTTCTAAATATTTTAGTGGCCCTGTGGGCCAGATGGAATGTCCTGGTGGGCTGGATCCAGCCCGCGGGCCGTATTTTGCCTGCCCCTGCCCTAACAGTCTGGATCCTGTATTCCTAAAGGACCACATTCTTCTGTATTCCCCATCTTAATCCCTAAGTTCAACTGAGAGCATCCAATTACAAGTACCACCAATGAGCCAGGGTCTCTTGTTGCAAACATATGGGAAGTCATTCCCGGTAGTTCCTCCTCAGCTTTAGAACTCCTCATTGAGGCCCATCAGAGCCTGAACCTGGGCATCTTTTGGAAGCACTGTAAGACCTTCCCATTTGGGCAGACATTTAACAAGCAAGGCTCAGCTGGGATATTGTTTAGCGAATGTTTGTTTTATATCCTATTTTAATATTGTATGCACTTTTATAAGTCATTACATTTCTTATTTTAAGATTCCCTTAGCCTTTGTTGGGATAAATAGTGGCATATAAAACAAAGAGACAAATAAATAAAATAGGTACATTCAATTCAGTATAACCAAATACCTTGCTCAATAACAAGTTTAAGATGGTGGTTCTCAACTTTGTTAGACTCAAGGCACCTCTCAGAAAATGCCAACTCTTAGCTTTCACTCATTTTTTTGACTACAGAAAAATAATATGGCAATTAATTTGTTGCAGAGAACTCAGAAAGAGCACAAATGGTCAAAATGTTTTTGACACTATGTATTCCTATTTGAAAACTGGGTTTATGTTGTAGGTAATTTGTGGGTAATTGCACACCTAACCATACTAATAGTGAGTGGCACCCTTAAAAGCATCTTGTTGCATCTCAGGGGTCTTTGGTACCCTGGTTAAGAATAACTGGTTTAAAAGAATCTTTAAAAATCAAATTTAAAAATATAAGGCTACAGTTGGTTCCATATTGGCACAAAACATTATCTGCATGGGAAAAAAATGAAGAAATGGGACCAAAAACATTGCTAGTGTTAATAGGTAAGAGATGTATATACCTATCCTGATATCATAGAATCATAGCAAATGAGGGTTGGAAGGAATCTTGGGAGATCATCAAGTCCAACCTCCTGCTCAAAACAAGACCATCCCCAACTAGACCATCCCAGGCAAAGCTTTGTCTAGCTAGGTCTTGAAGACCTCCAAGGATGGAGAGTCAGTCCATCACCTCTCTGGGTAACCTGTTCCGGTGTTTTACTATCCTCTTAGTGGGAAAATTCTTCCTAATATCTAAGCTAAACTTCTCTTGCTGCAATTTGAGACCATTGTTCCTTGTTCTGTCATCTGCCACCACAGAACAGTCTAGTTCCATCCTCTTTTGAAACCCATCTAGCTTAAAGCTGCTAATAAATCCCTTGTCAGTCTCCTTTTCTCTAGACTAAATAAGCCCAGTTCCTTCAGCCTCTCCTCATAAGTCAGCCCACTCACCATTTTTCTTGCCCTCCACTGGACTGTCTCCAATTTGTCCATCTTTTCTGTAGTGGTGGGCCCAAAACTGAACACAGTACTCCAGATGTGGCCTCACTAGTGCTGAATGGAGGGGAGTAATCACTTCCCTTGACCTACTGGCAACACACCTACCAACGCAGCCTGGGATGCTGTTAGCCTTCTTGGCAACAAGGACACACTGCTGGCTTATATTTAGCTTATTGTCCACGGTAACCCCCAGGTCCTTTTCTGCAGGGCTGCTGCCCAGCCAGTCACCCCCAACCTGTAGTGGTGCATGGGATTCTTTCATTCTACGTGCAGAACTTTGCACTTGTCCTTGTTGAACCTCATGAGATTTATTTTGGCCCAATCCTCCAATTTGTCTAGGTCACTCTGAATCCTAGCCCTACCATTCAGCATATCTACTACTCTCCCCAGCTAGGTGTCATCTGCAGATTCGCTGAGGGTGCACTCTATGCCATCTTCCAGGTTGTTATTGAAAACATGGAATAAAACTGGACCCAGGACCGATCCCTGGGGCACTCCATTTGATACTTGCTGCCAACTAGACATTGAGGCATTGATTGCTATTCTCCAAGCCTGATGCTCCAGCCAGTTTTCTATCCACCTTTCAATCCATTCTTCCAGCCCATACTTCCTTAGCCTGCCTGTGAGACTGTTGTAGGAGACCATATAAAAAATCAAGGTATACCACATCCACTGGTCTCCCAGGGTCCACAGAGCCAGTCATCTCATCATAAAAGATGGTGGTCAGGCATGACTTGCCCCTAGTGACTGTTCCTAATAACCTTCTTCTCCTTTAAGTACTGAGAAATTGATTCCTTGAGGATTTTCTCCATGATTTTTCTTGGGATTGAGGTGAAGCTGACTGGCCTGTAGTTCTCTGGATCCTCCTTGTTTCCTTTTTTAAATATGGGCACTATGTTTGCCATTTTCCAGTCATCTGGGACCTCTCCTGATCACCATGAGTATTCAAAGATGATGACTAGCAGCTCTGCAATCACATCAGCCAACTCCCTCAGCAGCCTTGGGTGCATCCCATGCAGCCCCGTGCAGCTTTTCTAAATAGTTCCTATCCTGTTCTTTTACCACTACTCACCTCCTCCCCAAACTGTGCTGCCTGGTGCAGTAGTCTATCTGTGAAGATGGAGGCAAAAAAGGCATTGAGCAGCTTTTTCTGCATCCTGTGTCTCAAGGTTGCCTCCCCCATTCACTAAGAGACCCAAACTTTCCTTGATCCTCCTCTTGCTACTGACATACTTGTAGATACCTTTCTTGTTACCCTTCACATCCCTTGCTAGCTGCAACTCCAGTTGCGCTTTGGCCTTCCTGACTTCATCCCTGCATGCCTGAGCAATGACCTTACATTCTTCCCTCATTATTTCTTGAAGTTTCTACTTCTTATAAGCTTCATTTTTGTGATTTAGTTTACTGAAGAGTGCCCTGCTAAACCAAACTGGTCTTCTGCCATATTTTCTAGTCTTCATGCGCATCAGGATGGTTTGTTTCTGCACTCTCAGTACTTCTTTAAAGTACAGCCAGCTGTCCTGGACTCTTCTCCCCCTCAGATTGGCTTCTCAGGGGATCCTGCCCATGGGTTCCCTAAGCAAGATGAAGTCTGCTTTTCTGAAGTCCATGGTCCTTACTCTGTTGCTCTCCCTCCTTTATTTCCTCAGGATCCTGAATTCAGTCATCTTGTGGTCACTGCTTCCAGGTTGCCATCCGCTACTACATTGCCCACCAATTCATCCACCAATTCAATTGTTTGTGAGCAGCAAGTCAAGAAGAGCATGGCCTGTAGTTGGCCACTCCAGCACTTCCTCCAGGAAGTTTTCCCCGGTACTCTCCAAAAACTTCCTGGATTGCCTGTGCACTGCTGTATTGCCCTCCCAGCAGATATCAGGGTGACTGAAGTCCCCCATGGGAATCAGGGCCTGTGATCAGGAAACTTCTGCTAACTGTTTGAAGAAAGCCTCATCTACCACTTCCTCCTGGTCTGGTGATCTGTAGCTGACACCCATCACCCTTATTGCTCTTTCCTCTGACCCTAACTGAGAGATTCTCAGCAGGCCTATCTCCAGTTTCAGACTGGAGCTCTGAGCAGTCATACAGCTCTTTTACATAAAGCACAATTCTGCCTCCTCTTCTCCCCTGCTTGTCCATCCTGAACAGTTTGTACCCATCCATGACAGTGCTGCAGTCATATGAGCTCCCACTAAGTCTTTGTTATTCTGATCACGCCATAGTTTTGTGATGGCGTGAGGACCTCCAATTCTTCCTGCTTGTTTCCCAGGCTACGTGCATTTGTGTACAGGCACCTGAGGTAACTAGCTGATTGCCTTGATTTCTCAGGAAGTATGAGAACACTTCCCCTGTTGCCCCCTCCTGCTTGCTCTTCCTCCAGGTCTCCCACTTCCTCACTTACCTTAAGGCTTCAGTCTCCATGCCCTGGTGAACCTGGTTTAAAGCACTCCTCACTAGATTAGTGAGCCTGTCCGTGAAGATGCTCTTCCCTCTCTTTGCTAGGTGGATCCCATCTCTTCCCAGCAATGCTTTTTCTTGGAAGAACATCCCATGGTCAAAAAGGCCAAAGCCCTGCTGGCAACACCAACAGCTGTTCCTGCCCGGGCTCTTTCCCTCAACTGGAAGGATCGACGAGAACACAACCTGAGCCCCAGATCCCCTCACCCTTACCTTATCTTCAAATGGGGACCTTCATTTTATATTTTGTAGTCTTTCTCAATCTGTAGTTGCTATCCTTACTTATGTTACATAGTGCCTACCAGAAGACAGTGTCCTTCTGAATTAATATGTTGCCCAACATGAGTAAAGGGACCATCTTGAATGTATCTTGAATGTAGACATCAAGAAGGCCTTTGACACTATTTCTCACTCCATGCTCGTAAAAAACTAGGTGACTGTGGCATCAATGCTTACACACTCAGATGGGTGGCAAATTGGCTCGATGGCTGCACCCAGAGGGTGGTGGGATGGGTTGTCTTCGACCTGGAGGGATGTGGGCAGTGGAGTTCCCCAGGGCTTGGTCCTTGGGCCTGTGCTATTCAACATCTTTGTCAGCTACTTGGCGGTAGGCATGGAAAGCACGCTGTCCAAATTCGCTGATGACACAAAGATGTGGGGAGAAGTGGGCACACTGGAGGGGAGGGACAGAATCCAACTAGATCTAGAAGAGTTATAGAGGTGGGCAGATGAGAACAGAATGGAATTCAACACAAGCAAGTGCAAGGCACTGGATCTAGGGAGAGGGAACCTGCAACACACCTGTCGGCTGGAGAACACCCTTCTTGTCAACAAGGTGGCAGAAAGGGATCTTGGAGTCATTGTTGACTGAAGGATGGACATAAGCCACCAATGTGAGGAAGCGGATAGTAAGGCCAACCGCACCTTGTCGTGCCTCCACAGATGCATCACAAGCAGGTCCAGGGAGGTGATCCTTCCCCTCCATGTGGTGCTGGCCAGGCCACAGTTTGGAGTACTGTGTCCAGTACTGTGTCCACTTCAAGAGGGTTGTGGCTAATCTTGAGAGGGTCCAGAGGAGAGCCACTCACGTGGTCAGGGGGCAGCAGGCCAGGCCCTACGAAGATAAACTAAAGGGTCTGAATCCATTCAGCCTCCACAAGGGAAGTCTGAGAGGGGTTCTGGTGGCTGTCTATAAACTCACCAGGGGGAACCAGCGGAAGATAGGCAAGGCTCTGTTCCCCTGCACACCACCTGGGATAACAAGGAATAACGGCCACAAACTGATTGAGAGTAGGTTCTGGCTTGATATCAGGAGGCATTACTTTATGGTTAGGGCTTCCGGGCTCTGGAATGGGCTCCCATGGGAGGTGGTGCTCTCCTCTACCTTGTGGGTCTTCAGGAGGAGTTTGGATAGATATCTGGCTGGGTTATTATGATCCCAGCACTCGTTCCTGCCCAGGGCAGGGGGTCGGACTTGATGATCTGTTCAGGTCCCTTCTGACCCTAGAAACTATGAAACCTTAGAAACTATGGTGTTTGTATGCACCCCAGTATATTTGCAGGTTGGCTAGCTAAGGTAGCAATAAAGTTTGTTAACACTTTAAAAGGTCTGTGCAAGGTGTTGCAGTGACTTTTCCAAAATAAGGCAGCAAACAAACACAAGCAAATTATAATGAGGGTAAATAAAGGAGGATAGGAGTAAAAATGCAAACCCTCGATGGCCTTAGTTTCAGCCTGCTCCCTAGACTCTGTTTGGGGTGCCTTGGCATCCTTAATTGAATTCTCCATCTTCTGACTCCTTGTTTCTCCTCTGCATCTGAAACCTTTGCTTTCTGCTCTCATATATTGCCTGCATGTTCTCTTAGTCCATTTTGAAATTCTTACATTATATACATTTTAAGTAACTAAGCTAGTGATTCTCAGTGTACCCTGCTAGCCTGAGGTGTCTTGAGATCATTTCAAAGATGCTACAGAGTACAACGCAATGTTAGTACTGTTAGATGTGTAAACATGATTCACAGCATAAAACCAGAGTTTTCAAAATGGAATCTGTCATGTTGAAACAGTTGGGCCTGTTTATGTTCTTTCTACCACAGGAGAATTACTAAAGTATTTTTCTGTAGTCAGAAAATTAGTGACAACTGAGAGCTGGCATTTTCCAAAGGGTGCTTCAAGTCTTGTTGTAAGGGGTGCTTCAAGTCTAAAAAGGTTGAGAACCACTGAACTAAATAGTGTTATGATAGATGCATTTTATCACTGACAGTTTTCCCAGGGGAAGAGCAGTATCAGGTCATCTGGGTCTGTTCTATGGTTGGAAGTTAATATTTTGTGCAAATTTGCAATAATGGAGGCTTGGTGGATGTTACTAAAGACTTGCATATTTAGAAACTGTTATCAGAGAATTGTTGGCTTTCTACCCAGATCCTCAGAGAGGCTGTCATCTGCAAAAGTTTATGACTCTCTGAATTAATTAGTCTTTAGGATGGCATCCTGCCTTCAGCCTGATTTCAGACTGGCCAACTACCTCTCTCAAAATGAATTAGCAAATCAAGCTTGAACCTTTGTCAAATCTAAAACAGTTTCCATTAAAGCTGAATTGAATCTTGGTTTTTCCAAGAATGGAAAGTGTATAAAGAAGACTTAAGTAGGACAGACTCAACCAGAACAACTTAGCTTTATTTTTTATCCACTGGTATGTCGGCTGCCAAATTCAGCACTTGTAACTGATGATGAGCAAACGTGGTAGCTCATACTACGGGTTATGTTTACATATGATGTGTGTTATACAGAATTATTGCCTATCTCAGAGACACAGTCTAAATTAAAGATTCATTTTGACTTCCATTGAAATCAGTGACAAAAGCTTTAGTGGGAGCAGGATCAACTACTTAGCAAAAGCAATGAAAGTTGTACAGGAGACCACTCTTAACTAGAATATCTTTTATTTTGAGAGAGCACTTCAAAGTCTCTCTCAAAGAGGAAGTACAGTTCTGTCCCCTTTTAATTCAGTCTCCATCAAGCATATATTGTTTATTGGTACTTTGAGTACTTAGATGTGTATTGGGTCAGATTTGGTAAGTCATTACAGGTGAGAAATGGTGGAAATGTTTGCATGCAAACTCTGTACCTGCATCCACCTGGAGGTGGGGGATTTACCCTATGGGAGAATGGTATTGCCACTGGCATTGCCTATGGATGCTGCATATGGGGGCCATGCCAGGACCATCTAAATCTTCATTGGACCCTGAGCAGTAGTGTCTGCTTGGGGGAGAATGAATTTTCTCTTCATCCTGCCCGTTTTACACACTATGTTGATTGGCTTGCCTTCTATCACTCATTCTCCCTCTCCCTCTGAAGTAAGTTTTGCAAACTATTTGTATCCATCTCCTAAGGGGACTTTTAGAAGCACATTGAAACTGATTTTTAGAATTCCTGAATCCCTGTAGCTCTCACGGAGTTCAACTGAGTGATCTTCTTGTGAAAAAACCAAGCCCAGATGGGTGTCTCATGCAGGCTCAGGGGCTCTTCTCATGCTTTTAATATTTACTAGTTAATAAAGAAAATAAAGACTAAGCTCAAGGACTACTGGCAGATACAACACACTCACCGATTCAAATTTAGTCGCTGATTCACTTTTCTTATAACAGGTGGAGAATACTACTCAGTAGACTACGTTGCCCTTCTTGATGTAAAAGAAACCTGGAATAATAAGATGTTGACACTGCCTGCTAAGCTGACCTTCAGGAGTACATCACTGGTACTTACTCTTCAGTATTATTTTACTCCTTTACAATCTATATACAAAGAGTGTAGGAATTCTGGAAATTATTCTTGTCTACCTAAGTCAGACATGATGAAACAAAGTTTTTAAGATGTCTTCTCACAATGGTTATAATATATTTGAAGTATATATATGAGTATCATTCATTAATGATTGGAAAGGTTTGTAGATTTAGGTTTCATGAGTCCAGTAGGTAAAAGGATTAGAGGTGTTTTGTTTGTGTATTAGCTTATGATTCTCTTTTTATGCTGAGTTCTTTCTCCATTTTATCTGTGTATTCAGAAAAAGTGTACAATTAATGTACATATATGTTACATACCTACTTTAATTCACTTTAAATTGTCCAGAGCCTTTGTTAGGAAGGGCAGCATATACATCTAAAAATAACATAAAGGTTCTAAATGTATTGCACTAAGTTGAAGGCTTGAACTCCATGGATTCTGTCTATAACAGCAAGACGTTATATTCATTACTACTTGAAGGGTAATTTTCTGTAATTGTATTATGATCTTAGATTTCTTCTTTGGCTTTTCTAATGGGATTATTCCTCTGGTCATTTCTTTTGTCATGGCTTTGTACATATATACAGACATATCTATTAAAATCCTTTGTATCTGAAATTTTCAGAGGCTATTTTAAATTGTAGGATGCGTCTGGAAGATGGCCAATCTTCCTAGTGAAAATGGCCCTTTAAATTCAACATATAACGAACAATTACATCAGTTACAGTTAAAAAGATGTCAGCCACCAATCGATGAGGGATAAAAACGTCCTGTGCACAGGTTTTTCCATTATTGCTTTTTATGAGATTTTATACCTGCCTCTGAAACATCTGGCCACTGTCGGAGAAAAGATGAATAAAAAAACAATTGATCTAGCAGTTTGTGTAAGTCCTCTGAGAGTGTTTTCTTAATTTCTCTAAGGACAAGGTGTGTTTCCTGTTAGCAACTAAGGTTCAGTTTCTTGAGAGGTTTGGTGACTTGAAGTCATTTCACAATTCCATGTCTCAAACTGGATCTAGAAGCACATCTCCCCTTGCCTTATTGTCCTCTTTTAAGGGGGAAAGACATTTGGGGTATGTAAAGAAGACACTAAAGATGTGATTTCCAGAATTAGGGGAGTCACAAGATAAGAAATGTCCATTCTGAGTTATCCCATTCCTTAGTGGTCTCTAGCTTGCAAACTTTTGCAATGTCTTGATGCTTTTAGTAGACTTGCTGCCTTTGAGGTTTTTCTTGTGGACCTTCAGTTCTCCCCTGAGGACTTTGCAGGCAGCAGTTAATGCTGTGAGAAGCTTCTCTAATTTCTGAATGAGTATCCAATTAGGAGTGGAGTATTTCCCACACAGCGGCTGCTCCCATTATTGGTAAATAAGATACTGAACTCTTCTGTTAGACTTTTGTAGCAGTTTTCTTTCTCATGTCCTTGTCATAAATGAAATTTTTTTCAAGAATTCTGCGTAAAGCGACCAAAACGCTGGCTTGCATCCATAGATGCTTCTCGAGCAAATCCCGGGACGTCATTCTCCCCTTGTACTCGGCCTTGG
>NW_017728948.1:22650307-22660515 GCF_001723895.1 Crocodylus porosus
GGATCCTATGACCCCAGCTGACTTCCTGCCCTTTGGGCGGGGGGCTGGACTCGATGATCTCCCGAGGTCCCTTCCAGCCCTAATGTCTATGAAATTTATGAAATAATTCCATTGCTGTAGCAAGGTCCTCCTTTGTACAGGTCTCACCAAGTAATCAGCAAATGAGCAGGTGCTCTGTGGTCTGCACTTCACTGCACTCGGATATATGCGTGTAATTAGAGTAGCCCCAGTTGATCATGTTTGTTTTTGATCTTCCAGTTTGCATGCACAGGCAGTTCAAGCATCACCGTTTTGACCAGTCTGTATCAGCCGCTCAGAGAAGGTCCTCCTGGGGTTCTAGGGCATCTAATTGTGCATAATCTTTCCTCCTTTAATCTCAATCATACCCTGTCAGCCATTGTGTCCAAGGATGCAGCATTGGTTGTAAACAATTTCGTGCTCTAAGCCCTTTGGTTACCCTTGTGTGATGATATAATAGATGCCTGGATTCCATCTGCCATAATCTTTCATTTTGGCTCACTGTTTTTCTTCTGATATCAGCAGAGGTACACTGGTACATTAGTCCATATCATATAAGCACCGATAAAAGGAAAATTGACTTTATCAGCAGTCGGCTTTTTTTGGCTGATGTAGCTGATAATGTTACTGATAAATGCTGCATGAATACAGTGTGCATGTGGCCATAAGTGCAGCCCAGGAGCTTGGAGAGCAACGTCCAGCTGGTAAGCCTGTGAGAGGGAAAAACCATGGAGGGGTGCAGATCAAGGTCCCCGTGATGAGGGAGAAAGTGGGGCTGGAGCAGGAGCAGTCGCTGCAGCTGGGGCAATGTGGGGCACGTGACAGAGCCAGTGGCTTGAGCGGGGAGAGCAGGGTGGCTTCTGTCATTGTGCACACCGCCAGGGCGGGCATGGTTGGGTATGTGCCCCTTGGATCTGTGCACGGCGTGAGGGTGGGCTGCCATTGTGGGCTGGGGCCAGGGCTGCTCCAGCTTCTTGCTGGCAGCTGCACTTGGGCAGGGTGGGGCAGGCAGTGGTGGCACTGGGAGTGAGGTTACGGGTGGACTAGAGCTACCCCAAAATTTGCTGTAGCCACCCCTTCCACTGCTGCCGCCGCTTGCTATTCCCCCACTGGGCCTGAGCACAGTCACTGGAAAGGCTGGAGCAGCCCCAGCCTCATGCAAAAATCCAGGGGGCACATGCTCCCCATTCCTCCCCCAGGAGTGCATGCAGCCCCATTCCCTCTCTCACCACAGGGGCCTCAATCTGCACTGCCCCCCACCCCGTGTCCCTTTCCTCCCACAGACTTACCAGCCAGACGCTGCAGCATTTATCAGTGACATTATCAGCAATCAGATTGGTATCAGCAGATATGGCTGGTCAATAATTGGCCATCAGTATCAGTTCAAAAAATCTTTATCAGTGCATGCCTACATATCAGGTGGTACAGTGCCAGTCAGTAAATACAGGCTGTCCTTTGGTGTTGGCTTTAGACATTGTGTTATTTCATGACAACTGTTTTTTAGAATTGGGTTTAGTTTCTTGGCATGGACTGATCATTCCCATTGCATACTCTGTAATGGAGTAACACAAGGCAATAGCAGTGGTTCATAATGTAGTTGGGTTTGCTTCCCATTTTGAGATGACCACTTTTGAAGTATTGTGTTGTGGGCTTTCTCTTTCTTCTCTACATGTGCTTAGAAGATAAGTTTTTGGTCCAGTGTAACCCCTGAGTACACAGGTTCAGAGGATTAATCAGTGAGATTCCATCCCAGGTGTTGTTTAATTTCCACTTGGCTTCTCTGCATCTTGGTTGTGTTGGCATGAAGCTGGTTCTTATTGTAATAATCTCAGTGTGCATGTCAGTCTGTTCTTGACAGTGGTTAAATACTTCTCTTGCCATGTGATGCATAGATCATCGGTGTATATGAAATTCCTCGTATTGCTCTGTATGAGTTGGTCACTGGTATATATATTAAAGATTCTGCTCTGTGGAAGGCCGTTTCAATAGTACATTTAATAGAAATTATCGATTCTTCTCTTGGAGTACACATGGTGGGGGAACATAAAGAACCTGGGTGGTGTACCAGGTTTAGAAATGTGTTTGTGCCTGTTTTGTAATGCCTTTGTGGGATACTTTTTTATATCTTTTCCAGAATAAAACACAGCTGAGTTCATTGACAGCATTACTCACCATAACAGCAGAGGAGAAGACCAAGGTAATCATAGATGACTGAGTTTATATGATATTTATAAGGTAAAGTGATTTAGGGGGGCAAGTTATATGTTTTATTTAGTCATTTTGTGTTATTGCCTTTTGCTTTTACAGTACTTCCTAGGTTCAAAGTTTTGCCAGCCAATTCAATCTTATTGTGACCTTTTACTGTGAATGCAAATGAGTTTGTCCTTCTGTCATTCAGAGCAGATAAACAAGAGATAGGTTGGCTCTTTATACAAAAGCACCAGAATTCCTAATGTAGAAGTGATAGCTGAGAAATTCTGGGCCTCATTATATTTTTCTACCTAATTTTTCAAAGGAAATATTGTCCAACCCCAGAGAATGGTGACAAGAAATATGTACATTAGGGCTGTGTGAAATTTCACCGGGTGTTTCATTTTGAAGCTATTTCAATGTGTTTCGAGCTTGAACTAGCGAAATCAAAATGAAACAAAAGCTTTCGAAACAGCTTCAAAACGAAACAAGGGCACTCAAAACGTTTTGAGTTTTGAAGCTGGACTTACTTGGCTTCAGCACCAGTCCCAGCTGGTAGTAGCAGCCTCCTGGAATCCGGTGCACAGATCTGGGGGCCGTGCCCCCCCAGAAGGAGTCTGGTACAGGCCCTCAGGCTCCCAGATCTGTGCGTGGGATGACAGTATGCTGTTGCTGCCAGCTGGAGCCAGTGGCAGTTGCAGTCTTCTCAGCACTCAGCATGGGTTGCACCCAGCACCAGTCCCAACCAGCAGCAGCAGCTTCCTGTCATCTGGCGCGCAGATCAGAGGTCTGCCTGCACCCCCTGGAGGGCTGCAGAGCTGTGCCCAACTCCTCCCAGGGTGCAGGCCCCTGATCTCTGCGCCGGATGGTAGCACCAAGCTTCCTGGCAAGGTGGCAGCAGCAGTCTCCTGTCATCCAGCATGCAGATCAGGGGTCCGGACCCCCTGGAGGAGGCTGGTACAGCCCTGCAGCCCTCCTGGGGGTGCGGGCCCCTGATCTGTGTCAGAGGCTGCTGCCAGCTGGGACCAGCACTGGGCACAGCCTGTGCTGAGCGCTGGGAAGATTGGTGCTGCCACTGGCAGCAGCAGTGTCCTGTTATCCCGTGCACAAAACTGAGGGCCTGTACCCTCGGGAGGGCTGCGGGGCTGTGCCATACTCCTCCCGGGGGGTGCAGGCCCCCAGATCTGTGTGCCAGATGACAGGAGGCTGCTGCTGCCTCAGGCTAACAGCAGCAGCAATCTTCCTGGCTCTGGGTGTGGGCTGTGCCCAGTGCCGGTTCCAGGCTGCAGTACCAGCCTCCTGTCATCTGGTGCACAGATCGGGGCCCATGCACCCAGAAGGGCATTGGGACTGGGCCAGACTCCTCCGAGGGGGAACAGGCCCCCGGATCTGTGTGTTGGATGACAGGAGGCTGCTGCTGCTGCCTTGGGCCAGCGGCAGCACCAATCTTATAGTTTCTAGGGTTGGAAGGGACCAGAGCAGATCATCTAGTCCGACCCCCTGCCATGGCAGGAAAGAATACTGGAGTCAAATGACCCCAGCAAGATGTTCATCTAACCTCCTCTTAAATACCCCCAGGGTAGGAGCCTGCACCACTTCTCTTGGAAGTTGGTTCCAGACCCTAGCCGCCCTGACTGTGAAGTAGCGCCTCCTGATATCTAACCTAAACCTACCCTCTGCCAGCTTGTGACCGTTATTCCTGGTCACTCCTGGCAGTGCTCGGGGGAACAGGGACTCCCCCAATGCCTGCTGATCCCCCCTGACTAGTTTATAACAGGCCACTAGATCCCCCCTCAGCCTTCTCTTTTGGAGGCTGAACAGGTTCAGGTCCCGTAGCCTGTCCACATAGGGCCTGCCCTGTTGTCCCCTGATCATACGAGTGGCCCTCCTCTGGACCCTCTCCATGCTGTCGACATCCCTCTTGAAGTGTGGTGCCCAGAACTGGACGCAATACTCCAGCTCCGGCCTGACCAGTGCCGCATAGAGGGGGAGGATCACCTCCTTGGACCTGCTTGAGATGCATCTGTGGATGCATGACCAGGTGCAGTTGGCACTGGTCCCAAGTGGCAGCAGCAGCTTCCTATCATCTGCCGTACAGATCTAGGGTCCTGCACCCCAAGGAGGAGTCCAGGACAGCCCTGCAGCCCTCCGAGGGGTGCAGGACCCGGATCTGCAGACTGGATGATAGGAGGCTGCCACTGCTGCCAAGTGTCACAAGTTTTGCTTTGAACAGTTTGAAAGTGCAGTTCCCCAGAAACCTCAGAACCTATCTCCTTGAAACTTGGCAGGCATCGTGCCCAAAGAAGGGGCTATCATCCTTACAAGTTTAATCCGAATCAGGCAAGAAATGACAAAGGTTTAGGCATTTTCATGATTCCCCATTATAGCCTATGGGCGAAATGTCAAAACAGTGGAACAGTTTCAATGATATGTAATGGAACAGTGCTTTTGAAACAAAACAAAACCTGAAATGAAACACTGTCCCATCGAAACGGCAGTCAAAATGAAATGGTGCTGTTTTGCACCGTCCTAGTGCACAGCTGCTGTTGGCCTTATGCAGTTTGATTATGTTTTTTTGTTTCTGGAGCACATTCCAGAAGGGCGAAGTCATTTTACATATACTGAGGAACACACTGCTCTTTTTAATGACTCAAATATCCATAGTGGGGACCTAGGCATTCTCCCTTCCACTATATGCTTCTGTCCTTGACTTGTGGAATACAAGCCTGCAGAGTAACATTGATTTCAGGAAGTAGTGCTTTTCTTCCATTACATTTTCATTAGACAACTCTCCACTTCATCTGACCTTGCTAAAGTAAACTCTTTACTAAGCTCAGCACCCTCCCCTCACCTCGCTAGCAATACCATTAACCATTCAGGCTGGTTCATTGCAGGGAATCTCTATTAAGTAGTAGTGATTAAAGTGGTGACACTGTGAGTGAGCACTGTGATTACTGGTGCTCACTCACAAAGAGGAAAATAGTTTATTTCACCCCAAAGCTACGTTGCTATGGTTGTGTTATTTGTAGTTTAAAGGTCACATTGACAAGGCAATTGCAGAACAAGTGAAAACTGAGAGGAAATATCAGAGACAGGTACTGCATAGGAAACTGCATAATTTGTGCAGCATTTAAGTAAATAGGAGCTGATTCTTATGCGAAGGTAGAGTTATAGGATCTTCAAGGAAGGAAAACGCTGAGAATCAATGGGTTCTTGAGTAAGCCTATGCATTTTACCTGATATGACTTATAAGGGGAGGAGAATTACTAGCAAGTGCTTCTCTGCCTCAGATTTCACAAAACTGTAGAAAAAAGAATAATGGTATCTCTGGATCATTTAAAAATATTGAAATTGTTTCTTTTGCCATCTGTAAGTTTTGGCTTGAACTTCTAAGCAAGAATAAGTTAGTAGTTTTCACATTTCTTCACATTTTAAAAAGTTCCCAAAATGCTTAAATCCTAATAGGCAATGGGGTTTAAAAACTTTCGGAGTGTTTTGAAAAATAGAAACATCTCCAAAATTTTGTTAACAAGTTCAAACAACATAGTTTCTCCAACCTTATTCTTAATCTGAAAAATGGTGAACCATTTTGGCTGAGACCCAAGTTGCCAACATAAGACTTTCTTTTTACTGACAATCTGCAAACGTTTTAATGACACTTTTTTAACTGTCAGTGAAAGACTAATTTTCTTGGATTGGTAACCAATGACTATAGCCATGGTTTTATACCCTGTTGCCCCCCGTCACAAGAGTCCTCTACTTGCCCCACACCCTAAGGCCCCTGATCTCACCCTGCACCGTGTGCATCCCCCTGGCCAACCCTCCAGCTTTACCCTGCCAGTTCTGCTGCCCCATGCTAGCATGGACCCCTGAAGGCGCCTACCTGTGACCCAGCAGTATTACAGGACAGGAAGAAGCAGCACTGTGTGGCTAGAGGGTGAGGGGCCTACAAAGCATGGAAAGAAGGTTTCCTGCAGAGTGCTACACTCCCGCTCAGATGCTAAGTGCCACTGCTCTGCTGTTTGTGTGCTTCAATGAATTTCCAGCCATCCAACTTCTTTCTGAGAAGGATCTTCACAAAGTAACTGGAGCTTGATTGTTTTTACAGAATGCTTGAGTTTATTTATAGACTTTAGAGACAGGCATTTTTAGCCTGCCTTTTTACTTTTTGTAAATTTACAGTTGGCAACCCTGATTGAGACTTTATGGAAAAAGGAAAATACAGCATGAGACAGGTGAGCAGCACAGATGATTTTGTGTGGAACATTGGTGTAACAGGGTGGCGCCAAGGCACCCACAAAAATTTTTTTGCCACCATCCTGTTTCAGGACAATCGGTCCCGCACTTTCCTGCCGTGCCTTTTTGTAGCAGTGAATATTTAAACTGTGGGAGGCTACCCTAATTTTAGTGGTGCAAACTACCCTCATGGCCCTGGCCTTATGAATCACCACACATGGTTGCTGCCTTCCCTACACTGTGTCCCATGCCTTACAGATGGCATTGTAATTGTCATGTCTCGTTCGTGTCACAATCTGTACACTTCTTGAGCTGGGCTGCCCTCCAGCTCATGCCCCCAACTGGGCCACACTTAACTGTTATATTCAGTTACTCTCTTGTCACATCAGGATTGTCACATCCAGTATACTCTACTGTCTTATTTGGTTCTACCCCTACCGGGCCTCCTCATCACTCAGTTCTTCTTCAACTCAGCCATACTCTTTAACTCTGGTCCCTCACTCATTTTGGGCCCAGGATCTCAACTCAGGACTCCTAGCTCCACTCAGGCCCCTCTGCTCCATTCCCAGTTATATTTAGACCTAATTCACTTCACACTGGCCTGGTTCTTTTTACTGAGGCTTTGCAATGGCCTGGCTCTGCCTTCTCAGCCTGCTCCATTTCACACTGGCCTGACTTTGCCTACTCAGGCCCATATCCACTGAATGACTTGGCTCTGGTCTGCTCAGGCCTCTTTACTTCATCCTGGGGCATCTGGACCCTCATTTTTCCATCAGGGTGTGCTTCCTAAGCCTTTCCCCTCCACAGGGTTACCCACAAGGCCGTGGGCACTGAGGCATTCCAGTGCCCTATCCTTGCCTTTCACTGGAAAGGCACAAGTGTGGCATTTCCTGGGGGCTGCCCCGCCATAGACAGTTCTACCACAGCAACCATCTCTAGCAGGGTGCATTTTTTGGTCTTACTGAGAACCAACCATCAGGCCACCCTAATCTCACTGTATTTTCTCCTAGGCCTTCCTGGAGACATACCTCTCCAGAGACATACCCTTGAGCAGGTATCCTCAAGCTCTCAGGCCCTAACTCCATCTCCTCATTTTCCTGGCCCGACTCCTCATTCTGGACCCTCATTCCTTAGGCCCACTCTTCAGGTGACTTTCCAGGCCACTTTCACACAGGCTCTGATGACCCTGGCCTGTTATCTCTTGCTGGTGGACTCAATCCAGGGACCTTTGCCTATGCAGGCCTGGCCCCACTCCCTGGCCAGTTAAGACTTGAGGCTCTCTGCGACAATGGCCACCCGTCACAGTGGGACTTAGTCCCTTCGTCCTTTTACTGAGCACTGGCCCCCAGTAGGCCAGTTGAGGTCTCTGACACCAGCACACATGGCCATCTACCCCCTTTCATCCTGGGCCCTCCTCTTTGAGCCCCTTCAAGTCCCTCATTCTCTACTGGGCTTGAAACCCTACCATGGTCTTATCCCCTGTACTTGTGAGGTACAGTCTGGCTGGGTGCTCTACCTCCTGTGCCCTGGCTCCACCTCCTGTGCACAGTCACCTTCTGTAGCCTGATGACCTAGCGATACTCTTGGCCTAGCTCTCCCAATGTCACTGGTCTTCTCTCCCCCAGACCAATTTCTCTGTCTCACAGCTAGGCTGGAGACCCCAGTCTGGGTACCTAGGAGCCTCCACCTCCCCAGTAGTTCTTACCCTGTCCCCGGATGGTAGAGATGACCTTCCAGAGCTGTGCTTTTCTTCTGCATGAGTGCTGATCTTCCAGCTCCTCTGTTGTTGTAGCCATCTTTTTGGACTCAGCTTAGGCTTATGCGTTGACTCAGCCCAGGCTCAGACCAGCCAGCTGCCCCCTTGGTAGTCATGTGAGGCCTCCTGATTCCCCTAGCTGCCAGCCTCTCAGTCTGTTGACTCCTTAATGGGGATCAGCCTCACCTGCTAGGGCTCCCACACTCTGGCTGGCTCCCTTTAAAGTTTAAGGCACATCCAGTGTCCTGTCAGAAGTTTAAATAAAGATTTAGAAACTTTGGAAATTTTTAAGATTAAGTGTTCCATCTAGAATTGTCCATAATGGCTCTTTCCATCAGGCGCTCTCTCTCTCTCTATATATATATCTATATCTGTATACCATTGAAGCTAGATTAGTTTAGAAGTTTGTGAGAATGAGTATGAGGCCAGAGGACGTATGTTTCTTCCTTCCTTTTTCCTGAATAAAAAAGGCCTTCATAAGGCTGGCCGAGGGAATGGACAGCAGGGAAACTCTGTGCTTTTATTGCAGCCCCACTGCTGGTCTCAGGGAATTGGGAAGAAGCCGTGTGAGATAAATGCAGAAGTATTAAGACCTGGAGCAGGATGGGAACAGGAAGGAGAGACTAGATTGGGACAGAAACTGAGGAGATGTGAAAGAAGGATAAGTCTAGAGTTCTATGATAGGTGGGGCCTGGGATTTGGAGTTGGAGGGATGAAGGAAGCCAAGGCTCACTAAGAAATGGAATCCAAGAGAATTAGGAGTGACCTGGTGGGGATACTGGGATTAGCAGCAGGGATGTGGAAGAGATGAAGGAAGTTTGGAAGGAATGGGACAGGAGTCAAGCTTGGGAGAAATAGGATTTGTGACTATTAGATGCATTCCACTTCAAGGTCTAGATTGGAACGTTCCTGAGCTATTCTTCAGTTATCAGACAGTATTTGTGAAACCCTCTGGCAAAGTATGCACTTCTTATTTTAGTGGCAGTCCTTGTGGAGGATGGCAAACTGTCACTGCTGCCAGTTACTTCATCCACTCGAATGGCAGAAATTTGTGTGAAGGATCTGAAAGTTACATCTCTGCTGACAAACCAGATAGGTGGCAATATGTTGCCACTGGATAGTATTTCTGTTTTTTTTCCATTTTTAAACCTAGAACATAACACACACATTAAAGTCACATTAAAGAAACATTATGTTGTAAAGCAAACATTCAAAGGTTAGGAAATAGCAAAATTAGACTGTCTGAACTTTGTTTGAACAATATTTGTTAGTAGAACAGAAATAGAAATAGTTCAGAAGTGGGCTACAACATGCCTGAGGACACAAAAAGGATTTTGTAAATGGAGAGAGGGAACTTATTAGAGAATACAGAGATCACAAAGATGGGGCAACTAAATGAGGTGTGAACACTATATACTAAATGATGACTGGTGTAACAGAAGTAAAAGAGGAGCTCCTATTTGCTAGGGTGTGATGATGTAACAGGCCGCAACTCCAGATTGATAAATTCAGTTTCTGCTCTGGGCTCTCCTTGAAGGCTGCCCCAGGCACCCCAGGTGTAAATGGGTACCTAGTCATCTAGTCTCATGAGTCAGAGGTAGCTTGATGTGATGGGAGCCACATCGCTCCCCTGCCTTCTGTGGTTATAATGTGGTGTGACTTAACTACATTAGTGTAATCAGTTGCTTGGCTTGGGAAGACATTTTCATTTGACTTTGGATAGCTTGTTTTTAGATCACAGTGGGCCTATCTACATATGCCCTTATGGCATCGTTGTTACTGCGGCATCATTTAGTACTTCCTTTTGGAAGTACTAAATTGTGGCAGTAACAGCTTGTACTGCACCGTGCCAGCAGCGCACAGATATTTTTAGCCGCTATGTCATAGAATCGTAGAATCAATGAGTTGGGAGGGACCTCGACAGATCATCTAGTCCGACCCCTGCCATGGGCAGGAAGGAGCACTGGGGGTGGCAGGGGTCATAAGACCTCAGCCAGGTGCCTATCCA
>NW_017728948.1:22662975-22682692 GCF_001723895.1 Crocodylus porosus
GAAGTTGGCTTTCCTAAAGTCAAGCATTTGCGCTGTGCTAGTTACCCTCCCCACCTTTCTCTGAATAGCAAACTGCATCATTTCATGATCAGTGTCCCCTAGTCTCCCTTGTACAAGCACCTCCCCCACCAGGTCGTCCCCAGAGGCTAACACCAGATCCAGTATGGCGTTTCCCCTGGTGGAGACGAGTACCTCCTGCACAAGGTGTAGGTCCTGTACGCACGTCAGGAACCTTCGTGAGTGGCTAGACCTGGCCGACTGCTCCTCCCAGTTGATGTCAGGGTAATTCATATCACCCATGACCACAACATCCTCTGCATGCACAACATCCAGCTGCCTGGAGAATTCTAGATCCAGCTCTTCCTCCTGATGTGGTGGCCTGGAGCAAACTGCTACCACCAGATCCCTCTCCCCCCGCCCTCCTTGAAGTTTGACCCACAGGGTCTCAGTTAAGCCTTGCTCTGGTCCCATTTGTCACTGTAGCAATGCACTACAGGAAGGGAACCCATTGCTGTGGTGACATAGCTGCAGCATCACGATTTGTGCCTGGTAGTGCTCCGTCACCATAGTGTGTTGCTACAGCGACTAGTATCTCATGTAGACACACCCAGGGCGATCTGAAAAACAAACCATTTTTTAACAAAGTTGTTCAGCTATGTGTGAGTTGTTATATGCACATTTGTGATGGCAAGTTAAGGGAAAGGTGTGTGTTGTATACTACTGTTTTAGTTTAGTTTAGTTTGTAAATATACAGAACTCAAAAATTGCTAAATGAGTTTTGTTTCCCGCATGAGAGTGGTGACGTGTATTGCATTTCATGTTTACCTGTAGCTGTTGCCAAGCTCCTATTCTAGTTATTTGTGTTTGATGTTGCTCCAGTGCATTTTCATGATCATGTCAAAAGTGTTATATTGTCTGTCCATTAATATATCATTTAGGACAAGAATGGTAAAGCATTAATCCTGTAGTCATGATAATACTGTGTTTTAATTTAGTCTCATAGAACCATCAACCATCAAATGTTTTGATTGCTTACTTGACTGGCTTGCCATTCTTTAAGGATTCACAATTTTTTTTTCTCTTTTGCTTCACTGGAATAAAATGCTTGGCAGTCTATAATATGGTAATTTTTATGATCCAGAAAAAAATGTGAGTATTGCTTGTCCTAGTGACAGTGCAAATACCTTGCAGCTCTGCTCATCAGGGTCTGTGAAAGTTACATGCCTCTGCTTCCTGTTGAAAAATTTTAATGCTGAAATAAATTTTAATGCTGAAATAAAAGGCTGTTTGTAGGGAAAAGTATAAAAAGAAGGCACTTCTGTCACGTATATTACATTGTGGGAAGAATGATAAAAATCATATCCATATAGCCAGCTTGCTGAAAGATTCAGCTAGTACTGCTTGTATTCAGGCCAATTGGAGTGTAGCATCTCTAAAAACATACTAAGGGTACTTCTGTACTTTGACAGTATTAAAATAAATTAAACACTTGGACCTCAGAACCTTTATATGGGGCTTGCCACTTTGTACCTCAGTTTAGTTTCTGCAGCTAAATTGGTAGATCTTTGAATAGCTTGGAGGAGTTTGCTGGGGGATGTTTTGGGTGGGTAATTAGCTGTTCATGGACGTTAAATGACAAGAAAGAGCTGCTAGACATTAAGTATATTATTAATTATTAATGAAGTGAATAACTGAATGTGTGTATTCTTTTTTCATTTAATACTTGGACACATTGACAGGCATTTAAAAAGATTTGGGACCTAGTGTGTCTTTTTACATAATTTACCATTTAATTCATTCACTGCTAATTTATGTAAAGTGAGCTTCCCTGCTCTGCATGTTTCATTATTGTAGAGTAAGTATGATTGAAAATAATATTCACTTCTGTCAGTTAGCTCAATTGTCAGTCAAAAGCTTCTCATACACAATTCTGTCAATTAAGCCATGGGACCTGCTTTTTACATCTCTTAAAGTGGCAAATAATGGCCTATTTTAACCATTTAAGTATCCTCAGATGGGTTGTTTCAGTTTCCTGGGTTGGATTTTTCTTTATTTTTCATAGTGAATTGAATCATACCTTAGAAATACGTTAAACAGCTAAAATTTGCATGTTCTGATAGCAGCATGGAAGCAATGAGATTATTAATTATGTAGCTCACAACTGCACAGTTATTCAGATAACAGCAGCTGCTGCTTTCATCTCTGTAAAGGCTTATACAGCCAAATTCTGGAGTTAACATGACTATTCAGTGAGGTAAATTTTCAGTATTTGGCTCAAGAATAAATATAAGGGCCCAAATTCTGCTTTGTTACACTGAATTCAGTGAATTCCAAAATGCGTGTTGTGGAGGAGGTTAGACGATCATCATGGTACCTCTGAAAGAGAAAAATCTATGGAGAAACAAAGAGAATATTTAAAAATTTAGCTAAAATCATGGTAATGTTAACTTAGTACTTACTGAGTGAGTCCATATTTTTACAAAGACTTTTAAAGTAACTTACCATGTAGCTTACAGCTGTAATCTTTATATCTCATTTTTTTTCTATTTGATGAAATGAAGGTTCACTATTTCTTGCTTTGGTTTTCAGATTTTGTACAGTTATGGGATCCATGTTTCAGGCTTCTTCATTGCTTTTGCTGTGTCGCTTGTTTTGACATGTGCTATTTTTTATGCTGTTCATCGAACAAGATTATTGAAATGGAATTTTTTACACAAAAAACAGGTGAGTGAGTTTTTCATGATACTTATATCTTCTAGTTTTATCAAAATGGTAAATAATGCAGATTATTTTTTGAAGAGTTAGCAATGACAAATACATTAAAAGGTGTTGGATCAGATTCTAGGGAATGTACATCTTGCTTACTTTACTGGCATTGTTTTTTGGTGTGGTCAGCCTTGAATTGAAGCCTAGGACTAGCCAGTCTCATTTATTTTGTTGTGAAGGTGTTTATCCCTAGCTACAGTAGATCTCCCAAATTGTGCTGAAAACCATATAAATTAAAATGTGATAATGAACACATGTAAAACATGATCTTTTCTCCTAATATAGACACTTAGGATGAGGTTGAATATTACAGTTAGATCATGTTAAGAGCACATAAAACTTGAATGATCACACATTAAGACTCTAACTAGTACTCTTCAGGTGTTTTAAAGTTATGTCACTTTATGAGGATAACGAGGATTATCTTTAAGCTGGGCTACCTAGCTTAAGTTAAGTTAACTTCTGGGTACTCACCTGAGATAAAATCACCAATTTATATCCTTCAGTATCCTAGGAGGCACTGTTTCCAGGTGGACAAGTTATCATCCAGGCCTCTACAGCCCTGGACTGACAGCTGAGAATAGCCAGGCAACAGGTGGGTGGAGATGAGGAGGGAAAAGGGGTAAAGAGGGGAATAGAAGCCAGGTGTGCAGGACTGAAGTAGGGGGAAAGGGAAGGGGAACGAAGAGGGGATGAGCTGCTGCCCCACATGCCCCCCTTATCTTTCAAAAAAGCAGTGGAGGCATTCATAGTTTCATAATTTCTAGGGTCAGAAGGGACCTGAGTAGATCATCTAGTCTGACCCCCTGCCATGGCAGGAAAGATTACTGGGGTCAAACGACCCCAGCAAGGTATTCATCTAACCTCCTCTTAAAGACCCCCAGGGTAGGAGCCAGCACCACTTCTCTTGGAAGTTGGTTCCATGTCCTAGCCGCCCTGACCGTGAAGTAGTGCCTCCTGATATCTAGCCTAAATCTACCCTCTGCCAGCTTGTGACCGTTATTCCTGGTCACTCCTGGCAGTGCTCGGGGGAACAGGGACTTCCCCAGTGCCTACTGATCCCCCCTGACTAGTTTATAACAGGCCACAAAATCCCCCCTCAGCCTTCTCTTGTGGAGGCGGAACAGGTTCAGGTCCCATAGCCTCTCCTCGTAGGGCCTGCCCTGCTGCCCCCTGATCATATGAGGCCCGCCTCTGGACCCTCTCCATGTTGTCCACATCCCTCCTGAAGTGCAGCGCCAAAAACTGGACACAGTACTCCAGCTGCGGCCTGACCAGTGCCGCATAGAGGGGGAGGATCACCTCCTTGGACCTGCTTGAGATGCATCTGTGGATGCATGACCAGGTGCAGTTGGCCTTCCTGACTGCATCCCCACACTGCCGGCCCATGTTCATCTTGGAGTCAATGATGACTCCGAGATCCTTTTCCACCTCTGTACTGACAAGAACGGAGTTCCCCAACCTGTAGGTATGGTGCCAGTTGTTCTTCCCGAGGTGCATCACTTTGCACTTGTCAGTGTTGAATCTCATCCTGTTCTCATCCACCCACCCTTGTAACCTGTGTAGGTCCGATTGTAGCCTATTGCTCCCTTCTAGAGTGCCCACTTCCCCCCACATCTTAGTGTCATCAGCAAATTTGAACACTGACATTCTTATGTTCAGTAGCACAGTGGTTTCAAATGCAAATTCAAACCCTTCCTTTTCTTGCTACGGAACATGGACTTGAGACCCGGTCTCTCATCTCTGAAGAGTGCTGAAGCAACCAGGTCAGAGACTATTGTGAAGGGGGTGTCAGCCACTCTCTGTTATTGAAGTTCTTCTACTTTGTAAAAACTAAACTAAACTTAAAAAAAAGATCAATATTCATTGGGGTACAAAGAATGAAATAACATTATAGCCTGATAGTTGAGTTACTTACACCCCAGTTCTAATCTCTGATCCAATGATCATTTGAATATATTTACAAAAAAGAACACCTACCACAGGGTAATTTGAGAGAAATGCACCCTAAAATGGCTCCAAGATTAGGGCACTTTCAAAGATGAAAGATCAGTCTAGCTCTAAATCAGTCCGGTAGGTTCTCTAATCACTAAACTTTAGGTAAAAGAGGATAGCATTTTCTCTTCATTTATGTGAGAGTGTCTCACAAATGTCTTGAATTGCTGGTCCTTGGGGCTTCTCCTCTTTACACCCCCATCCATACTTCAATGACAGTGTCCCTGATCAGGCAGCCAAGCAAACTAAAGATGAGCTCTATCTTTAAATAAACGAAGTCCTCTTCCCCCTCTGGATAAACAAACACCCAAATGGAGGCTCTCACCACCCTGCTTCTGAGAGCTCCAGGTTCAGTCTTGGTCTCCACTGATTTGGAGCTTGCAGGTGAGATTAGTGGGTTACCCATTTTGAGAATGAGCAATGCACTACTAAGTGCTGTCAAGACTTCAAGAGCTCTGACAGAAGTTTAGGTGCCTAGGGAATTTAGGTGGCTACATAAGAACATTAGTAGCCCAGTACTAGGTCAGAGCAATAGTCTATCTAACCCACTATCTTGTGGGTGGTTTAGAGGGAGTGGATCAGTGGCGTACTTTGGGTCTCTGGCACCTGGGGGCCAATGCCTACATTTACGCCACCCCTCACCCCTGCCCCCCCCCCGGGACAATCCAAGCAGGGTGCAGAGCCCCCTCTCCTGCCCCACAGAACTTCTGTGGGGAAATTGATATTACAGCACACCAGGGAAGGGACAGTAACTGGAATTTCTGGCTGTAACAGGTAAAGAAATGTACAACCACCCAGGTGGGAGGGTGGGCCACACACCAAACATGGGAGGCATTTAAATCAGTTTTGCATTAATTTCAGTGGGTTACCTGTAACAGGGAGCCTGAGAGTCCTGTTACTGAGAGGGGAGAAACACAGCTGAAATGGCCACTGTGTAAGCAAAGAAGCAGCCAAGATAAGGGCTGTAGACCGTAAACGTTAAGCAGCAGCAGAGAGGCCTAAATGGCTCATTAGCTCTAAGGGCAAACACATGAGAGGTGCTGACTCACATGACTCAGGTATAGTAACAGCTGGGGTTAGAGAAGTGCACACTACAGAGGTGAAGGGGGCCAGGGAGCCAAGGTCTGTGCAAGGAGCAGCCACCAAGAAAACCCTGCAGGAAGTCAAGCTCTCCAGAGGGAGAGTGACCACCTGGGAGACCCAGGCTGGAGACGGGACTCTTGGGAGCAGGGTGATTAGAGCCCCGGGTTGGCGGTTTGTTTATCCAGACAGGGAAGATGGCTTGCTTGTTTAAAGATACAGCTCACCTTTAGTTAAAGTGACAGCATACCTTTTTGTTCCTTTGTGTGAAGTTTACAATACCCCATTGCGGATGGCCGTGACTGACTCAGTTCTGTTGCCAAGACCAGGTACTCCCACCTCTTGAGTGCCAGCTCTTAGGGCAAGACAGTTTGACACTCACTCACTCACTCACTCATGCATAGGGCACACCCTCCAGCTCACTTGCCACGTCTTGATCTTGTAAAAAGGGAAGATTCTTGGTTATTTGTGGTTGCTCTCACAAGTGTCTCCAGTTGCTGGTCCTAGGGGCTCCTCCTCCCCTTTATACCTTGTCCATATACCGAGTAGCTAGACTGCAGACCAGCTGGTGGAAAAGTAATGTAGCCAGCAGTCAGCTTAGTTCACCTTGGTTGATCATGACTTGCAAAGCCAGTAGACTAAAGAGTCTCTCCAGTTCTGACTTAAATCAGCAATTTGCCACCTTGGCTGCACTTGCTGGAGTGCTCCCTGCTGCAACACCCATTCAGAGAGGATTTATTTAAGGTGCAAGCCTGCTTTTAAGTTGTTTGTAACCGCTGGACTAGGTTGCGACTAACAGGCGAGGCCAGAGATGCACGTCAGTAAGGCCTCCCAGGGGGCAGGGACCCAAGACACAGAGGGGCTAACTGGCCTGAACCTGAGAGAGAGAAGGACTGGGTGCAGAAGCTGAGGTCCTGGACAGTGGGCCTAAGGCAAAACAGCCCAACAACATAAAAGGAGTGGATGCCAGGAAAGCTAAGGCTCCTACAAAGACTCAGATGCCTGAAGGGACAAGCAGTGAGTGGGGCAAAGAGCTTATTAAGAGGATGATTAACAACACCTATGAGGCATGGACATGCCTGCAGGGGAGGCTGAAGGTCATGGATGCAGCCCTTAAGGCACCTGGTGTTAGAAGACAGTGATAGAGAAAGACTTGACTAGTGTTTCCCTCTGGACCTTGGGCATCCTTTCAATCTTTTCCTTTTCAAACAACATCAAAAGCATGGCACATGAGGGAGGAAGGAGGACCCAAGAAACTGAAGGAGGCAGGAGTCTGGCGATCAGCAGTGGGTGCTACCCAACTGCTCAACCCCACTCTGTAACAGTGTTGTCCCTGTGTTGTAGTATTCTTGGACTTTGTGTAAAACAGTTCCCTATTCACTTTGTTCACACCTTTCAGGATTTTATAGAACACTGTCTCCCCCACCTCCTTAGCTGCCTTCTTTCCAAGCTAGGAAAGAAGAAGGCTGCTGTAGCCTTTTTAGTCTCTTTTCGTATGGCAGCTGCTGCATCCCCCTTATCACTTTGATTGACCCCCTCTGAATCTGTTCAATTATACTACATCCTTTTTGACCTGTGGAGACCAGGACTGTACAAAGAGTTCAAGATGTGGGCACACCATAGATTTGTATTAGTGGAATGATAGTGATTTCTGTTTTGTTTTCAGTTTCCTTCTTAATGATACCCAACATTTTATTAGCTTTTTTTGGTCATTGCTTGCACTGAACTGATGATTTTAGAGAACTATTTACAATGACTCCAAGGTCTCTTTCCTGGGTTGTAACAATACATTCATAATCTAACATTGTGTATGTATTATTGAAGTCATTTCCCCCCATATCCTTTACCTTGCACTTGTTGAAACTGTGCTACCTCAAATCAGGCAGCAGTGAATGGTGCCTGCATGTTTGGCTTAGGCTCCTAGAAGGAGAGCTGTGAATTTAATTTCTTCTTGACTGACCTTCTGATTTTTTTATTTCTTCCTGGTTTTGCTGAATCTCGAAGGGCAGTGATTATTGAAAGGCTTTTGGCATAAGTAAGGTAGATCCTTTGTTGGTGGTGTTTTGTGTGTAGCAGGCTGGCAAGCTGTAAGGTATTTTTCACACTTCAGGTTTCAAATCCAGCAGAATCTTTCTTGGAGTGAATGTAACACTGCAAATCTGGAGCAGGTTAGTGAGGCACCACATAGGGATAGATTCAGTTCATCTGGTTGGAAAACAGATTTATTCAACTGCCCCAGGGGCTCTTCTTGTTTTGGTTGCTGCATTTCATGATTTCCTCACTCTTGTTCAGGTTAGTCTGAGAATTACTGAGCTATAGGAATTTCTGAAGGGAATAGGGAATAAACCAAATACCACTCTGCAATTGAAGAGGGTGACACAGAGGAAAGGAAGACTTTTGAACTGCAAAAGAAAACCATTGTGGGAAGAGTATGTGATTATAGACTCCTGTTCTTGGAGTTGCACTTCAGAGGCAGAAAGAGCTTAGCTGATGATGATCTGTTTTCTGAATATCTGCATGTAGTTGGATACACACAGATATGCAATATACGTGTCTTTTGTCTGAATTAAAATTACTCTGAATCTCGCATCTTATTGTTGGACCACCACTCTTAAAGGCAAACAGCAAAGTACAAAAAACCATGATCAACTTTTACTTCTTTGTGACATACAAAGAATATTTTGAACATGTTTTAAAACAGTGGGGAATGACGTTTTAGGCAGGGGTGCCACACATTATCCCTGCATTCTTCCCAAGTTTCACTCTGATTCCCTTCCCCTTCCTGAACAGGTGGTTTGCTTTCTGCTTCCTATCCTGTGTTACCTGTCTGATCTGGCATTCTTGCTTTTTTTCTGTCTGCCCTATCTGTCACTGTGCTGCTTATCTCTTCCCTAGTCTGACATGGAGCCTCCCCATGCTACTTTTGTGGTATGTGTGTTGCAGGGTGGCCAAGCCTGTTTTTGAAAGTTGATTTGTGGCACTTATTTATTTTAAAAAGGTAAAATAAAAATGAACATGTCATATTCTCTATTCCCTTCACTTTGCTCAGGGAAGTTCTTTGAGGACCTGATTAGTAGTTATAGAAGGCTTTTGTCTGACTTTGCCATCCTGTATGAAAAGAGATGAACTGTTAGCTTGTGGCCTAAGGTCCACTTTGAAGTTTACTCTCCACTCTTTAGGGTAAGCCGTTACAAAAAAAAAGTGTGCCCCCAACCATTTTTACATGAAAAATACTGTCAAAGGGAAGTAAGTTATAAACATAGTTATTACTTTTTAAATTAATCTTTTAAAAATATTTTTAATTCTTTCTTCCTTGGCTTGTGTTTTTTTACTGGGAAAGATTTACAAATAATAGAGATGAAGATGAGTTTCTTGTTAAGTGTATAATAAATGCTGTGTTTATTGTAAAATGTTTTTTTCTAGGAAAAAGTAAATATCCATATTTCTTTCTGTGTGCAATGTGTTCTGAAAAAAACTGGCTCTATTAACCTGTTTGGTCAAAGGTTATTTCTTTGAATCACTGTAAATGAAAGTAGCTCACTCCAAAGAGAGGCTGAGAGAGACTAATAATGAAATAAAAATGTAGCAGACTACACCTGATATTGAGGTTTTCATCCATAGTGTCTTTATTAATCTTTAACCTCAAGGGAATCCATATATGCTGTATACTGGCCGAGTCACTTATTTTTATAGAATATACGTTTCATTTTGTTCTGCTAGGTAATGCTATAGCCCTGAGCAAATATAAAATGTGTGGTATGTACTGTATTACAAATAATAAAATGGATTTAGAGATTTGAAGTGGAAGAAGTAATTTCTTTAAGAGTCTGATCCAAAGCCAAGGGGAACAACTGTAATGACTTCAGCAGACTTTTCATTATCATCATTTCCATTTCTTCTCAGTTATATATCAAATCATAGGACACAAGCAAACTCCTGTTGAAGCAAAGATATACTTGATCCTACCTACTTCAATGCAGAGGTGGAGTGGGCAGGTGGGCTGGACTACACGCTAACATCTTGTTCCAATCTACATTCTTATCATAAATTCAATTTACGTTAACAATAATATGAATTAGGTTTGAACTTCATTGTGAATACAGTATAGTCTAACAGCTCTTTTTGTGCATGTCTAGGAAATACAACGTGATTCAAATCAAGATCACAAACTGGAACATTCACCATTTCATTCAGGAGACATCTTTAATGAAGATAATCTTCTGAATGATCAAATCATTGATATACTGTCTTTTGAAGAGACTGGAAAGATGCTTCAAGCTTTGGAAGAGTAAGAATTCACAATTCTTGAATTACATTTTATCACAAGGGTTGGCAAAATATAGCCTGCCAAGGGATTTGATCCAGCCCATAGTGGTTCCTTTAGCCCTGCCTGACCCAGGCATAGGGGCCAGCCTGGGCCATGACATGACTGGCCTGTCCCACTGCTCCCATGTGCACAGTGGGGTGGAGGGAGTACAGTTGCTAGACTGAGTTTCCCAGCAGCCCGCATGGTGCAGCTCACTCTGGCCTACTGTCGCTGCCAGTCCACCCCACACCCACCATTGGGGGTGCCAGACAGCTGACGGGCAGGCGGGACTTCTAGAGTGATTGCCCCCCACCTGCCGCAGACAGGGTACGCTCAGACAGGCAAATGGAATAGGGCCATGGGGAGGTGGGGAGCCATGTCGGGGACGGATGATGGCTGGGATTGAGACTTGGATCGCAGGGTGGTGACAGCATGTGGCCGGGGTCTGGGATAGTGCCAGATTCACCTCCAGCATATCCATGCCCGCAAAACCGGCACCCATCACAGGGACATGTGGGGAGTGGATCACAACTGCCCCAGGCCCCAGCCCTGTGCAGTCACCACTCTGCAATCCTGGCTGCACTTGCCGTTATGCTCCTGGACACTGGTCCCCACCCACCTGCAGGCCCATCCTATCCTCCCAGCCAAGCACACTCTGCCTGAGCAGGTCCCTGGCCAGTCTCAATGGAGACCTCCCCAGTCCATCCAGCACCCCCAGTAGTGGGTGTGGTGTGGATGGCACAGGGCCAGATAGGACTAATGCCACCCCCTCACACTGTGTCAGACCAGGTCAGTACCACCCTCCACCCCTCCAACAGCTCACTGAAACTCCATAAGTGGCCTTCCAGTGCAAATAACTGCCCACCCCCGCTTTATCAGCAAAAACTCTTGGATGCATGGTTTTGAATATCTATTCCTTACTTCTCTCAGACAAATTCTGTTAAGTATGTCTATGTTATCTAAGGCTGTTGAAACTTTCATTAAATAGTCAGCCACATGAAATAATGCAGTCATATTTAAGAGTACTTTTCAAGAAGAAATTGTTGCTTTATCTAGATCTCAAGCACAAGTTTTCCAAATTGGGTCAACTTTTAGTTTACTAAAAGAATAGATCTGAAGCTCCTGCCTTTAGTTCCTTGAACACACAGTATTTATCACATAAAGAGACACTTTTGCAAGAGGAAGACAATGTTGTAGAGCGTATATTTTATTATGACAGAACACACTTTGCTTTCAAAACAACCTGGCCTTTATCATACGTAGAAAAAGGGTCCCCACCAGATGCATCTTTTATTGTGCTGCAGGATTTCTTGGCTTTTTTTCATAGTGCCTTTCATGGCCTTTGTGTGCTTTGATATACCTGGATCAGATCCTAGAGAATGACAATTTGCAGTACTGAAAAGAAAATATTATCTAGATGGTATCAGAAAAGTCTCTGGACAGAAGCTAGAAATGTTGCCTATTTTGTTGAAAGGCAGGTCAAGATTGTATGACAGACAATGAAGATAGTAAAGGTCATCTATTTATTCAGCAGAATTTGGTGAAATGTCTGATGTGAAAACAGAGTGGATTTTGTTTGTTCAATCTCATGATCATCTTCTTGAAAATCAAGTAATAATTTGCAAGTAGTTTACTACAAATACAATAACAGCATGTAGAACCTGAACGCAAAGTTATGGGAGCATTGAAGTGTGTGCTCACTTCCTGGTTTTGGTTTTTCTGGAACGTAGCAGATTGTAATGAACAACTACATTTTTTTGATTAAAAGGAGGAAGTTAAAAAAATTAAATATAGTCTTGTGAAATGTAGTGATAATATGGATACTTATTCCTGTTTATTTCTGAACAGTCTTTGCTCTTGTAGCTGATATAGCTGCTATAAACTATAACAGCAAAGACCTGTTTTCCCCCCTAGAACATAGCTGTTTTGTTCTTAAGAACTGCAGGATTAAATAAATACCCTTTTACTTCATTGTAGTGTTAGTTTATTTGTTAGGGATAAGAAAGAGAATTACTTTGTCTGGGGGTTGGGGGGAGAGGGGAAAACAGTTGTATTTTCACACATGCAACTCATACCTCTTTTTCAAAAATGTGCTGCTGGGAATTTTTAATTTTGTACATTTTAAGCAAGGAAATATAATAATATTAGCTTCTGCAGAATGTGACTTGGTGGTGGGGGGAGAAGCTAGGCATAGGGTGATAAGAGGACATTGCAGTGAGTGCTGTGAAGAAATCCTCTTCTATCTGTTCCTGGTCTAAGACCTCCTCCCCCATTGTGCCCAGACCCTTTGTCTTAAGTTAGTCTTAACCTGTGGAACCAATTTGATAACTGTGGTCACTCCACCGAGGACTGCTGACCACTTTTAAAATGATTTGAACCCTGCGGATGCAAACCAATAATGCCTGTTTCTGGTTGGAACCAGTGATGAGGTCAGAAAAGTTATTTAAGAGTCAGGCCACCTGGTCTCAGGGAAACTGCTCCTCAGGAAGTCATTTTGGAAACGCACACAGAAGCATGGGGGACAGAGAGAGGAGGATTTCTTTACAAGCACCATGTGGGGCAGTAGTAGCTGCCGGCTGTGGATAATAGGAGGCTGTCCCTCGGAGGCTTGAGCTGCAGAAGCTGCTATTGGCTTGGCTTGGCAGTATATTTAAAACAGAGGCAAGCCCAGAGTGCTGGACCAGCAGCACCTCCTGAATTAGCTGGGTGGTCCCTCAGCTGAATTTGCAGGTGCTGCTGGCTAGGATCAGGATCTCAGCTGCTGTGGCAGGTACTGCCGGTTGCCTACCCAGCTCAGCTTGAGAGGAGAAGAGGGGGTCAGGAAGTCTGGCTTGGTGAGCAGCACCTGTAGCATCCTGCAGTTAGGAGGTTAACAGAGTAGCCATAAAGTTTTGTTCCCCCCTTACTATAGTTGCCATCATTTCCCCTAGGAAAATATCTTACGTAGCAGTATTTTCACAGACAGATTTTTTTTTCTTTATTCTGCCTTTTGAAAACAAGACGCACGTCTGTTTATTTGGAGGTGTATTATATGTGAGAAAATAAGGTATTTAATGCATGATTTGCATCTATGATATGCAATAGCTGAGACGGGTACAGATGCTTGCAGTCCCCTTCAATAGGATTGTTTATATATCTGGACTTGTACAATGGCATTAAAACCTCAGCTTGTCTTGGGGAATATACATTTTTAGACAGTCTTCATTTTAAAAACAAACCTTTGCCGTACTTTTAACAGCTTTCCTTACAAATTATTTTCCTTTTCTGCCGCTCATCAGTCATGTTTCTTTCAGTCTCATTTATCTTTCCTTTCTGCAGCCCTTTCCCTCAGCTGACAGTTTGAATTTCTATAATTGCTTTTAATGTTTTTTATCATAATATGAAAAAGCTTTCTGCGGCAGTAGTAGAATTTGTATACAGAACACCTATAATCTAGTGAAGCTTCAAGGGAGGTCTTCTAAAAAAAATCTTTGACAGGCTGTTTTGAGAGCTGTTTAGCCACGGGGCAGGATACATGTGGAAAATGTTGTTAAATGCCCAAGGGCTAAATCCTCTTTCCCCTTCACACACCTTAGCAGCATGGGCTAAGCATGGCTCAGATTGCTCTGCAACCCTCCCTTTGCAGCTAGCCGACTGTGTCTTGCATTTAATATTCATTTGATAAACAGCTTTAGGGAGAAGAGGCTTAGGCTGGAACCCAGGGCCTCTTCCCTTCCAGAGAAGCATCCATCTAATTGACATGCACTCCCCCTGGTATGCTCTGCTTCTTGCCTCAGATATCTTCCCCACTGGACTACTCAGTGACCAGGTTCAATTGGAGGTTCCTCTAGGCAGTCTGCCCGATATCCTGGTCGCTGGAATTCTTTGCTGAGAACCAGCAGTCACAGGTTCAAAATCCCCATAAGTGAGGAGATTGAGAATCCAAGTCTCCCTGGGCAAGTGCCCTATTCACCAGGGTATTGGGCTAAATGATGGCAGAGTCCTCCTCTTCTGGTGTCAGATACCCACTAGTTTTGGTTTTGCTGCAACTGAAGTTTTGGGGCTTGCTGAGATTTACATGCATGCCTAGGCAATTCTGTTCTTTTCAGGCAGCTGTGTGACCATTGTACAGCCTGTTGAACATGCCCAGTAGGAAAGCAGGATGTGAGCTTAGCTACGCTGAATCCCAAACTATGCAAAAGTACAGGGAAACTACAGCTACATTAGTGCCACTTCGACACGTGAAGGGGAAGTATGTTATGTCTGTAAGCAATCTGACTTCCATAGTCAGTTGGTTGAGTTAGCAGTTTGCTTCAAAACAGAAATGCAAAACAATGACCGACCCCTCTGAAATGTTCAAACAAGAAAAGAAGGGTTTTTTCCCCCAGCTCTAAAATAAGAGAAGACAGCCTGTATGGGCTTAAAGAGCAGCAGTAGAAAGGCCTGCTTTTCCTTGGTTACTGCATTGTTCCCCCTTCCATGCTGCACAGTCATGCTCCCTATCTGCATACACACACACAACCAGTGGCATGACAGAGTTGGCACCCAGGGCAAACCCCGCAGGAGAGTGAGGGGGCATGGGTTGGTGTGCCCTTCCAAGGGAAGTGAGTTGCATGGGTTCTGAGTGCCAGGGGCACTGCCAGCTGGGTGGAGGTGCACAGGTGCCGAGAGCGGGGGCAGGGGAACAGGAGCTTTACCCTTGCTGGCACTCCTGAACAGTCTTGACTGAGATGCTGTTGCGGCTGCAACACATGCTCTGCCTGCCCTAGCTGTTGCTTTTAAAGCAGCAGCAGCCAGGAACTGTTTTGGAATTCCCAGCACGGCAACGCTGCCAGGGTGTAGACTCCATGGAGGTGGGGTGGCAATTTTGGTACCCCTCCTAACGTGGTGCCTGTCGTGGGTGCCTCTCACCAACCCACCTATAGTTACACTGCTGTATACAACTTCCGTTTTAAGGAATTGGCTTCCTTTGGCCAACTAAACTCTAGCATTTTTTTCAGGATCATCCAAGGGTATCTGCTTTGCTTAGCCCTCTTTTGATGGTTTCTATCACTTTATTATATGGAATCTTAGGATCCATATATGTTTTATAGACATGATTAAGTGATTTATACACAACATGCATAATCTCCATTGGAATCACTTTATTTCTCCACAGCTGTATGACAATGTCAGGGGCAAAACACAGAATCTTTTTAAAGTATACCTCAGTAAAGCATCAAGCCTGTAACCCCTGGATTTTCCCAGGATTTCTCTCATACAAGTATTGATCCACTTAATGCTTGCTTATCTTATCATCTCTAGTAATCTTACAGTGGAAGATATATGATAGTTGACAGCATCCTAACATTATCTTGCAACACAATCAATTTTAGTATGTGCAGTTGACAGTATATGTTTTCTTTGGAATTTGGCTGGAAAGGTGCTTAGGGTTTTTTTTTTTTTTTTAAATGAAGTTTTGCTAGGTAGCAGCAATTTTCAAGGATAGGAAGAATCAGGGCCAGTAATATAACTAAAACGAAGTTCTGGAAAAACTGTATTATTACCTATTTCTCCTAAAACAACTAACTCTGCTAATTTTAGATGAATTGTTCTTTTTTCTTCTTCAGTGTTCTTCAATTTATTCATGCTTTTGCAAGCAGATACAGCATATAGCATTGCTTATAAAAGAGATGGCCACCAAAGCATGTTGTGATACTTTTCACTGTATGAGCCAATATTATATTTTTGTTCTGTGAACTGTAAACCGATTATGATTTAGAAATGATCAAGGAAAGTGAAAATTTTCACTGATTGAAGTTAGCAAACTCTATGCCCATTTTAGGAAAGTAAACTCTGATTTTATACTTGTTTCTCCTGATGAATATGATGGTATGGAGTCTTTTGTTCTAATTCAGGGGTTGTCAAGCAGGGGTATGCATACCCCTGGGGGTACTTGGGAAGGCCCCAGTGGGTACATGGCAGCGGCACAGAGAAGCGGGGAGCGCTTCTAGTTTTGCAGCTGGTGCTTCTGGTTTCTCTGATGCATGAGGGGAGATTCCCCCAATACTTGTCAATCAATCGGGGGACTCCCTGCTTCTCGACCAGTCGCCGGAGGTACACCAACCAAAAAGGCTGAAAACTCCTGCTAGAGCTGAGTGGGCTCTATAATGTCAAGATAAACAATCCTATTGTTAACAAAACACAATCAAGGAGGCAGAGAATAAGATTTTTCCTCCTGCTTCCTCTGTTTCACTTGGAGAGCAGATAAAGACAAGAACCAACAAATATCTGGGTGAACTGAAGGATGAGAGAAGAGATAAGGTTTTTTCTGTAGCAAACGAGAATGTTTTAGTAATATTCAGGTAATCAGTGCTATTCTTTTATTTTCAGCTCAATACCTCCATTTAATACAGGGGTGTCAAACATTCAGCCCATGCAATCCCACTACCCAGCCCAGTGCCAGATTATAACATGCTGTAGCCCTGAACTATGCCCCTTTTAAGGGGCCCCATAAGATAAAAATAATCCAATGTATGTATATTTTTGTCATATTAGAATGAAAATGTCCATATTTAGAGAGTCATTTTTCCATATCTCCTTTATTTACCAACTAATTATTATAAAACTTGATATTGAGTCAGGTTTTTTTCTTATTTAGAGGCCCCTCATATTGTGAGGTGACTTAAGTAGTTTAAGCCTAAATCCGGCACTGACCCAGCCCCCTGTGCTTCCTCTGGGTCTGATCTGATCCATATGGGGCACAGCATGCACAGGGCTGATCTGTGGGTTATATCACGGTTCCCTCCCCCTCCCCTTCTCCCAGCAGATCTGATGCCGGCTCCTGTAATCCAGGCCCCAAATGCAGCTCCGGTTCCAGACTGGCTGGAGCAGGGGCCACACGTGGCGCTGTCCTGGAGCTGCACGTGGCAGAGTCCAGCTGCTCCGGCCAGACTGTACTACATTCCGAATGTGTTCTGGCTGCTCTGGGATCCATGCTGAACAGAGCGCAGGTCCCAAATCATCTTTTACTAGGGTGAGCCTCTCCACTCTCAATATTTCCATCTCTGTTCAATTGTCTCTCATATTTTTTTGTGTCCTGTTGACTCTCAGAGTTATCTTGTCTTGTCCCTGGAATTGGACATTTATTTGGACAGCAAGAACATTCAGAATTATAATAGTTACTTCTAAAAAATTATATTGGAATGGAAGTAAAACTTCATATTTGAGATTTTCAGTCAATCTCTGCCTATTGGGAGTTAGGGTAAGACTTCCTGGCTTATATTACCTCACATGTGCCTGGTTGCACTTCCCTCTGGATTAAATGGTGCTGTCTTTTATGACAGACAGGATCCCAGGGGAGACAGATCTAAGGGAAAAAGCAGTTGTTGCTTAAAGAGACAATATTCGATTTTGAGAACAGGTTATCTCAGTGTGGAGAAAGGATAGGAAGCATAGCAAGAGATCTGCTTGGCTAAGTCATCAGTGCTTCAGTTACTTGAAACTTAAAATAGAATCACACAAAAGTGAAAACCTGGCCATATTGCTAAGGATAAGTATAAAGGCACACTGTGAACATTTAAGGACAAAATCCAGAAGCCCAAGGCACAAACTAAGATACAGCTAGTAAGGGTAACTGAAAGGTAATCAGGGTACGTAAAAGATAACAATAAAGTGAAGTATAAATATGCTAGAAGATAAAGAAAAGTGTAATTCCATTAATGCAATAGAGCAGGGATTCTTAACCAAGGTGCTGTGAGATCCTGGTAAGAGTGTTGTAGTGCCTGCTCCCTATGTAAAGAAGAAAGTGGGATGCTCCTCCCTACCCACCTGAGTCAGACAGGCAAGGAGTAATGTGGCTACCTCTTCCCATGCCTCATCAACCCTCTGTATGCTCTGCAGTTTGTGGGCAGATGTGAATGCAGAACCACGCTTTTCAGCAAGACTTATACCCCAGTTCATCACATACTCCCTGGGCTGGTGGGAGGCGCCTGTGAGCAGTTGACTGTGGTCCCTAGCATGTGAGTCCTTGGAGGAGCAGCTGTGGTGGTGGCGGCTATTCTTGCCCCATAAGCCACCAATGCGATGCTATAGCTGGCAAAGCAAACAACACTCGGGCATGCAACAATCCATTCATCACAAGGAAAACTAAGGATGTCATCCTCCTGTTCTGCTCAGCATTGGTGAGGCCACAGCTGGAGTACTGTGTCCAGTTCTGGGTGCCGCACTTCAAGAAGTATGTAGAGAAGCTGGAAAGAGCCAAAGGCAGGATACATGAATGATTAAGGGTCTGGAGCAGTGTTTCTCAACCTTTTAAGCAGTAAGTACACCTTAACTTCCGAAAATGTTAATAAGTACCCCAACACTCAATTTTCCAGGGGATTTTATATTTACAGACTAATGTGTGCCATATGGTGGAAGGGCTGTGTATATAAGGCTGTGATATGACAGATGTCTGATCTGGTGTAGGTAGGGTTGCCACCTTTTACCCAAGGGGTGCACAACCTAAGTATGTACCTGGGCTAGAGGTGATGTTGGCCAAGCTAGGAGGGCTGAACACCAAGTTATTACTGGGGAATTTAAACTTTTTGCCATAGTTTTGAGAGGAGGAAGGGGCGAGAGAGACAGGAAAAGAGGGTGAGAAAGAGTGTTGAGGTACCTTCATATCCCCTTCCTGTATCTTGCATACCCCCAGGGGTACATGTACCACAGGTTGAGAAACTATGGTCTGGAGAACAGACCATACAAGGAGAGGCTGAATGAAGTACATGGGACTGTTCATCCTGGAAAAGGGAAGACTTAGGGGGGGCCTGGTGACAGCCTTTAAATATATAAGGGGTGAACATCAGGGGCTAAGAGAAATCTGTTCACCAAGGTACCTCAGGGGAAGACTAGGAATAATGGTCCTAAACTGATAGAAGATTGCTTCATATTAGACATAAGGGAAAGCTTCTTTACGGGTCTTGTCTCTAGAGTTTGGAACAGACTACCCCCAGAGGTGGTATAGTCACCTTCCCTGGAGATCTTTAAAAGATGATTGGACGTACACCTCACTGGGGTCATCTGACTTCAGCAGTCGTTCCTGCCTTAGAGTGGGTGGGCTGGACCTGATGATCTTATGCGATCTCTTCCAGCCCCTAACTTCTATCACTCTATGACTCCTTAGGTGAAGACTGGGAAAGAAGTAGGGTGTAGGGCAAGGTAGTGTTAATTAATAACACATTGATAAATTATATAATTATAATGTTTCTATTATAATATATTTATTTTCATTTTTAATTGGGGTACTATTAAATTCTGAAAATTTACAAAATGGTGCATCAAGTCTAAAAGAGGTTGAGAACCAGTGGCTTGAAGATTACCGAGGAAAGCTATATGTTTCCAAATCAAAAGAGCCTGATGAGATTCATTCATTCATTCATTCATTCTTGAGTACTCAAGGAATTGCCTGAAGTAATTGCAGAGCTATTAGCTATTATCTCTGAAAACTCATGAAGGTCATGTGAGAGCCAAGACAGATGACTAGGAAAGGGTAAATATAGTGCTTATCTTTAAAAAAAAAAAAAAAAAAAATAGAAGGGAAGGGAGGGGTAGAAGGGAACGAAGACCTGG
>NW_017728948.1:22682792-22685877 GCF_001723895.1 Crocodylus porosus
AATTGCAGAGCTATTAGCTATTATCTCTGAAAACGAGCAGGAATGCCGAGATCGCAAAAACGGTTCAGCAGGAATGGCGAGATAGAGTGCGTATCTTATCTTTAAAAAAAAAAAAAAAAAAAATAGGGGGGAAGGGAGGGGTAGAAGGGAACGAAGACCTGGGGAACTACAAGAAGTGTCAGTCTAACTTTGATGCCTAGAAAAATGCTGGAGAATCTGATTAAGCAACCCATATGCAAGTACTTAGAGGATAACAAGGTGGTGAGTAACACAATATTTGTCAAGAGAAAATCATACTAAACCAGCCGAATTTTCTTCCATGACCAGGTAATGGGCTTTGTCAATAAAGGGAGTTTCAGTAAACGTGGTATACCTTGGCTTTAGTAAATCTTTTGATGTTGTCTCTCTCAACATTCTTGTAAGTAAATTAAGAAAACAAACTCTAGATGAAACTACTGTAAGATGGGTGCATAAGCTTACTAAATAGTCATGCTCAAAAAATAGTCTGAATAGTCATTGACAGCTCAATGTCAAACTGAAAGGAAATATCAAGAGAGATTCACCAGGGGTCTGATCTGTGTCCAGTACTGTTTAATATCTTTATTATTTATGTGCATATTGTAATTTAGTGTACCTTTACTAAGTTTGTGGATGACAGCAAACTTGGCAGCGGAATGGACACCTTTAAACAACAGATATAAGATTCAAGGGGACCTTGATAAATTGGAAATGGGGTCAGGAATAAAAAGAATTGCATCCATTGAAGACAAGTGCCAAATACCATATGTAGGAAGGAATGATTAAGTAGACATATGCAAATGAGGAATAAATGGCTAGGTTTTAATACCATAAAGAAGAATCTAGAGGGTATAATAGTAGAATGTTAGTCAACAAGTTGATGTTGTAAAAAACCCAAACACATGGGTAAAGAGCAGAGAGTTGCATGCAAATCACAGCACTGGTGGTGAAGTACTGTAGCTAGTTTTGGGCCCTCACTTCAAGAAAGAAGAGCACACCAAAATTATTAGAGATCTTTAAACCATGACATGAGATTTTGGTTGGTTAGTAGGAAAAACTTTCTGACTAAGCGTGGTTAAGGACTAGAACACACCATCCAGAGAAGGTGTGCAGTCTGCATCCCTGGAAATTTTGCAAGTGCAGATTAGAAAAATATATCTCTGATGTGCTTCCAATTGGTGTGATCCTGTCTTGAACAGGGATTGGTCTAGAATAGGGGTGGGTAAAATATAGCCTGTGGGCTGAATTTGGTCTGCCAGGCACTTTCATCTGGCCCATAGGCACCCACCAGCAAATTCTACCCTGCCCACCCCTTCTGCCCATGAGGGTGAGAGTAAGGTGCTCACATATCTTCCCCTACCCAACATATCCTATCGCTCCTCGCTCCCATCCTTGTGGGTGGAATAGACTGGCCCAGCCAGCAGCTGGGGGGAACCTGCTTGACTTCCCCAGTGCCCCACTTGCCCTGGGAAGCAGGTAGGGATGCAATGGTGGGGGTAGGGGCAGGGGGGAACTGCAGCTGGGTGGGAGCATGGAGCATTGGACTTGAGCTGGTGGCAGTGCAGAGCCCACATCCAGAGGGCTGGTGAGAGTGTGGAGCTCAGGGGTCCGCACACCTCCCACTTATTCCCCAACATGGTGTGTAGCTATGCACTGCCAGGTGCCAGCATACCACCTCACACACCTCCATATCCCACAGCCCCCTCACATACACCCACAACCACACCCCACACCCCCAACATACAGTATAAGAGTAAGACTTTATTTTTGAGATGTTATGCAGTCCCTTCTATATACAATATGGAGACAAAAATCATGACAAAATTTTTTTGTAATAAAATATGTTATAGTACGTCTTTGACTTTTAGTGTTTAATTTGTTTGTTTTCTGGTTCTGAGATAGCAATCGTCCCCTTCTGAAAGGATTATTTTCGGGGCGGGGATAAGGGGAGGGATTTCTGGTAGCAAAAGTCAGGGGTTAGAGGGCAGGACTTCCAGTCCCAATATGGCAACCAGGGGGTGGGACACCTGTCAAGGGGTGGGGCTACCCCCAAGGCCCTCAGCAGGTCACCAAAACTTGTTAAGCAGCCCTCCAGCCAAAATTATTGCCTGCCCTGGTCTAGAAAAATTCTTGGGGTCTCCTCTTACTTCATTTTTCTGTGATTCTGAATCAGAATGACTACAGCTCTGATCCATTATGAGAGCTGCTATGCTCTGGCAGGCCTTTAGCTTTCTGCTTTCTCATTATCCTTACATGATGAATGTTTTGTCCCTACTCTATCTGTTGCAACAAATCTGCTGAATTCATCTGAGCTATCCAATGAGTTATCCATGACTCTATAAAAAGAACTATTCTTTTTTCTTTTCTTTTCCAACAACACAGTCTTACAAATCATCTCAACCTCTTTGTATTATTATCCTTATCACAACTGAATCAAGTTTGGATCATTTTTTTCCCCTTTTTAAAACCAGTTGGTTATTCTGAAATGTTTGAGTCATTCAGATATGCGAATAGTTGATCTTCTCAAATGCAGGACACCTGTTCAGTGTAAAAGTCAGTGGCAGGGTTGCTACAGAAAGGTGTACAAATTTAGGCTCTTAAATTTCATATCATCTCTGAACTTATTTTTGTTGTTTTGTATTTGTTTGATGGTGTCAGTGGTTAAGAGTGCATTGAATTTCCTTGCAATATAGTCCAACACTAATCAACCATTTTGCAGGTGTGTGGGTGCATTTGTTTGAAACGCATGCATTTGAATATAATCCCTAAATACAGGTACCGTGACATTTGGAACAAGGCGGTGAACGTAGTAACTGTGTTTTTCAGTTTCTCCTCACTTATTTAATCAGTGCATACTTTTATACTGTTTCAGAATCCTTATTCCTTAAAGGTTTCATCTTCAAGAATGAAACCATGACTTCTTTCCTGTTCTTTCCTCCACTTACTAAATCTGCTTGAAAGGAGAATAGTCAGGGAAGCACTGAGGTCCCGGAGGGGAGGGGAGCCAGGTGTCCAAGGAGAATGGTCGCTCCTTAAGGAGACGATCCTCCAAGCCCAAAGGGAGGTA
>NW_017728948.1:22688267-22695672 GCF_001723895.1 Crocodylus porosus
GGAGGTGATCCTCCCCCTCTATGCGGCACTGGTCAGGCTGCAGCTGGAGTACTGCGTCCAGTTCTGGTCGCCGCACTTCAAGAGGGATGCGGACAACATGGAGAGGGTTCAGAGGAGGGCCACTTGCATGATCAGGGGACAGCAGGGCAGACCTTATGAGGAGAGGCTACAGGACCTGAACCTGTTCAGCCTCCAAAAGAGAAGGCTGAGGGGGAATCTAGTGGCCTGTTACAAACTAGTCAGGGGGGATCAGCAGGCATTGGGGAAGTCACTGTTTCCCCGAGCACCGCCAGGAGTGACCAGGAATAACGGTCACAAGCTGGCAGAGGGCAGATTTAAGCTAGATATCAGGAGGTGCAACTTCACGGTCAGGGCGGCTAGGACGTGGAACCAACTTCCGAGAGAAGTGGTGCTGGCTCCTACCCTGGAGGTCTTTAAGAGGAGGCTAGATGTACTCTTTCCTGCCGTGGCAGGGGGTCAGACTAGGTGATCTACTCAGGTCCCTTCTGACCCTAGAAACTATGAAACTATCCAGACTGTAACTTATTTGAGGAAAATGATAAAATCATTCAGCTAGTTTCTGGAGGATTTCAGACACAATGATAAATAACTATGGAAAACTATAGAAATGATACTAGGAGAGAATATTAAAATTAGGAAATAAACATTATTCTCTGGTGAACCATCCAGGTGAAAGATGGAGATTTATAAGATGGAGATTTATAAAGCCTTAAATTAAAAAAAAAAAACCACCTTTCTATTTTAATATTGAGGAGTTGCAGATGCAATTTACATTGATTTTATACCTGTGAAACATTATTGACTATTTGTTTCTCCTACTTAGTGACAAAGCAGTAGGGGTCAGACTCTTCCCAGCCTTGTGCTTTGTGTTAACATGTTGATTTTTAGTGCTGCCTAATTAGAATAGAGGTATTTCAAGTCAAAATATTTTAATGAAATTTATACCCCTAAATAATAACTTCAGCCTTTTTGCCTATTTTTTTCCCCACCTGCGGAGCCCGGAAGCTAATTATATGTTGGAGAACAATTTACCGAGCTGTCTCTGGGCTGGAAGTATCTTGTACCCAATCTGAGAGAGCTTGGAGACCTTTGCCATTGATTTTTCTGATAAGCAGTATATCTAGGAGTAAGTACATTGTTTTTATTCATGTTTGGATACTATGAGATGTGTCCATAGGATCACAGGTTCTGGGAATCATAATCATAGAACTATAAGTAAGCCTACTGTTTAGCCCAGATCTGAAGAGGAACTCAGAGATTTGGCTTCTTGACCTAGAACTAGCTTGTTCCATCTCAAGGCTGGCCTAATCAGGTAAGGGGATTGGTTTTCTCATGGGTGGGCTCTTTAGATGGCATTAATTCTATTTGGTCCACATGTTCTTGGTTCATCCATTTCTTGTGTATATCTTGCTACCCAGATGTGTGTTTCCATGTGCACCCTCCCCCCACTCAAAGTTTCCATCTAACTCAGTCTGATTTAGGTTTCCATATCACTCCAACATCAACATGATACTGTTGGAGATGACACAGAACTGGGAAGGATTGTCAGCCCATTGGAGGATACAAATGCAATTCAGAAGGATCTTGACAGACTGGAAAGTTGGGCTAGAGCTAACAGGATGAAGTTCCATGTGGACAAATGCAAGGTGCTTCACCTTGGGAGGAATAATCAAAAACACAAATATAAGACGGGTGGCACCTGGTTGGATGGCAGCACTGTGGAAAAGGATTTGGTAGATAGATCACACACTCACTGGGTTCCATTAAGGCAACATGATCAACTCTGGCTCAGTTTGCGCCACAGAAAACTGCTCTCGGCTGCAGCATTAACATGCGTTTCCAGGACCACAGCAGTTTGAGCCAGGGTGGATACCCCTGGGCTGGCAGGGATGCCAGGGGGTCAGTTCTGGGCTCTGGCTGGCAGTATCAGGTGGCAGAGGGGCTGGCTGGGGCACAAGGATGCTATAGTGCAGAACTAGGTAGCAGGCAGTCCCAGCACTTCGGTAGCCTCATGTCCCAGCCTATCATCATCTACATGTGTATTTTGGTGGAGTAAATTACTTTGCCAAAGGACAGTACTGTCCCCAACAGTACTATCCTGTGGCAGTTAGTTAATTTACTGCACCCTAATACTGTTGCACATGTAGACAGTGATGCTTTACTGCAGAGCTAATTAGTCAACTTCGCAGTAAAATGGACACGTAGATGCACCTAGTATGAGTCTGTAGTGCGATGCAGCTGCACAAAAGGCAAATGTGGCTTTGGAATGAATCAGTAGAAGCATTAGGTACAAGACCCAGGAGGTGGTAGTGCCTCTACTCAGCACTGGTTAGGCCTCATCTGGAGTACTGTGCAGTTCTAGGTTCCACATTTTAAAAATGATGTGAAGTTAGAGAAGGTCCAGAGGCAGGCAACAAAGATGATCAAGGGCTTGGCAGGCAAGTCATATGAGGAGAGGCTGAAAGAGCTAGGTATGTTCAGCTTGAGGAAAAGTTGCTTAAGAAGGGATGTGATAGCAGTCTTCAGCTACTTAAAGAGTTGAAATAGAAGAGGGAGAGCGCCTTTTGTCTTTTGCTACAGAGTGAAGGACACATGTCAGTGGCATGAAGTTTCAGCAAAGTAGGTTTAGATTGAATATCAAGGAAAACTTCTTTACAATTTCTTTTAGGGCAGTGAGGCAGTGGCATAGACTGCCTAGAGAAATTGTGGACTCTCCACCACTGGAAGTGATCAAGAAGAGGCTGGACAACCATTGCCTGGGTGTGATCTGAGTGTAGCCATACCTATAGATTTTATAGACATCAGGGCTGGAAGGGACCTTGGGAGATCATTGAGTCCAGCCCCCTGCCCAAAGGGCAGGAAGTCAGCTGGGGTCATAGGATCCCAGCAAAGCTGTTTTACTGTTTATATTTCCCATGCTTCTGGGTTTTGCTTTTAACTTACATTGCAGTGATAGATATATTTGTGATAGACCTAACATGGTTTTCTATGGCCTGTGCAAAGGACATCATTCAGGAGTTTATAAGTAGCGTAGAGTTCATCAAACAAATAAAGTGTGTTGCAAATAAATTAAGAGGATTAAGTGAGTATTGATGTGCAGGGTCATTTTTAGAATGCAAGAGGATAGGTTGAGAATTAAACTTTTTTGTTGTTATATCAGGAAGCTTCTTAGTTACTTACCTTGTTATGTGAGTTTAGCTTCTGTAATGTGTAAGAGTGGTGCACATGAGACGATAATCTAATAATTCAGCTGGTTTGTTTCTTATTACATCCCTTCCTACTTATACTCTCAAATGTTAGATCTTTAGTTGTGAATACTAATGATAAGATTATCAATTGGATGTATTTTATATTCTGTATACAGTAGGAAATCACATTCAGAATTGTTGTCAGTCTTTTCAGCTGAGTAAAAAGAGAGGTGAGGGCTGATTTGTATCCTTATTTTGATTAGGTATTAGCTGATGTGTGCAGTTACATATGACCTTCACAAAATCCATGAAGAAATCATTCTTCAAAGGTATCTATCTTACAGTTTCCAAATGGTTTCCCACATCTGACTTCTTTCCCCTTATTTTGTACAGTTTTTGTCTCAGCGCAGCTTAGATGAAGGTTTAGTTGAGAGTGGCACTTAATCTTGCTCCCTGATACATGATACCCACTGCCAATTGTCTTTGGCAAATCGCTAGCTAATATGTATGCCCTGCAGTTGATTTTTTTCTCATGATCAAAGGCAATGAGGTCAATATTATTGGAGGAGAGGATCAAACCATTTCCAGAGTGTCTTGGCAGAAAAGTCAAAAACAATTTACTCCCATATTAGAAGTTCAATTTTTCATTCTAAATGTAAATTTCTCACTGTACATCTCAATTTAATTTGCCTCTAGGGAAATGGATTCTTTTTATCATGGAATTCAGATGGAAAGTATGAGTAAAAGATCAGATTGTCAGTACATTGAGGATGTGAAGTCAACACATTAGAAAATGGAGCCAAGCAGTTAAAAGTTGCATTTATTTTGGAAAATTGAGGTAAAGGTGCTAAAGGCAGTTGATTGGATTTGGGGCAATATGTTCACTCTGCTTCTTTAAAATCCAGAAATGTAACAAAGCAGCCAGACACCCAGGACAGTGGAGCACATGAGGGTAGCAGCAGCGACTTCTGGATGCTGCTGAACCACTGGTGCAATTGTGTGGCTGCAGGAGCAGCTGATATCTTTCCACCCCTTCCCAAGTCAGTACCCAGGGCACCTGCCCGGTCACCCCACCCTTGTTACACTACTGTTAAAATCAAATGCAGTTTTTCTGTTGACTTCGTTAGAATCAAAATTGGGAACTTTCATTGCTGCTGTTTAGCAAAGTAAATAATATCATTTACTATACCAGCTACTGTTATTCCTTCAGCTGCTCTCCTGATGTGAGCTGCTAATTCAAACTCTTCACACATTCATAACCTGTATTGAGGGCCTTAAACTGACCTTTAACTGAGGGCCTCTCTTAAACAGTCATTAAAGACTAAACCTAATAATTGAAACACTTTGTCTCTGTTCAACAAGCTAAAGGGAATCAAAGGATTTTTACACTGCCAGCTGTTAGCAAATACAGACTTTGCAGGCCGTTGACATTTTCCTGGGTCATATAACTCTTTGCTGAAGAGCATCTAATAATCTCTCAGCTCAGGTTGTCAATTTGTCCAGGTTATTTTTACCATCTTCCATAAAAACCCACTTTTTAATTTTATCCATACTTTACAATTTTTCATTTTTGTGGAAAGTTTGCTCAGTCATTGAATTCTGTAGTGAAACCTTTTTTAAATAAGCATCAATGGACAAGGATCAAGGAGAAAGCATTGTCAGGTTTCTTAGCTGTTTAATTTATTTTTAAATGTTTTGGGCTCAGTCCTCAGATGTGTTGAGTTTGATACTTCTGAGTAGTGGATAGGGAAATGGAAGTGCAGAAATGCATGTTTTCATTTCTGCAATCCAGCAATGACTTGGAGCTGAAACAGCTAATGGCATAACTCAGAGCACTCTCAGATCTCTTGTAAGATATATAGACTGAAGCCATTCATGGCTATAGCCAAGGATCTGGCAGATTACCAGACTCTCTGACTTCCACTGAAGAGAAGAGGTAATGTAATAGGAAATGCAGGACAGAACTCATGGTGTTTGCCTCCCTTACAGACTGCTGAAGCCAATGCCACTATAGTTCTTCATTAGCTATGGATTCTCAAAAACAAAAGAAAATTACTTTGTCCTTTTTTTTAGAAGAGTGTTTCCCACTGCTTCTGTTTCAGTAGCTATTAAGTTTTCTCATTTCAAAATTTTGTCTCCCGAAAGCCTGTAATTTGACTGACAAGAGCTCTGATTTTTTTTGAAGATACAGTTAATGTAATAGTTAATGAATGATTTCTTATTTTATCACCTGTGCTCAGTTCTTTCATGACATTGGTCACTTTATTCTCTCAGGGCTAGGGACAGAAGTTACACATAAACTGGTTTAAGTGATCAGAAACCAGTTTAGACCTGTAACAGAACAGAAGTTCAGTGCACTTAAACCACTTTTAAAATGGCCGGAATTGGTTAAAGATAAACCTTGTTGGATGTAGTATCAGACTTAACTGATTTAAGTCTAACCAGTTTATGGAACCTCTGTCCCAGATCCCCTCCCAGTTCAAGTTAACTCACAGCCCCCCAGCATCCCAAGATGCTTTCTTTGCAGCCCTTGGCTGTGCTGCCTGCTTCAACAGAGCAGGGTCTACCCCACCCCCTCTGCTCCCTAGCCAGAACTATCACTCTTTCATCTGGCTGAGGAGGGGATGTGGCTGGGGGTCTGGTGCCTGGCCGAAGGGGTGGGTTGTTCCCTCTCACCCCCTTCTCAGTTAGCTGAAAGAGTTATTGTACTCGGGCTAGGGAGCAGAGGTGTGGGGGGCAGGCATTTCCTCTCCCCCACCCCTAAAGTCTACAGTCAAGGATGAGCCCTGCTTGGCTGCATTCAGGTGACTTTGGCAGTGGCCAGCAGGCTGGGAGGCATGCTCTATCATCCCCCTCCCCTTCCCCCCCAGCTCCTGGTATGGAGCACTGCAGAGGTCTGGCTGCATTTCTGTTTTCAAAGTGAATGTCTGTTTTCTTGCTTATCAGTTCAATCTGCGCAGTTTAGAAAAACCTGCAAAGATTGAATGGATTCAGCCTGGGGCATTTTGATTGTCTTAGCCCTAGATGCTTAGCCCTTAGGGCTAAGATGTACTTAGCTCTAGATGCTTAGATCTATTGAAAGTATCTGCACGTCTTGCACTAGCTGAAGAGTCCATTGTTTCAAGTGAACCTTTTGACGCCCCTTGGACAGTTTTAAGCTGTCTGAAAAACATAAATCAGCTGAAAAAGGGGCAGAGGATTTGGCCTTTTAATATTAATCATGGCTGCATCTTATCCATATCAAGCATTACAAGACCATTCTTGAAATGCCAGTTACATGTTTTTTGTATGATATTGATGCCTAGATGTCCCACACTGCCATGCTTTTTATAATTGCATACACATACATCTACTTTATTCACTCTTTCATGCCTATTTTAAGCCATATGCCTGCAATATTAAACTTCATTTGACTTGTTTAAACAATTTAAGCAGGTTAATTGGCTAGTGAAAGGAAGAGTGGGCTAATGGTAAAGACATACTGGGAATGGAGGATTTGGATTCTGTTCTTGACTCTGTCAGGTTCTGAACTTGGGGTTGGCTCTATTTAAAGGGGAGGAGGAGGGAGGTCATCTTAAATTTAAGGTCACTTGTATTCAGGCAAATATGGTATCATATGGTGGTTAGCATTTTAATGGGAAGAGAATCAAGGCTCTGCCAGTTACTGCCCTCCCTTGATCATTCTGTACCTCTCTCTCTAGACGCTGCTTTCCCTATGATGCAGGCTGCTAATGCAAACAAATAGAAAGACTGTTTTGTGTACTACTGGGGAAATAAGGCAAGCCATCATCTTGTTCTCAAGCTTCATGCTCTCCAGGGCTGGGACTCGCTAGGCAAAGGTGTTAGTAGGTCTCTGATTATGTTCTGGTTCTTCTGTAATACACATAACAATAATTCACTAGCTCTTCAGAATTGGACAAAAGACTAGTGAAAATGAGGTTGGTCTTGTGTTATAGGAAAATGCAGAGCAGAGAACTGATGCAGTGTTTACCTCCCTTATAAGCTGCTGAAGCCAATGTCATTATAGTTCTTCATTAGCTATGGATTCTCAAGAACACATAGGGATTAATTTATTTCTAAAAGATTGTTTCACACTGCGTCTGTTTCAGCAGCTGTAAGTTCTCTCATTTCAAGATTCTCATTCTTGAAAGCCTGGAGTTTGAGTGATAAGAGCTCTGATTTTTTTTTTTTTTTTT
>NW_017728948.1:22696488-22711700 GCF_001723895.1 Crocodylus porosus
CTGGGGGTACATGTACCCCTGCGAGTACTTGGACCGGTCCTGGGAGGGGACAGAGAGCCGCCGCCTTCCAGGAGCAGGGCTGAGGCGGGGCGCAGGCAGCAGTATCCCTCTGTGGGGCAGGGAAGCTCTCACGCGATGGCTGCTGCTGCTATACATCAGCTCAGTGAGTGTCCCCACCCCAGAGAGGGTTGCAGCTGCCCTCATCCCGGCCTGGCCCTGCTCCTGGGAGGCAGTGGAGCTCTGTACCCACCCTTGTGCCATCACACCGCCCTGCTCTGTGTCTGGCCATGTGCCACCCGTGCTTGACATCTGGCCCCCCCTACACTGGCTTGACATCTGGCCTCATGACCCTCTCCCTCCCCCTGCTTGGCATCTGGATGCCAGAGGTACTTAGGCTAAAAAAGGTTGAAAACACCTGCTGTATGGCAGTGTTTCTCAAACTGTGCAGTGTGTGAAAGAGGGCATGAGCAAGTTGTGGTGGCAATAAGCAGTGTCCCCTTACTTCAACCACTCTCTCCACTTCAGCCACTACCTCTGCTTCCCTCACTGCTTATATTATACCCCCCCCACTGATTGCTGGTAGCAGGGAAATCATTGGCAGGGGAGAAGTGCTAGCTAAAGTTGATGAATGTGAAATTCCATGACTTTACTACAGTGGAGTAGAAGGTTTCCCGTAAGGCTTTTGAAATGCTACAGTATGGAATTCGTATTACTATTCTCTGCCGTCTCATGTCTTTTTACTTGGAAGAGAATAAATTACTTTACTTGGTTTTGTGGAACAGGTTACTTCCTGCCCTGCCCCTTCCCCCCCCCCCACTTATGCCTTGCAGAGTACTGTGGGTGGTAAGGGAATGTGAGAGGTGCCAAGTGCAGGTCCTCTATTCCTTTACCATCTACTCTCTTTTCTCCCTGCTCAAAAGGGAAGTGTCAGGTAAACATCTTGTTGTCCCTCCCACATTTAGCCTTACAATTTGAGGAGCACAAGGAGGGGCAGAAAAAGGCTTGTTCCTCTTTGCTGTCGAAGTAAGGGTTGTGAAAAGTTAGCTTAAAAATGAAAACAGCTCGTGCCTGGAAAAGCTTACAATAGAGACTGTACAGGAGAAGATGTGATGTCTTGAAAAAGCCATAATCAAGAACATCTAGAGAATGTTGAATAATGTTGGTTTTGGTTCGCTTCTCAGGGATATTGCTGAAAAAAAAATTCTTTATGAGTATAGCTAATAGGGTAGGGGAGAGATGTTATCCAAAGGATGTTAAAAAATCCTATATACATGTGGCTGTGGTGCAAAGTGCAAATCTCATGAATGTTATGAATTAATATTATAAAATCTCAAGAATTGGGAAGCATGCCTCATAGTAAAAAATGCAAAAAGTTTAAGACTTTTAGCCTAACCAGAGAAGTTCATGAGTGACTTAATTAAACTCTGTATATACCTACGTGAGGAACAGAGACATGATCAGGGAAGGCTCTTCAGTCTATCAGACCAAGGCATGACAAGAATCAATAGCTGGATGTGGAAGCTAGACAAATTCAGGCTTGAGATAAGGTGCATATTTTTACCTGAGAGGAAGTAACTGCTGGGACAGTTTAGTAAGGTTTGTTTTTAATTCTTCATCACTGTAAACTGTAAAATCAGGACTAGAATTATTTTTCTAAAAACAATGCTCTAATTTGATATTTTTCAAGAAACTTATATCAATAGAAGGAAATCCTGTGGGCTGTATTTTATGTGAAGTCTAACTAGATCGTCATATTTGTCCTTTCTCATCTTAAAACCTCTAAAAGTGAACCTTTAGTCACACTCAAGTAATTAGACCCAGTATCTGACACTCAAGTAATCTCTGTGTTGTCTTCATTGTATTACAATGCAGTGTTGAAAAGCATGGATGACATACAGGCTGATGTCTTGAAGTTATATGGTTGTAACTAAGCCACTGTGAGTTTAGTGTTGTCCAGGTAGAAGGACAAGGGCTAAGAGAGGAGTATTAATAATGGACACTCTAACAGACCAGCCTACCTTTTCTGACAAATGGGTGGAACTTTAGCATATGTTTCTGAAAGGAGTCCCTTCCATTAGCTTTTGACCCTTTCTTGACAGGGAAGCAGGGTTTCTTTATATTTACATATCTTGACTCTGCCTTGCTGGCTTCTGCTATAAAAGGGAAATTGACCTACAAGACCCTGAAACTGCTATTGCTTGGGGCATCATCCAGTGTTCTCATTGAAATTTAATCATATAATCGTTCTGAAGTTCACAACTCAAACAGATGTGAATTTGAATCCCCTCAGGCTGAATAAAGCCTAGAGCTTGGGTTTTCTACTTTCTAGTCGCATGTTCTTATCCTGATGCTACTGTGCAAAAGATGGGCAACGCCAACACTGACTGGTCACTTAGGGCATTTGTACACATTTGCATTTTAAAAGCGCCTGGCATTGTGGCACATGCATTTGTATAAACGGTGAAATGCACATGAGCAATGAGAAAATGACAGCAGCATGCTTTTAAAATAAAACACATCAAAAGCAGCAGGGAAATCACTAGGATGGTGGGGAAGCAGTGAAGTGGGTTACCTAGAGATCAAATCTCCATCCTTGGAGGTTTTTAAGGCCTGGCTCATCAAAGCTCTGCCTGGAATGATTTTCTAATGATTCCTAATTTTCTATGATTGTATGAATGGAAGCACGTGAAGTACCAGCATGAGTCAGGTGCCAAAACTCCTCAGAGGGGTTCAACCTCCATACTTAGTTTTCTCTTTTGGCTACCTCTAGGCTTTATGAATCATCTTTGCAGGCAGCTGATTCTCTCCCTTCTTTGTATAAAAATGTCAGGCACCTGAACCTGGTTAAATTGGATATTTTTCAGGGATGCCCTTTTCAGGGATCTCCATTCTAGGGATACCTGGTGTGGAAGAAATCAAACTTCGCGTTGTGGTTGAATCAGAACTGACAGAGCCAGTTTTTCTTTATTTAGGGCTATACTGTGATCAGGGGGAGAATTCCAGACAGCAAGGGGAATCACCCACTCGTCTGTTTCAAAGGAATTCTCGAACTCTATAAGTTTACAAGCTTATTTATACTTAAGACAGAGAAAGAGAAAAAAAATACGACGTTGGAGGAACAAAACAATAGTAAATGACACACAGACATACAGGCAGTTTACTTAAAGAAAACATCCGTGCACAGGGTAATATATCAAGACAAAACAAGGCATGCAGGATTCCTTATCTCAGAACATGTAACTAACTGAAATAAGCAGTATCAGCACTTCTGGTCTCTGTCTGTTTTCCTAGTCAAGCAGGCCAGAAGCCTGACCAAATCCACTACCACGCTGGCAATTAATCCTGATCAAACTATATTGCCCTTTAAGGACATTTTGTTTAGATTTTAGCTGTATCAGCACCGAGGGGCATCTTTGCATGCAGGCTTCAGGCACGTGTATAGATGCTTTAAGTGTCAATGCCTATGCACCCAAACTTGAACTGTCCCCTTTTCTATGCGCTAAAGTATACAGTGCTATCTCCAACAGCATACAGTAAAGACTTCAACTAGTGGAAGGATGTTAAAGCCATGGAATTTACAATAGATATATATTGTAAAAAATATAGATGAAATGTCCATTTGAATGAATTAACTCCAGTGATTAATGAGCTCAGTTAACATTCTATATATATAAAGGGCTTAGTCTGTCTGCCTGTCTGTCTGTAACGCTCTTGGAGCACTCTAATTGGTTGTCTTGGCAGCCGTTCACAATGCTTACTGAAACAACCAATGAGTGCTCTGCACAGACAGACAGATGACTGGACATGGAGTAGGGGGGTGTTGCGGGGCTGGATGTGGAGTAAGGGGGGACTCTTGGAACTCAAGCTTGGAGGCAGCAGCAGTGTGGGGCGTGGATGGAGTGGGATGGTGGAGTGCCGCCATGATAGCAGGGATGGAGGGGACAGAGTTTAAGGGCAAGGCTAGCCGCACCGCACCATTCACCTCGCCACCCTCCCCCCCGCCGCGGCTCTGCTTCTTGTAGGTTGTGGCCATGCAGGGTGCTGGCAGAAGGGGATAGAGGGGAGTGGGGCAAGCTTCACCCCTCCCCCCACACCTGGGAGGTGAAGGCAGTACTCCATCCCTGTCTGCTCCTCCCCGCAGTCATTTTTGATGGGAAGTTTGCTAGTCCTTTCATAATCAACTCCAATGGCATTTCTTCAGAGGTAATACAATCTCTTTTTTTCCATAGGAAATGCAATTTTTCTCTGTTGATAATTTTTTTTCCTGGAATTAAATTAATTTTCATGAAAATATAACATCTGTATTAGGTTGTTTTATCAGCAGTTAATCAAAACATCCACTCTTTTTGTGGTGTTTTCAGAGGTGTGTAAGTATCACAAGTAGGCATTAGGCAGTACCCACCTTTCCAAGAGGTAGTGGGTGAGTTTGGGACTATTTTTTAAAAATGTGCTATTCACCATTACTATACAGCAGAACCCCAATAATTCATAGGATTATGTTCTTTAGCCCTTGAGAAGTTGAGGAATTATAAATCAAGGGGGTATATATATGGCCATAGCAAACTGCTTCAGAAGACTGCTGAGGTCCTTAAACTGAGTGGAGAAGTGGCACTGTTAGCCGTGAAAGCCGCATCAAACCATTGCGTGGGATTGCTGAGATAGAAAAGCAACACCCTTGGAAAGAGATCCTACTGAATGTGAGCAACTGAGTTCTACTGTATTTGATCCATTTTGTTGAGTTTTCATTCATGGCTTTTTGTGTTGGATCCATTTGTATGTTTTGAAAGTGAGTGGTATTTGTAATGTGACTTGTTCTTTTCTTTATATAAGGGCTGTCAGTTATTCACAGTTAATTTACGCAATTAACACAAAGACAAATTAATGCATTAATTGTGCTCATGGTTTTGACCAGCGAAGCAGACCAGCTCTAGACCAGCTGGAACCCAGGCATATGGCCCTGACCCACCCTGCGCCTGCTCCAGACTCACCTACCCATGCTGAGCAGTGGCAGTGGCTGGGCAGAAGCAGCTATTCAGCACAGGGTGGGGAAAGCAGCCTCTCTTCCTCACTGCTGCTGGGTCCTTCTTGCTGCAGCCACCCAGAGCCTGCATTTGGGCTGCCCTGCAGCTCCTCTCCACTGCTGTCACTGCTACCTACAAGCCTCCTAGTGGGGGTAGCAGTGGCAGTGCAGAGGAAGCTCCAGGCAGCTACAGCAAGAAGGGCCAGCAGTGGGAGGGGGAGGGGCTGCTTTTCCTCTAAGCTGAATAGCAACTTCTGCCTGGCCACTGCTCATTGTGGGCAAGTGAGTTTGGAGCAGGAACAGAGTGGGCCATGGTCAAGGCTGTTTTGCAGAGGTTCCAGATGGTCTGTTCCGGACGGAGTGAGTCCAGGGCAGGCACAGAGTAGGTCAGGGTTGGGGCTGAGGCTGGTGTCAAGGAGGAGTTGCAGGGCACATGGGCTCCAGCGTGCTGGGTGTGGAATGCTGACTATTATTTAACTGTACGATTAAATTGCAGTTAATTGCAACTATTTTTTAAATTTTGCAATCCATTACAATTATTTTTTTAAAATCATTTGTCTGCCCTACTTCTGATAATTGCCCATTAGTGTTAATAGAAAGAGTGCTGTGTTGTAAGTGGCTCACTCAGCCAACTTTATTATTGTTATAACTGTTAGACTCATACTGTGTGGTCTCCTGCTGTGGTCTGAATGCCACTCAGTAGTGTAAAATCTAATGGTGCTAGGTATCCTTTTGTTTTGGATCAAAATCTTGTGTAAACTGACGATCCAAACATGCCTAATTGTATTTTGCAGCTTGGAGGTAGCAAACTTGACTCGGGCAGATGCCAGTTTGGAGGCATATCGAATGCAGATGTGCAAACAGGTGATTACCATGCTGATGAAGACCATGGTTTTCAATCGCAGCCTCTCTCCACCTGTAGAGAAAAGGATGAGTTCAGTTTTCAAAAAGCAATTTCTTATAATGGAGAATGAGATCCAGGAAGAATATGAAAGGAAGATGGTGGCTTTGACAGCTGAATGTAATCTAGAAAGTAGGAAAAAAATGGATGCTCAGCATCAAAGAGAGATGGCTGCAAATGATGAGGCTGAAGAATTAATGAAGCAAGTGAATGAAAAGGTAAATTAAAACATTAGGTTCATATTTGTGGTTCCTCCTTTAAGCTGTGATGCCTACTCTGTACTTTCCTGAGAAATGCTTCAGTATATTTAATTTTTAACCTAGCCTTAGTTATGTTCACTATTCTGCTGGAAAGAAGTTTTTTGTGTCTTCACAGGTGAGTACAAAATAGGAGGCAAAAGACCCAATTCACCACTATCCTAAACTTTATACAGTCCCAAAAAGCAGTGCAAATGAGAGCAAAAATATTGTTGTTTACATTTTGCATTGGGGTTACAGAGGTAGAGTGGAGAAGATATCTCACTACAGATCCAGAGGTATGAGTTTAAGCTTCATTGTGGAATTGAGAAATGCAGCAAATGAGAAAATATAATCATGCAGGCTGTTTGGAAAGTCAAAGACTTCCAAACATGCATTGTTCCTAGAATCACACTCTGGAGTGCCATTGGCTACAGAAACTGGTATGTATTAATTGTGCTGACCTGACTATGTAGGCTCAGGGCAGGCCTTTGATTATTTGTTATGCAGTAGTATCTGTGAACTCCAGAAAAATGTTTTGCTGGGCATAAATACAGAATAGAAAGTCAACCCCTGCCCCCAAAGATCTTACAGACTAAGTAAAAAGAATGAGATTCTCTTTTTTTTTTTTTACTTTAAATTACCTGACAAGCCACAAGGGGATAAGGAATTAGGCTCATAATACAACAATCAAACAGCCAGTTTGGAATGAGCTTCAAAAAAATATTAGACTGGACAAAAGGCTGGCTGCACCAAGACTGGCCTATTCATTAAAGATTTCCCACTATAATAAGAATCGAGAGAGGTGAAATAAGCAAGCTGAAACATCTAGTTCAGGGATGCTAAACCCATGGCCCACAGCACCATGTTATCCAGGCTGTGGGGGTCCCATGGATCCAAAAATCTGGCAGCAGGAGAATGGTGCCACTGTTCCCTCACCACCAAATATCTAGATCTGTGGGGAGCCTCCGCTCCTGGAAGCTGGATCTCGGGCACTCAATCCCAGTGTGCATGGCACCAGGCAGGGACAGTGCTAGGCCCCAGGGCCTAATCCCAGAGCATGGAGGTGGGAGGGAGTGGTGCTGCACTATAGGCCTGATCCTGGCACAGAGGGCTCATTCTGGCCCACAGGCCAGCATTGCAGGGCCAAAACCTTTAGCACCATTGATCTAGATCCCAAAAAAGTGAAGCATAGATTCCATTTTGAAGTATGCTTTGGACTGTTGTGAAGCAGATCAAATTGAAAATAGATTATGGTCTCTAAATTGAGGTAGCTCTGTATGCAATTATTTCGTAATCACACTCGTATCTGTAAAGCAGATTACGTATCACTATACTTTTTTTTTTTTTCTAAGTTGGCACTGGTGAGGCTTCCCTTGGAATACTAAGTCCAGTTTTAGGCCCCATGCTTCAAGAAAGATGTGGACAGATTAGAAAGGGTCCACTGGAGAGCAACAAAAAAAAATTAGGTGCTTGGGAAGTGTGCTTTCCAAAAAAAGACTGAAAGAATGAGGATTATTTAGTTTGGGTTTAAGTTAGATATTAAGAGGGTGGTTAAGTATTAAACTAGGCTACTCAGAGAAGCTGTAAATCTGCATCCTTGGAAATTTCTAAGAGTTGGTTAGCCAAATACTTGACTTGGGATGTTTTTTCAGTGGTGGTCCAACCTTGAGCAGAGGGTTGGATTAGATTAAGTCCTGAGGTCCCTTTCAGCTATACTTTCCTATGATTGAAAGGCACCCAAAGGGGAAGTGGGATAGCTAAGATGCATCTGGGATCACAAAGGTAATGTTGAACATAGAACAGATCTTCTGCCTGTCAGTCTATTGCAGTGATTCTCAACTAGGATGCTGTGTCACTGTAGGGTACCTAGTGATCCTTTCAAGGATGCTGTGGAGTGTCAGGAAATGTTAACACTGTTAGGTGTGTAAATATGATTCACGTGATAAGCCCAGATATTTTAAATAGGGATCTATAGTGTTAAAAAAACCCATTCTACCTCATAGTCTGAGGTTTTAGCAGCAGAAGAATTGCTCTATTATTTTTGTGTAATGAGAAAATGAGGAAAAACTAAGAGCTGCCTCTGAGAGGGGGCCATCACAAGGCCTGTCTTGATGTCGGCCTGCCCACCTGTCTAGGGCAGTCTGCCCTATGTCGCCTGTCGCATCTTGCTGTTTTACCACTGATGTAAAATACGGGAGGCTGTCTATTAAGTGCCCTGATGCCTAGGGCATTATACACATCTCTGACCTACCCTGTACCATGTCCCATGCCTCACAGATGGCATCCAAAATACTAGGCTCCACAGGCCCAAACTACCCACTGTTTACTACCCACTGGCTCCTTTGCTGAGCCGTACCACTCGGCCTCTGGCCCAAATGAGGTCTCAGGCATCCGTAGACTTACCTTGGCCTTTCTGCCCCCTCCCTGGGGCTTCAACTCACACCTTAATACCAGAGCCTCACACTTACACCCTCTCTCTATGGGCTCCTACTCATGTTGTCACCCTCTTTTGGGGCTGGCCTGTGCAGCCCTTCAGGTCTGCCTCAGAAGACCCTACTCTTCACCCTTATGTGCTGTCCTTTAGTCTGCCACTGTGAACCCTACTCTATGCAGCCTCTACACACATTTCTGCCCCCTCACTTGAGCCCCTCTTTTGCCCCTCACTGGGGCCACTGGGGTGTTACACCCCGTGGGGCTCAGGTGCCTCCCAAGGCATGCCTGGACACCCTACCCATCCCTACAGCTGGGTTACCCACCAGGTTGTTGGGGCTGGGGCTATCAGGCACCCCATACTCGCTTTTCACTAGGGAGGCAACTGGTGTGGCACTTCCTGCGGACCACCCCACCACAGGCAGCCCCATCACACCGTCCTACGCTAGCAGGGTGAAGTTTTTGGTCATTCCGCAGGACCAGGAGCCTTCTGCCATCTCCATAGCAACTGTCCTTACCTCCAAGATGTTGTGAGCTGCAGCTCTAACCGGACGACGTTCTCCCTACAGATCCAGCCAGCAAACTGCTGGGTCCCCTGCTCAGGCTTGCTCTTGTTACTAGCAGCTGAGCCCTCTTCCCCAATCAGGCAATCCCCTGCTGGCCATGTGACTCCTGACTGGGGAGTTCATCCACCTGAAAGCTGCTTTATCTTAGCCCTTAAAGTGGCAGGAACCAGAGGTGCTCTGCTACGCTGCCATTTTCCGAAGGGTGCCTTGAATCTATTGAGAGGTTCATTGAGTTTAGAAAATTTGAGAACCACTGGTCTTTTTAAAAGGTTATTTAATTTTACAGTAAAATTGATTGGTATGTACCTGTTTAGTGAGAATCCCATTATACTTTTCAACATTCATTTAAAATAAGGGAGCCCCTAAATTAAGACTTCATAATTGTCAAATGTTATAACTTTGATTAAGATGGTGGGTTGACAGTAATTACTAGCATAGTTCATTATTTATCACTGGAGTCACTCTTTGCTACATGCACATGGATATCTGTTTATTGAATGTGACATTGCAACAGTTCAAGCTGCCTATTGTCCACTGAGAGAGACAAAATAATTCATCAGAGGAATACATTCTCTTGGATCAAGATGTACAAACTAACTGTAATATCTTAATATTTTATCAGATAATTGTACATATTGCGTTTATAAAAAACAGGCATGTTTTTATCCTTGTACAAGAAATAATCTCTTTTTTTCTGAGTGATGTATACCTGTTATTACTTAGAACTTCTCTGAGAATTCTTAACAATTATTTTTGAGAAAATAATGTATTGAACCTGTCAGGGATGGAAGGCCTGTAGGGTGGAAGTGAATTGTATGGAGGTGCAGGAGTGTGCAGGCTTCTTGAACAATTCTGAAGGGTCAGAAATTTAAACAAACTGTGACCCTGTTGAACTTAGTTGTTTGGACATGCTCCCATTAGCCGACTGAGGGATCCAGTTAAAATTTGCCAGCTATTGTATCTCATTAAGTCTGTTCCAGATATTCATCCAGCACTAATCTGTACACATCCTACTATATATATAGCACTAGTGCTACTAGTGCTATATATATGTATATATGTTAGTAGCACTAGTTTGAATATTTTATATGGTCTTAGTGGTGGTCAATAGGAAGCCTCAGCATGAGAATCAAAATGAGTTCCTGAGCTGATCCAGTTTCTCTCACCCCTATGGCAACTCCCAAGGCAATTGTAGTTAATTCAAAAGAGCAGTGTGAGAAAAAGTCTGAAATCTGTGGAAGAAACTGTAACTACTTCCTGGGAAATTTAGTGTGATCATGTTCCATTCTTCCACTGGAATGTAAAGTCAAGTGGCACTGCAGGGAAATAAAATTTGGGAACCATTTTGGATAGAGGGTGGATGAGAGACCAGATGATAAGGAGAGAAGATTTGGCTAAACCTGAGGAGAAACTAGGAGAGCAGGATGAAATCACTCCTCCTTCTGTCTTCTCCCACTCTTTAATTTGTCCCTGAGTCAGAATGCTGGCATAACATAAAAATGAGATTTTTTTTTAGAAGTGCTCTGCATTGGCCCTTGGCTGGGAGAGAAGTTAATCCAGTGCTCAGTGCTTCTAAAGGTCTTGACCCACAATTTTTGATATTCTTATGTAAGCACACTTGGAGTGATAGGAGTGGAGCCTAGGATTTTTTTTTTAATCTTTGTAGTTGCTTGAGGCATACTCAGTAATTTCTGAGAGGAGCTCCAATGTTGTTCTTACAAGGTGTGTTCCTGGGAGTGTTCCCTTTTTTTTTTTGTCCTTAATCTAATGCATAATTGCTTTTGATTATAGTGCATGAAAATTATCCACCTGTACAGTACTAAATTGTTGACCTTAAGAGGAGTCTGTTTGTCGTAGGCCAGCTAGGCACTGCGAGGGTATCAGCCCCTGGGCTGTTTACAACAACAGATAGACAGACATGTGTTGGCAACTTACCAATAGTCCCTCAGTGCCAGGTGTACACCAGGTGATTCCAGTGAAGTCAGGCGTCCCGGAGGATTACCTGGTGACCGAAGAACACCCGGTGTCCGAAGGATTACCGGGGAAGGTCCCTTGATCAGGATCTGATCCTCACTCATCCCCGGAGTTCAGAGTCCCAAGCACTTTCCATCCTGTTTCCTTCTTCCTGTTGGTCACCTGACACACGCCCTTTTTACATTTAGCCTTATGCTAATCTGCTGGCCTTAGGGCCATTTACAATCTTGTTTTATAGCTATTACCCTATGGGATTAAAAGGTATTAACATTGTTATAAAAGGTTACTACCCAGATTTGGGTTTATTCAATAAGCAAATTGCAACATAGCATCTTCAGGTTTGAAATTAACGTTACCCCGCCTAAATCCAGCCCCTTCAGACTTCCTGACTATGCTTTTTTGAGATGTCCTTTCCTGGAATGTGCTGGATAAGCTGGGCAGTTGAATCCAATTTTTATCATCATCAAGGCTAAATTCTGAGCAAGAAAGAACTATTAGGTCAGCTAATTTCACAGCTATAGCTCTGTCTTTGAGGCCTAGTCAGCTTCACAAACAAGTTATATTTGCGGGTTACAAAAATACAAGCTTTGTATTAGACAAAAGTTCCAAATGCCTCTAAGAAGCACATATTTATTGCTTATTAATTTCTTTGGTTTTGGCCGTCACAGCTGTTTTTTAAAAAAAAGGGGAAAAGGAAGCAAAGAAAAAGTCTCTGGTTGTGTTGGTCAGACTGACCACGACCTCTCCATTCAGTAATAAGAAAATTTACTGATACAAGTGATAACAGAAAAGAAACAATACAAACTATCAAACAGTTCTATATACCTGCCAATTCTAGGGCTGTCATCAGAGTCAAGAACATCTGGTCATGACACAGGCTTCACTCTGAGGCTCTCCCTTAGGTGTCAGCTGTCAGCACGTCAGCAGCAGCAGTGATGGGCTGGTGGTGTGTCCTCTGTCCGTGGTGGCCTCAGGGATTCCTCCTGGGAAATGGGGATGGGGATCGCTCTCAGGGAGGAGGACCCAGGCAGGAGAACCCTTTGTTACTCTTAAGTCTCTGCTTTTGTATTCTCCTTCCTTCCTTATGACTTCTCATTTGTGGCTGTCACTGATTGGTCTCTCTCTGTGTTGGACACCCTGTCCACGTTCTGTTCCGTCAGCATATTCTAAGCCCATCACATGGACACCCTTCCAAAAACAGGAATTTTAGGCCCTCCTCTTTGTCCTTGTGATCTGGTGCCACCTCATCTCACGTTATGGAGCAGTATGGTGTATGCCCCCACTTTCCCAGGCTGTGTGTGTATCCATAGACCTTGTTGTGTTAGACAGCCTGTCTGCTTCTGAAGGTTGAAGTAACTGTGTTTGTGTGACCCAGGCTTTTAGAAATCAGTTAACCCCTGCTGCCCATCCTCGACCATTCTAATGCACACACATATATCTATAAGCCAATTCCCAAAAAGCAAACCTTTAAATACCATTTTTAAGCCATCAGGTTGCACTGAGGTGGAAAAGGTTTGTTCTTTCTTTTTTATATTATAGCTCAATGACAACTGGCTGAGGGGAAACCCTGGTAGTTCTGAAGGTTGAATCACACTTTTTAAGCATGTACTTGTATTTCTCAACTTATTTAGCTGTCACTCAAATTTTAATGGATGCAGTTGCTCTCTAATTAAGCTTGAGTGTTTCTTCAAAGGAGTATCAGATGCATTCTGTTGCATCTGTTGGGATTGCTATTTTTAGAACTATTGGCTAGATCTTCCAATGGGATCCAAAGAACAGACACCGTCAGCTCTTCTGAGCTCTAATGACTTCAGTGAGACAACAGGGATCCGTGCAGTAATCTATGACAATGGATTGCATTGTTTTACTAGGACTATAAAGAAGTACAATGAGAAAAATAATTATTTTTCTGCCATTTTATCTAATGGAGGTTGACTTTCAAGGATATGTTTAAGTCTGTGATGATTTTTCTTTTTTCTTTCTTTAATTTTTGACCATTTTTAAAAATTTTTGGTGGGGAAACACGAGTACCAAATATATACCCCTGGTTAACTTATAAATTGTGGTAATCATGAGGTTTTAAGAATTGAATTCTGTAAACTTCTAATTGACTGATCTCTCTGTCCCATCCAACTTAGGTTTATCCAACACAAGTTTAATCAAAATACACTTTCATTCACTGTGATGAATATCACACATTAAAAATGCAAGAAGAAAGGATTTCTTAGGGTGATATCTTTATTGGAGCAACAGCATACTTGAGATAAAGTTAGACAGGCTTTTGAATGTAAGATATTCTTTGTAAATGCGCACAAAAATATACACACAGAACAATCCAGTATCATTCTTTTTCTTTATTAGCATTAATTTGCAGTAACTTGGGGATTGCTAACACTATTATATTCCAGTATAGGTGTCTGTTCCTTCCTCCCACTGAAGCTAGTAGCTGGTAACAAAGCTCTCAATAATTTCAGCAGCAGAGAATTTTGCTTGCAAAATAATTGAGCTTTTGCTCAACAGCTACAGTCCTCTTGGGCACGACTACATGAGAGACTTAACTGTGCAGTAGCGTAGTTTACTGCACAGTAAGCTTACTACACGATAAACTTCACTAATTGTGAGTATATTTCCTACCTGCAAATGTAAGTAACAAATTTATTTTCGATTAGTAATGGGACAGTAATGTTCACATAGACAGCTGACTGCCAGCAAATCTGCTTCTGGTCAGCTGTCCACCAGGGGGCAGGAGATTGTTCCCTGCCCCTTGGGGCTGCCTGCTGCCACGGCAGGCTCTGCCACTGGAGCCCAGGTGGGAACTATGTCCCCTGCCCCAGCACCAGGGAGCTACAAGCCCCCTGCTCTAAGATGGCAATGGGGAGCAGGGGCTGGGAGCTGAGCACGGAAGAAACTCCCTGGTTTGTTCCCCAGCTTGTTACCATCCAGTTCCATGTTAGCACAGCTGAGTGAGGACCAAACTCCCCAGCTTGTTCCTCACCCAGCTCCAGTTTGCAGAGCTGAGCAGGGAACAGGCTCCCCATGCAGAGTTGGGGCTGGGAACTGTCCTGGTCTGAGGTAGGTCTCAGCCCCGTGCTCCAATCAAGTGATCGAGGTATGTAACCTGGAAAGAGTTGAAGGGGTTGATTAGGTCCCAGCCCCCTGCCCTGATCTGCCAGTGGGGCAGTTAGCAGTGAGCTAGCTATTAGCTGCCTGCTGCCAGGGCTGGGACAATGTCCCCCTGCCTCGGCCGCAGGAAGCTCATGGCCCAAGAAGCTCAGGTCCCAGGCCCCAGCGCATTGATGCAGGGGCCAGGGACCTGACCTTCTTGGGCCATGAGCTCCTTGCTGCCAAGGAGGAGGACATTTTCCCAGCCCTGGCAGCAGGCAGCCCCCAAAGGCAGTATATAATGTCCCAGACCCATATGGGAGACAGCTGTCTCCTGGCCTCATGCTCCCTGCCAGCTCCTGAACTAGCAGCTAGAAGAAGCCTAGATCTCCCTCTGGGGCATCAGAAAGCAGGAGTAGTTTGCTTCCATTAGAAGCAAATCTGCTCCTACTTCCCTGCATGTGTAGATGCCTAGCTGGAAGCATTTACTCACGAGTTTATTGTTGAGTAAACTGACCTCAGATCAAATGCATGTGTAGATGTGCCCCTTATGTATGAAAGGATAGTTGTATTGCTCTGAGTAATTTAAAAAAAGAAAACAATTGCCATTTATAACAATAACTTTAAGCTACCTCCTGTCACTGTAGGGGGAGGACAAAACCAGCAGTGTGAATTTCCTTTTTCTTTTGGTTGGGTCTTGGATGCTCTGGTGATATAGGGATAGATATACTGCCAATGGTCACCTGTGGATAAACAGAACTCTTTCTAGATGTGGTGTGTTTCCTCTTCTGATCAGTGAATGGTACAGAACATTTGATTTCTTAGGTTCTAATTCTCTCCTCCCATTCCCAGCTCCAAAATTTTTAAGTATAGACTCAACTTTCACTTTCAAGTGTACTCCATGGAAGTAAATGAGGTTCTGTTTGCAAAACAAATGTGTTAAGTATTGAACACAGGCTCTGGAGCGGTGAGAGATGCGC
>NW_017728948.1:22711711-22717896 GCF_001723895.1 Crocodylus porosus
AGAGTAAATTGGATGCTTATCTTGCTGGGATCCTATGACCCCAGCTGACTTCCTGGCCTTTGGTCAGGGGACTGGATTCGATGATCTCCCGAGGTCCCTTCCAGCCCTGATGTCTATGAAATCTATGAAAAGAGGGGGCCTTCATTTTACTTAAACAGTGGCTTTTGTGAAATCTGTATTCATTTTAGTCTCATCACTTCTTTCAGTTTAATCTGCATTTTTTACAGTGTAGAGGACTACCGTGCTGGACTAAGAGTTTGAAATCTACAGTGTAATCAATATAACCAGTGTAACTATAGCCTTTATTTATGGATCTGTAAATTCATAGATGTTAGGGGCTGGAAGGGACCTCATGAGATCATTGGGTCCTGCTCCCCTGTATTTGGGCAGGAAAGACTGCTGGGGTCGGATGACCTCAGCAGGTTGCATGTCAAGACATTTTTTAAGATTTCCAGGGTAAGTGACTATACCACCTTTGGAGGGAGTCTGTTCCACCCTGGGCACTCAAATCTCAAAGAAGTTTTTCCTTTTGTCGAATCTGAAGCAATTTTCAATCAGTGTTTGTCCTTTGTTTCTGGGGTGCCTTGGTGAACAGATACTCCCCCAGGCCGTGATGTATGCCCCTCATATACTCATAGGCTGCCACCAGGTCTCCTCTAAGTCTTCTTTTCTTCAGGCTGAACAGTCCTATGCCTTTCAGTTTGTCCTTTTATGACCTCCTCTCCAGACCTCTAAGGATGTGTGCGGCCTTCCTTCGGATTCTCGTAAGCTTCTCCACATCCTTCCTGAAGTGCGGCACCCAGAACTGGACGCGGTACTCCAGACGTGGTCTCACCAAGGCCGAGTAGAGCAGGAGGATGACAACCTTAGTCTTGCTTGAGATGCCTCAGTAGATGCATGCCAGTGTTTGATTTGCTCTGCCAGCTATGGCATGGCATTGGTGACTCATGTTCATTCTTTGGTCTATCATAATCCCCAGGTCTCTTTCAGTTCTGGTGCTGCTAAGCGTAGCAGTGCTGAGCCTCTAAGTGTGTTGCAGATTATTCCTCCCCAGCTGGAGCACTTTACATTTCTCCATGTTAAACATCATCGGATTATGATCCTCCCATCTTGCAAGCCTGTCCGGGTCAGCCTGTATCCCCAGCCTGTCCTCAAGCATGACCTACTCCATAATTTGGTGTCATCTGTAAACTTTGCCCATATACTTTTAACACCCAAATCCAAATCATTGATGAACATGTTGAAAAGCACTGATCTGAAAAGCAAATTTTATTGTCACAGAAAAGAATTTTTTTGCACTGTAGGCCATATGTATTTTGATTTTAAGTCGTCTTCAGTCTGAAACTAAAATTGTGTTTACTGCCTGCCACATAAAGAAGCTTTTAAGCTAATTAATGTTTAGTTCTGATCCATTACTATAATTCTAAACTAATGCTTTCAGATTAAATAATAGAAACATAATCTGATAAAGTATGGTTCATTGTTTCAGTAAATACCTCTTAAAATTGCAGTAAAGTTGTTTTTCTAATTCCAAATAATTTATACTGTATGTGAATTGTGTGTGTTGCCTTTTCCCATCCTGATTAATATGGCTGTATTCAATTTTTATATAATTTCTGAATTAATGTAGCCTAAAAAATAAATTTCATTTATATTATATCAATGTTGAATCTCTTGCCACATGTTAGAAATAATTATTTTGCCACGTGTAAAGTGTATTTCTTCAGTTCCACAAAGTCTTAAGTATGCCATGGGAATATGATTTGGGTTGTTTCTTGAATACGGTGCAATTGTTTTTGTTTTGGGTAACTGAGTAATCCTGTCTTGACACTGGCTTTTCCATGAAAAATTGAAATTAAAAATTAACTTTAGCATTAACATATTGCAAAAAAATGCTGTTCATTTCAAATCATATGCAGCAGTAACTATAGCATGCAAGCAATGTTATAATTAAGATTACAAACAGCTTATGCAAGTATAAGCATTTTAAAACACTTTGAACACGTAATGATTAATGATTGTTTTTGATACTCTCCATAGTCTGCTATAGAATACAAAAGTCTTCTGGATAAACTGCATAAACTTGAACAGATTCATATGAAGAGGCTACTTTTGGTAAAGCAGGAAGAATACTTTGCTAAGGCTTACAGACAGCTGGCTGTTTCCCAGAGAACTGAGCTTCATAATATCTTTTTTGCACAGATAAAAAATGCTATTTTCACGGGAGAACTGAAATTAGAAGCAGCTAAAGCATTAGTGCATGATTACTCTGAGGTACAGGTAAGAGCATAAAAATTGCACTCTTAACCTCCTGACAGAGAATAACTTCCGAGTAATAGTTCATGAAATGTTTGTACCAGTATCTTTACTTTTAGAGTTCTGTAAGGCTGTGTGACCATATTTATAACATTGTCATAGGGAAAAATTACAAAAGAACAGTATCATAATTTTGTTAATTCGTAATGCTACACAAGCAATGTATGAATACGCCTGCATAAGAGAAGTCTAGGAGACAGGATTTACAAGGAAGGGTTGGATGAACTGGGATTATTTGGTCTAGAGAAAGATCTCCTGAGGGAGAATTTGATAACAGTCTTCAAATAGGTGAAGGATGCTTATAAAGAGGATGATGATCAACTCTTCTCTGTGTCTGGGAGGAGAAAAAGTTAACAGGCTTAAGTGGCAACAAGGGAGATTTGGGGGATGGGAAGCAGGGGCTCTGGATAATGCAGCAGCTGTTACACTGTAATCATTACATGTTCAAGATGTTGTAGCGCTAAAGTGACCTACATCACCTTGTATTTGATGCTTGATGAAACAAGTTGGATTGGCTTTACTCCCCCTCCCCTTTCAAAGCTGCTACAAAATGTCTGTATCTCCATACCCTTAATTAAAGCCTATGATCAGGATCTCGTTTTTAGCTTCAGTTTTGATTTATAAGGTTTCTTCTTTGTTAAACCGTTACTTTTATGACTCTTGCATTAGTTTAACATTAGGCCATTGTTGTATGACTGGGCCCAGGCCACGAACAGGAAAACTTGCCATTTCCTCTGGGGCTGTTGTTGAGCAGCTGGGCTGTTGCTGCGGGGCCGTTGCTGGGCAGCTGGCTGGACCCTAGCCATGCCCACCCCTCACACCAGATCTGGCCCACTAGCTGGACCCAGCTCATAGATGAATCTGGAAGTCAGCCTGCAGGGGGGAAAGGTTGGGTGCCACTACTTTCAGCTGTAGTGGCTGACCCTGAGGTAGCTAAGTCACTTAGGCACTTTTGAAAATGTTACCCTTAATCCTAAAGTAAAATGGTTTGATTGCAGTAAGCAAAGGGCCTTGTCATGAATACACATTCTCCTTAGCACGGTTTCAGATCCCTGGGCACTGATTCAGCAAAGTCCTTAAACATGCACTTACAGCTTCACTCAAAACTTGTGCATATATTCACGTGCACTTTAAGCCAGTAGCAAATGCTGCTCAGTAAGTACGATGTGTTTTCAGGCCAGAGGATCAGGATTCTGTTTTGTTTTATTGGTTTAATTATAATAATGTGGCATAGTCATCTGATTTAAAATACTTTCATTAACTGGTAAATAAATTCTATGTTTTTCATTTGTAAAGACCATTTAACTTAGTTCTATTAACACACAAACCGGCTCTAAATGACACCTGCAGATGTTACTTAAAATGACCATAGCTTCTAATTTGATACGTTTGTTCTCATTCTTTTCTATAGGGGAACATTGAAGAACTAATGGATTTCTTGCAGGCTAACAAGAAATATCATCTGAGTAAAAGATTTGCTTACAGGCAGTACCTAATAAATAATATACAGTTATGGCATTCACAGTCCTCTTCCCTCTTGAACACAGCGGCAAGCCAGATAGCAAATCTCATTAATAAAATGGAAAGGTAACTATGTCCCTATCTTAACTCTTCTAGGAATCACCATTACTGAGAGTGCTAAATGGCATGTAGTAATCTTCAAAAATCTTTTCATCTATTTTGCCTAACAGTGGTTAAGAAATAGAGTTGAAAGGTCTGCCCAGAAGGTGTATTGTTTGAAAAATTAGCTTTAGTAGAATATTTAGTAGTGGCTGTATTTGTTATTCAGAAGATCAAACTACTAACCGCTTTCCAAATTCTGCTGCCATAGAGTTCTGTGGAAGTCATACTATAGAGCTTGCTCCTCATTATACATCCTTTATTCATGCAAATAGTGCTCACATATGTGAGTGTGCTAGGGAAGTAAATGGAAATACTTTGGACAGGGGCCTAAATACATGAAAATCTTCTCCTTAGTAGCAATACCTTTAATTGGCATGCATAAAAGTTTTCCAAAGGAAAGATTATCCCCGCAGTTGACTGAACTTATAAATAATGTAATTGCTAAGGATCTTTACTAGCAAACAAACCACGTTGCTGGGAATATTAAAGAATAAATGTTGGATAAAATAGGAAATACAACTGGAAATAAATTACAGACAAATATTCATTTAATTCTCTAGGGATGTTATTTTACAGCATATTGACTCTAGGCTGATTCAAATATTGTATTTGAGGATGTTGTAGAAATCCTGATAGGCAATATGGAGAATGAGGAATGTTGACTCTGCTGGAGAAATGAGTACTTTAAAATTACATGACAATATGAACCAGTTTTGGAGATAACTCTAGCTGGCACCAAGAGGACCCTAACATCTGTTACATTGGCATGCAAAGAAATTACTGAAAAATATGCCAGGAAAGTAGAATGTGCCAGTGGACAGGAAAGCAAATTACCAGTGTTACTGTTGATCCTATGCTTGCATCTTTATACGTTTTAAATATCTGTATGGGTGCCATTTGCTAGCCATCTGGGTGTCATATATCTTAGATACAAATATAAAATAGATGAATGTGCTGCAAGTCTTTCAGCATCATAACAAGAGTATGTAGATGAATCACTATTTAAATTGTTTATTTCCTTCCTGAAATTTTCTTGAACTGAAAAATAAAAAAGCAGAGCGTTTAGAAACTTAAGGAAAATCTAGTATGTACCACAAAACACAATTTTCTGTTTAATGTTACCAGCACAAAACTAATACTACTTCTTAGAAGCTTAATTTCTTTAGGGCTAAATAATTTCTTTTGTAACCTTTCTCTGCTGTTCTTTCTAGGTAGCCTCCTATTGCAGTCGTTGTTTCTTTGTGAGTCATGTCTGCAATAGCAGTGGTTCTCAAAGTCTCACAGATTGCATACCACCAATTTAAAACAATACAGCCTTAAGTACCAACCAGCACATCTTTCATACATGGACACACACATAGACAAAAACACCAATACGCACGTATGCACACACACACACGGATGCATGCCCATACACATACACACACATGGATGCACACATACACACAGACACACATTTGAGAACCAGACATATGCACACCCAGACACACATTTACACCTCACAGTACCTCCCCCACTCTTGATCACTCTGAGGCAGCCCTCTTTCATTCCCCCCACACTTTGAGCTGCTCACAGGTTTGTCTGGCTCCCCACCCAGCCCCTGTTAGACTTACCCACTGCTGCGCTGCTGTGTCCCTGTGGTTGGAAAGATGCACAGGGCCGGGTCAGGAGCACCGCACCTCTTTAGGTGGGCTGTGGCATTGGGAGGGGTGGCTATGGGGGAGCTAAAATGAATTTTGGGGTGGTCATAGCCCCCATTCCCCCCCAGTGCCACCACCTGTCCACCTGCAGAGGTGTGGTGCAACGCTCCTGGACCTGCCCCCCCACCTAGCCCCATTTTGTCTACCAGCTGTGAGACAAAAGTGGTACCAAGTTTAAAACCACAGCTTTTGCTTCCCTGCTAATGATGATCCTGGGGTACTGGTAGTGGTAGTGGCCTCTGGGACCTGCCTATGCCTGGGGGAGGCATGGGGGACATGTGCCTCCCTGGATTTTTGCATAGAGGTTTTCTCCCCTTGGGCTTGCCTGCCCTGTCCTCCCAGCAGGGCTAGAACAGAAAGATGTGGCCCCTCCCACTGCCCAGGCCCTTCTCAGGGCAGCCTGGCCTTTCCAGGAACACAGGGGGGGTTCCTGCCACTGCACGCAACCCAGGGGAGGTATGGGGGGCATCTGCCCCCCCCCCGCCGATTTGAGTCAGAGGCGGATGCAGGCTGCCCACTGTGTGCTGGGCTCTGCAGTCTGCTGCC
>NW_017728948.1:22719116-22738774 GCF_001723895.1 Crocodylus porosus
TTGAGAACTGTTCTAGTTAAATAGCTTCTAATGCAGATTTAACTGTGAATATGAATCCTTGCAAGTCGTTGTAGAAAGAATGAGGTATTGTAACTTGGTAAGGCAGCTACCATTTTTTGTTTAATAATTGTTATTGTATTTAACAATTGTAGCCTACAGAGCAATGACTAAAGAGAGTTAGAAGAAAATATTTCAGGACCGGAAATAAGAAAACTTTGATTTCCAGTCGGTACCATTATGGTATTTGCTTGCATGGAAGACCATATAACTAGTAAAAGTAATAAGGAAATTCTAATAGAAAATGACTACTTCCCCTCTTTAACTTTGCATGATACATAATGGATGTTATAATGGTAGAATGTCCAGGGTTGGACAAGGATTTACTTCTCTTATCAAGATGAAGTCTATTTGACTTCTGTAAGGTAGAGTTAGTTCTCACTCCAGTGCCACAAGCATTACCAGTAAATGACTTTTTCTACAATCTGGGACATGGTGGCACTGATTTAGAAAAGATGAAGTAAAGATGATTCCCTCAGTTTTTTTGATGGTGTAGAATTTTAAAATAAATTCTGCAAGCACCTTGCACTTGCAAACCAAGAATTTAGTGTTCCCTGTCTTTGCATATTTACTTTTAAAGGAATCTTGTCAGAGCTGTATGCTGTTTCTCATTCTTGGTATGCTTGCATTGTAAAACTACAGAACAATAGCATTTCATGTGATTCTCTAGAGTCTTCCGGCTGCAGCCAAATCTGAACATCATACCCAAAACCCAGAAGAAGAATAAATCCATTGTAGGTGGGCCGGAATATCACGTTTTTAATTATGAAGGGATTTAGGGAATATTTACCAATTGGAATGTAAGAAATTTAGTAGGTAAAGTCTGGTCAAATATGCTAGCCCTTTAAATTGCATCACTAATCACCCCCCAATTTTTCGTTTTACCCTTTAATGTCCACTTCTTTAGGTACTAATATAAATATTTTTAATCTACTATATGCTGTTTATAATAATGTGACTTGAATGTATTGTTATAGCTGAGGTTAAAGGGGATGTTGGAATGCCATTTTTTCCTGTCTGAAAGAGAAATTGAGATGTGGACCCAAGTGTTTAATCCAGTTCAAAGTTTACATAAAACAGGCAGCATGAAAATATTGTGCCTGTCGTTTAAAATGGATCTAGGAAGAATACTTAAAATCTAATAGAAGAACCAGTAAGATCCATGTAAAAAGATACTGTGCTAACAAAAAAAACAAACAAAAAAAAAGAAGCTTTTCTGCTATTTATTTAGCATATGTGGTTTTGGCATGTTGTTTCAGCCATCTTAAGGTGATGTCATCACTAGTGTGAAGAGCATGAAGGCCACCAGGTAACATTGTAAATGGATGAGTCAGCAAGTTGGGACATGGTTTGAATTTTTCCTCAAGGGCATTTGTTGTCGTTGCAAAGACTCCATTGGTTTAGTTTTGAGGCGTGGTGACTCTGCCCAGTTCAAAAACAGTTGAGAAGTGCCCAATAACAGTGTGGTCAGTTAAATCCTAGTTGACTAACGGTAGGGTCAGAGATAATGTGGTGGTTGATTAGTGCTTGTGCTGACCATTCTTCATGCCATCGAGTAAGTAAGGAAAAATCAGCTACCCTGGAACTGCAGTGAAAATTTAAAATTAAAACATAGGAGCCAAATTTTAAAACATCTCCAGAAAGAAAAAGGCCTGATGAGTATTTCACATTCAAAAGCTTGTCTAAGTCTAGCCCAACCATGCAGTTGGACTAATAGAAGATATCACTGACAAAAATCCTTGGGTTTCTAAAGAAGTCATTTAAATAAGAGGCCTCATATCTCAAAGATATGTTTACTCAGCTCCATTTTGAAAATTCAGCTAATTAGGGACCAACATATGGAGTAAGGTTTCCAACCTTTTTATGCCTGATACACTTTTATGGGGATGTACATGTCTTTGGCCTAGATTTAGTGTTTGTTGTAGTCCCTTTGCACCACTCAAGCAGCACAGAGTGGAATCTGGTGTTAACTGCTTGGTGATAATCAGGGATCCAGGTTTTCCATTTCCCATGGGAAAATGGAGAAAAATATGTATTTGCCTTTTTATCTGAAGAAAATGCAGATTTTCATTTTAACAGAAAAACCCATGGATTTTGCAGCTTTTTGTAAAGAGCTCTCTGCAGGCTGGCAGAATTCCAGCCTGCAGGGATCTGGGAAGGAGCAGGAGGAGGGCGGTCAGGCAGGGGGTGCCAGGTACATGTATATGTACATGGCCCCAGGCAGCCTGGAGAGCAGCTCTAGCAGGTAAATGGTGGGGAAGGGAATTGAGCCCCCTGGAGAGAGGGAGGGAAGTAGTTGGCAGGTCTGGGGTTGGGGTTGTCGCCTACCAGACAGTTCATGGGGTTTGGGACCCAGGGCCGCAATGCGTGGCTGCGGGGCCCCAACAGGGAGTGGGATGGGGCCGCGGGCAGCTCATCTTGGGGACAGGGGACAGGGCTGGCTCCCCACCACTGTGCACACTCTCAGGGCACGGGGGGGACTTGTGCCCCCCCCCCAGATCTGTGCACGGGGTTGGGGTGGTGTGGGCTGCCTGCTGTGGGCTCAGACTCCCACCATGCTGCCCTTCCCTGGAAGCCTCTGCAGCTCAGCAGGTATGACCCAGCACTGCAGGGAACAGTGGGGCTGCGTGGGGAAGCTCATTGCCACTGTGAGCTCTGCACTGCCCTTCCCCCTCCAGGAGTGTGCGCAGCAGTTGTGGGTGGGCTTTGCTCCACTACAGCAGCCACTGCCTCCTGCAGGGGGCTGTGGACCCAGGTCCCTGGCAGCTGGGGCCCCCTCCATCAGGGCTGTGGGGGGGGCAGGGGCTGTGGGTAGGGAGTGAGGGGCACCAGCAATCATGGATTTTGGGGGGGTTATCGGAGAATTTTTAAGTTTTTTATCAGGAAAACCAGGATCCCTGATGATAATTCTACCAGAAATGAAGGAATAAGTTCCCTGGTGGTATAAAGTCAGCAAAGTTAGTTTCTATGTCAACCAGGTCCTTCCTTTCCACTGGACAAACAGATGCCAGGACCCTGCATATTAACTCAGAATACTAATTCCAGGCTCTTTAATCTCATTTCATCTCTATCTAGAGATTCCCACAGGGTCAGTGCTTATTATCATGTTAGCGTATTCAGTCTTTTGTTTACCAGTACATTTATCTTAAATGTATCCAAGTTATGTTCCCTGTTGTCACATTTAAATCCACCTAGAGTTTCTCACAGCCATTCACAGTTTTTACTAATGAAAACAACATAATGTCATTATCATGGTTCAACAAATCCTTTTACTTTTTTTCCAAATTTAATAAACCTATTAAATACTGGCCCCAGTGCAATCACCTGAGTACCTAATGTTAGGCCTACAGAACAGCCATTTGGTATAATTTTTTAAATTGCTTAACTGGTTTATACAGCATAGTTGCTTTTTCCCTTATGCATTTCTGAGTCATTTTTCTTAAGTCTCTTCTGGGAAACTTTTAAAATGCTTATTGAAAACTCTAAATGAATTGCGTTCATAGTACCTTATCTCCCATTTTAACACTTTCAAAGAATGCTCAAAGATAGAAAGTTCTCTTTATCTTTTTTCTTGCAAAAGCTATGTTAGTATTGCCTTCTCCACACCATACATACTCCAGTATTGTACTGTTCTCACCTGAATGAATTTTATACCAATCACTTTCCTTAGTAGCACAACTACACTAATTTAAATATACAAACAGGTACCCAGTTAGTGACAAATGCTTCATCACATTATCACTAGTATTTTCTTTCTAACCCTTTAAAATATAATTGAGTTGCAGTAATTTTACTAATTTGAAGACCTCAAGTTGCTTTATTAATTTCTTCTTAGATGTTAATGTCTAATAAAACCACAATAATTTCCTGTGAAAAGGTCTTTAAAATAGGAACTCTGTCCCGATTTACAGGAAAGACCAAAGCTTAGTATTTCTCTACTAATCTCTTTTTCATAGTGGTTTTTATTCTCATTTATTTCAGTGGAGTTTATTGCATCAAAACTATTTCTCCAAAAAGGGAGTTGATATCCCTTTCAGTCAGTTAATATTCATTCGTTGTTATTGCTTCCTTCCTGTAATGTCTTACTCTTCATCCCACTACATGCTGAACACTCTGTCTTCAGTGAGGATAAGCATCATATTAGAATCAGTCTAGGTGAGGTCTTTCCTATGTTGAATTAATGGAATTCTAACTTGGAAATTGGTGCTTGGACTAACTTGGACTAACTTGGACTAATGCAGTTAGGTGAAATTCTGGTCTTCTTGAAGTCCTGAACTGAGATCATTGACTTCAGCTCAGATATGTCTAGGTGAGTGGATGGTCTCCAGCCTTTTTAAGTATAAGATCACTTTTTGAATTACAGTCCAACCCAGGATCTACTGGGCACCAGTGCCACCCCTCCTCCCAGCAGTTCGGGGCCCCCACGGTGAGGGAGGACGTAGGGCAGAGGCAGGGACAGGGGTGAGTGGGAGGATCATCACTAGTGAGACTTCACTTACAGTACTGTGTCCAGTGTTGGGCCCCACATGTCAAGAAGGATGTGGACAGTTTGAAAAGAGTCCACCACAGAGCAACAAAGATTAGTGGTAAGACTTATGAGGAAAAGCTGAAAGAACAAGGGTTATTTAATCTGGAGAAGAGAAGGCTGAGAGAGGACTTGATCACAGTCTTCATATACCTGAAGGGTGATTACAGAGAGAGAGACAGACAGGCTTTTCTCCCTGACATCACGGGACAGAACTAAAGCAATGGCCTCAAGCTTCAGCAGGGGAAATTTACACTAGATATTAGGAGGACTATGAGGGTGGTCAAATATTGGAACAAGCACAGGCCTGGGGGCACTCACCACAGGCCCGTGCCCTCCCACCTGTTCACTGAGTGGAGGCATCTGCTGCTACAGACTGCCCGCTGTGCCCAGAATACACATGGGAGGGGGCATGGACCCCTAAGGCCTCTGCCAGACTGCACCCAGTAGTGGGAGCCACCCATGCACCCCTGGATCACAGAGAGTCCCAGACCTGGTCAGCCCAGGGCCCAACTCCAGTTCTGTGCTGCCGTTGTGCTGAACTGTGCCCACTCAGTGGGACACACATAGCATTGGGCCCCAGGCTGCTTGGGTCTTGGACTCTCCGTGGTTCAGGAGCATGTGGAGGGACCTGACTTAGGGGCCCGTGCCCCCCCCACCTGTTCTCCGGGTGCGGTGGGCAGCCCACAGCAGCAACTGCCTCCACCCATAGCACAGGCTGGAGGGTTATGGAGCCTCTACCAGGCTGTGTCCAGTGGCGGGAGCCCCCCAACACACCCCTGGACTACGGAGAGTCCCAGTCCTGGCCAGGCTAGGCCCTGATGCCACGTGCGTCCAACCACCACGTGGGCATGGCTCAGCACAGCAGCAGCACAGAAGTGGGGTTGAGCTCTGGCCATCCAGGGGTATGTGAGGGAGACTGCTGCCACTGAACATAGCCCAGTGGAGGCCCCAGGGGCCCATTCCCCCCGCCCACCTGTGCTTGGAGGCAGATGCTGCTGCAGGCTGCCTGCTGTGACCCAAGCACAAGTTTGGGGAGGGCATGGGCCACTGGGGCTTCTGCCAGGCTGCATCCAGCAGTGGGAGCCTCTTCATTTGCACCTGCATGACCAGATCTTCCCAGACCCATCTGGGCTGGGGCCTGACCCACTGCTGAGCTGAGCTGTGCCCACACATGGCCAGCTGCAGCAGGGCTCAAGGCATAGCAGCAGCTGCCTCTGCCACTTCTGCTTCTGCAGAGATGGTGGGGCACATGCCTCCAGGGCCTCTGCCAGGGTGCACCCAGTGGCAGGAGCCCCCCCCCACACTCCTGGTGGAGTCCCCCGGGCTCCAATTGTTCCATCACCCGGCCAGGTGGGGCCCCACTCGGCTTCCTCTCTGCGGAGACCTCAGTCTGTCCCCCTGCCCCTTCCCTCCCCCACAGACTGACCTGCTGGCCTGTGGTGGGGGGGTGGCCCTGTGCATACATGCCCAGTGCCCCCCCCCAGTGCAGGATTGACCAAAAGAGGCTCCGCTATCAACAGGTTGGGGACCGCTGCTCTAGGTCTTCACATCTAGGCTGTTAAGTCTTGCAGATTCTTCTCCTAGCGTCTTAAATTACAGCCTTTCCTCTACATCCATACCGCAAAGCTCTTGTCCAGGATCTCATTAGATCCTATTTCGATTACTGCTAGCATCCTTTGCTGTGGCCTAGAGTATTAGACTTGGAAGAGACCTAAAGAGTCATCCACACAGTTGCAGGATTCACGGTTTCTAAAGCCACTTCTAGTGCTATCCAATCAGTGTCTTATTGAAACCCCCCAATAAAGGAAACTACACAATTTCCCTTAGTAGCTTGTTCCATTATTCTATGATTCTTTGAATCTGCTTTGTTATAATTCAAGCGCATTCCTTCGTGTGCTGCCCCCTCTGGTGAGAATAATTTTTCTTCTTCTGTATGATAACCTTTTGTAAATTTAAAAGTTGCTGTCATTCCTCTTTTTAATCTCCTTTTCTTTAACCAAACAGCCTAGTACCTTCAACTTTTTCTCAGATGACTTCCATTGTGGCCTATTTATTATCTTTATTGTTCACCTTTGGAACATCTCCAGTTTCTCTCCATCTTCCTTAAAATGTGGATGTGTTAGAGTGATGTTATAGCCATGGTGACCCAGGAATTATGCAAGAGGCAATGTTTTGTTAAGGCATTACCTTTTGTTGGACCAACTGCATAGCTGGGATTGAATTAGATGAGCTTTCAAATGCAAGACATTCTTCATTAGGTCATAATGGGGAGACGTCCTTAGAACCGGACACAGTAGTCCACTTGAATTCTAACCAGGTAAGAACAGATACTGTTACCTACTGTAGCTTGAATACAGTATTGCTATTAATACAACTCAATATTTCCATTTCTTTTCTTGCAGCAATGTATTATTGACTTGTATTGAATTTGTCATTTCTCTGTAACTCCCAGTACCTTCCCAGCAGTGTACCACTGTACTAGCTATACTCCATTTTGTATTATGCATTTAGGTTTTTCTTCCCCATGTGTTGCATGTTACATTTGTCTTCTATTGAATTTCATTTTGTTGTATAACGCCCATTTCTCCAATCTGTTAAGATCCCTGTTACTTTTAATGCTGATATCCAAAGTGTTTGAAGTACAGCTTGTGCTTCTTGTGCTGCTTCTGCATTGAAATGTTATTGGATAAAATGCGTATATAGCATTGGGACCAGAAGCCAGAAACAAGTTCTTCCTTCCCTTCCAACCCAGTGTCTTCCTCACTTGATTTCCTAGGTGCTGTGAAGCCCACAGCTCCAGTTGAAACCAGTATGATATGTTTCATGTTGTGCTCTGAAAATCAGGTGCCTGGAGATTAGTTGAAGAAGTTGTTTGTTTGTTTGTTTGTTTGTTGACAAAATCCAAAATGCATTGGGGATCGTATTTTCATCCCAGATTATATTTTGACCCTTTAAAATCCCTTTTAGCAAATGGTGTGTAGCAAAAAAAAGTACTATTTTTAATACAAAAAAAAAATCTGAAACTTTTTTTTTTTTTAAGTTATAACTACAAATACCCAAATGCTTAGTGTGATTGAATTAAGATCATTTATCTCTCTGTTTGGAAATATTTTGGGAACTCCTGAAGTGAAGAGAACATCAGTAGTATTTAAAATATAAATTAGGTTATTTGTGGAAAGAGAAGAGAAAGAGATTTATTTGTCTCTACTTTATTGGATTTGGCCCACAACAGTCATGATTTGGATCTCATTTATGTTCACATAATTAGGGATAACTATTAAAGTCAAATGAGCTTGAGTTAAGTGTCATCATCTCTCAGGTTTATTCCAGAATTTGGAACAAGCTCTGCTCTTGGAAATGTAATAGAGTTCAGTTTGTAGAATTATTTCTCTCTTCATCCAAAATCTCTAATTTTTTCATACTTCTGAAGGTTGCTAAAATGTAAGTGAAAATCTTTGCACATGTTTGGCTAAGTGTAAATTACACAATCACAATGCTATTATCTCAATATTATGATTAAAAACTCATAGTGTTATTTATACAGGATGGGCTGATGAAGGTTATCGCGACATTAGTTAGGACAGTAGCTATGAACCATGCCTTCCCAGGCTACAGCAGTCAGCTGCATCTGGATATCGTCTGGCTCTTTGTCCCCCACTACTGCTTTCCCTGTCACAGCAGTGGGGGGGAGGAATTTAAGATGACTTTCCACTAATTAGATTTTGTACATCTTTCAAAGGAATTTTCAAAGGATTTTTTAAGTTGAGTTTCCATGTATAGAATCTAATTATTAGAGGGAGTCATCTTAAATTTGAAGTCATCTTGGATACAGGTAAAGATGGTATTTAAATGTGGAAAGAAGGATAAATATAGCTACATTTTGGTGACATTCCATAAATAGAAAACATTAAAAAATGTTCCCTTAAATGTTAATTTTAAATATGTAAGTGTATATAGGCACATATCTTCTTTGAATATTTTATGAAGTACTAACCTGGGTACAAGCACTTGGCTCTACTGTATCCTTGATTTTTTTTTTCCTTCTTTGCTTCGTATTTATGCATAGGTAGAAACATGCTGAGATCCTATGGCAGTGTCATATACTCATACAGTTAAGTACTCAAGGTAACACTTTCTAAATGCTATTATTCCAGAGCTGGTCATTTGTCTGAAAGTCATTTGGGAATCCTGCTGGACCGGGCTCAGGCAGAAGTTCATTCCGTTGAACAGAAGTTGGATCATGGTTTGAAACATGAAAAGCAAAAGCTTCACCAGAAGCTCATTTTTAAGAGAAGAAGAGAAGTGTTGCAAAAGGTAATTATTTACTCTGAGATTATGAAGCAGAAAACAATAGAGCTGCAAGATAAAGTATAATTCTTACATAATGAAATTTAATACCTCCGCTGGGGGGAATAGAGGAAATCCTTAATTTTCATTGTTCTCAGTAATGTTACCACAGTATAGCTATGCGGTAACTCATATCCCTGCTGTTCAGGCTCTGATCAGATTATGTCCTACTCTTAGAAAAATATGCAGGGAAGTTATATGACTGAAGAAACTCCAAGTTTCCATTCTGAAATTTGAAGTCTCCTTGGGTCAAAGGTATTAGGACTAGGTTCTACAATTTTTATATGCAGCTTCCATGGCTACACAAACTAGGTTCCAGGCTCCATAGAGGTCTGTGACAATCCTGTTTATCCATATTTTTTGTGAATTCTCCACTCATTGCCCTCTGGTCTAGTTTATGCATTTGTGGCTAACTAATCCTGTACGTGAATTACAAAGAATGGAAGGATGCAGAATATGTAATTGGAAGGTTGCATTTTTGAGTAATCCTTCAAAGGCAAGAGAGAGAGCTAGGCATATAATTTAGTGTCATCCAAGGCTTTTATCAACACAAGGATGGCTCTGCACCAGCTTACTGTGAAAGTATTATATGCAGTAAGATGCTAGATATCTATAAAAGTCTCTCTCTTCCTGCCCAGCATTTCTTTGACTGCTCGTTTCTGTAATTTACATTTCAGAACCTTTCAGATGCCTAGAGTATGCTGTATTATTAGACAAGTGCAAAAAATGCACATTGCATTTTTGTAGGCATTAGCCATTATGTGTAATCTTAACCCAAAGTAATAGTGGCTGCTGGGCTCATCAGTTTGGATAGGCATAAATACTCTTTCCCTCAGCCTCCGTTTCCACGGTAAGGTGCAGCTTACTGGGGAGACCTGTGGTGTGTCCCCATAATGGCATGTCTTATATTTATGTGGGGAACCTGCTGTACAACACAGGAAGCTCAGCTACCCCTCACTATTGGTGCAAGACCTCCTGGTGGTACACATTGTGCAGGCAGCCTGACCTGCTTGTACTGTGCTGCCCCACCCCCAAAAGGTATGGGTGGCTGGAGACCATGGCCACCAATGCCACAAGAGCAATGGGCAGAGTGACAGCTAGGCAGGAGCCCATCACCTGCTTGTTAACCGCTCAGTAGATGACCAGTTGGACAGCTCTGTTCTAGCTTATCATACAGGTCGTGCTCCTTTGCATGGTGTGCGGCTTGCATTTAATTTGGCAACCCACTGTGAATTGAGTGGTTTGTGAACACCCAAATGCAATTGATGTTGGTTCTGCTCCATTTATGAATTGGAAAGTTATTGCTTATATTTATCTTGTTTCTTTTTTGGTAAACAAATCAGCAGAAAGAACAACGAAAGGAGCAGATGTCATTGGGAGATGCTTTCAAAACCACTAAAGAGGTTAGCCACTACTTGAGGCAGTGGCAAAACCTTCTGATTGATCAGGCTGTTGAATCTGAAGAACTTACTGAACAGCTTGATGATAATGCCAGTGAAGAACTAAAAGTATTTCAGTTTAGTCTGACAGAGAAAGCGATTGAGGAGCTTAAACACATTCAGTATGGAGTAATTGTGCCAGAACTGTTAAAATTCAGTGTGCCAAAGTCATACCTGCTACAAGTTGTAGAGGAACATAAAAAGGAGATTGCCATTAAGACTGAACAGCTTGAAAAAGAAGAACGTGACAAAAATATGGCCTTTGAAGAATTGCTTCAGACTACCAGGAAAAAAGCAAGCCAAGAACTAGCAAACAGTATTTCAGAACAAAAAAACTTAAGGACCCGGGAAAAGTTAGTGTTCATGTAAGTGCCTGCCTATTCTCTTTTCTTGGTTATATCTCTTGTAAAGAAAAATAACTGATGAATTAATCACATATTTGGCTTAAATTTTTACTTATCACTTATTTTACATAAACTTTGGAACGGGATGTGGTTTCCATAAGAGCTTAGCATCTGAAGCACCTGCTAAAGTCAGTGTCTGTGCTCAGTGCTGAGAACTTGTGAAAAATAAGTCTTTTATTTTCAATGAAAATTCCTAGAAAAAAAAATTTAAAATGTAAAGGTAGGTCCAGCTTAACTTAGCGTATGTCACAATTTGTATGCAACTCTTGCATTATTGGGAAATGGAAGTATTCTCAGCCCTTCCTCAGAGTCCCAGCATCTGAGAGAGTATTCAAAGCATTAGGTATAATAAGCCCCACAGTTAACATTACCACTTCCATAGTTTTAAGATGATTTTTTTTTAACTATTCTTGATTTTTCTGAGCATTTGTCTGCTGCCATATATCTTAGAACTAGAAATGTAATCTTTAATCAGAGACATTGGACATCAGAACAGGATGATTATATGTAAATATTGTGGTTGCAAAACACATGAATGGCAACAGGCATATGACATATAGGAAGCTAGATATTAGGCTTTTTGCTTTTGTTGCTTTTGTTGTGGAAACAGAGACAGGAAAGAGACAGACATACTAGAGTATGAGCCTCTCCTTAGGCCTTCTCTGCACTTTACAGGTATTGCACTATTAACTGGTTAATTGCACGATGACCTTAAGACCAGCTTCATGTGCAAAGTAGCTATCACGCTGTAGAAGGCTCCAGCCAGCTACAAAGTTAAACCTCAAAAATGTGTACTAGTTTTATAGATAACAACTATGGAGCTTTAATTTGCACATGTAGTAGAGTCTTCCCTAAGGTTGGGAGCCCAAATAGCTGATGGAGCTCCAGCCACAGGGATGCATCATGCCCAGCAGGACTGGAAGTCCCACAACTGGGGGAACTCTCAGCCCCAGCAACTGGCAACTTTGGGTCCTGGCAGCATGGGGACCCAGAGTCCCACAGCTGTGGATGCTGGGGGTCAGGACTCAGCTAGGTTTTAGCAGTCAAGGGCTATGTCTGCTCTGGGTGGAGGGGGGTATGAAACCCCCAGGCCTGGGGGATTGCAGCTCCTGAGATCTCCCAGGCCCCAGGGTTTCATGCACCCCTAAGCTTGGGAGATCACGGGAGCCATGATCCCCCAGGTCTGGTAGTGTGAGGGGTGCCCCCACAGCTGGGAAACCCTCAAATGAGGGGCTCTCAGCTGTGGAAGCTTGCTTTTTGCCAGAGCAGAAGGAGCCCAGGATCAGGCTCCTGCACTGGCAATAAGGCATAATGGGATGTAATGAAAAAAAGATTGTGCATTTAATCCCATCATGCCTTTTCCTGCATGTGTACAAGGGGCCTCAGTTCCTCACATTTGGGGTAGTAACCTATGAAAGATCATGCCTCTCTAAACCAGGTAATTTCTCAGATGCCACACAGCCCTGCCTTCTGCCTGTTAGACTAACACAGCTAACTTCTCTCTTAGTACCCTGGGAAAGGATATCTTTCTAGGGAACAGGATGTATCCTTCCCCATCCTTGCTATGACCAAGTGTTCTGAGTCCTCTTGCATCTTCTCCTTGTTAAAAAGAAATGCTTTGAAGAAAGAGACCGGTTGATGAGACGTGTTGTGTATGAGGCGTACTGGTATGCCAGAGTAGATGCTCTCATGAACTTCTTGCACTTCATGTATACTACGTGGTTGCCTGCAATTGCAGGGATTGGGCTCAGTTACCCAAGTGGTCCCTTCCAGTCTGACTTCTGATGAAATAAACTCAAGAACTAAATTCCAACCTTTTCTGGACTGCTGTGGCTGGTCAGTTTGTCCTCTGGCTTACAGACATGCTCCATTAAAAGAAGCATACCTTAATGACGATCTTGAACTCAAATAACAGCGGAGATATTTTTCCCCTTAACTATAGATATGTACCAGCCAGGTATGATTCAACTTTCTCCCCATAAACTTGCCTATTGCCTGGTAGACAAGGGGGTAAAAAAACATGTGCAGAAAGAACCCACTCATTATTTGTAATGTTTGTTTTGTTTGAAAATCCATTCATTTCTTTCTTTGATTCTCATTTTGGTTTTTTATTCAAAATTGTAAATAAATTTCCATAAGCCTTTTCAGTGTATTGTCTTATTATCTTTGAATGTCCTATTGAGAACCATTTTGCACTAACAGGAATATGGATTGTGTGACCTAACAGGTCTTTCCCACTTCTAGCTTCTATGATTCTGTGATAATTTTGTTCCAATCTGCAGTAGTTTCCGCTGTATTTGTCAGATTCTACAGCAACAGTAAGCCGCTTGTATTTCCAGTAACTTTTCTAGGTAACAATTGCACAGCTTTTTTATCTGGGGGGTTTTAATAACTGTCTCTATCTTTACATCCAATCCATTGTGTGTCAGTTTTGATATTTTGATAGCCAGATGTCAGCTTTCAGATATCTGTCATATCCAGTTCTATGCAAAGAATTACTCTGAATGATAGCTTTGTTGATCATTCAAGAGACTATGCTGCCACCAACATATAAATTACCTTATAATTCTTTTTAATAAAGGTATGGCATAACAGTAATTTAAAATGCTTTTTAAACCATTGATTTTTTTTCTCCATACTACTTTTATGTATGTATGTATGAATCTAACATAATTTTGTGGAATGGCACATATATTGTAAATTTTTGCAGAAATAAAATAAGAACGTTGAATGGGTAAAATATTGTAAATGCAAATATCTTAATTTAGGAGTTGACTACAGTCAGTTGATCCATCTAGTACAGGAACAAAGCATAAAGCAGCATGAGCAAAGTTTATGAAAATAAGAACAACATGTGGGACTATAAGCTGAAATAAAAATTACCTTTTCTAAAAAATGAGGAAACAATGTCATATAGTTTTATATTAGTGTGTATGTGTGTGCACACATGCTATGTAATGCTTTAATTATTCCTTACTTGTTGTTATATATTTATTGTTAGTTTTAAAGTTAATAGGTTATTTCTTTCTGGGGAGGCAGGAAGATAACTGCTGAAAAATAAATATATTTTGTTTTTTTCTGAACTGTTCTTAACCCAAAGACTTGAAAAACAGTACAGCAGGTAGCCAGTCTTGTCTAATGGTTGTCTAGCACTTTGCTACTTCAGGGACCAGAGCTTGAGCCCAGAAGTCCCTTTTGGATCAGCTGTAAGTAAAAGTGATCCAAAAGTGATTGGTGATTTTCCACGACGTATAGTAATTTGATAAATACAGTTCTGTTTTTACTTACCATCATTTTTTAAAACTATTATTAAGAATTCTAGCAACTTCCATTGTTCTGTTTATTAGAAAGAAAACTGTGGAGGAGCTACTAATGCTTCTTCAGTCCCCTTCCAGCACTGTGGGATATTACCCTCAAAGTAGGAAAGGAAGAAGAAAAAAATTACCGGTTGAAATTTTTTCATTCATGAAAAATGGTCTTTACAACTATATTAGAATCTCAACAGGAAAATGCCTTCTTTACATTTTTAATTTATTTGTCCTGTGACAGGCTCAGGCCAGCCATCCAGCATCTGATACCCCCTAGTGGTCAGACCTGCCTACCTATGCTCCCCTGCCTCCCCTTACCTCCTATCTCTGCCATGCCTTGATCATAAGGTCTTAGCTGGGGAGGCTGCCTCCACAGGCCAGGGTAACCTCTTCCTGGGTGCCTTTCTTCTGAGTACAGTCCTTGGAGCTCCTCTGCCCCAAACTCTACTGGGTGCGTTTCCCCTTTAAGACAACCACAGTTGTGCCTTAGGGGTAATAAACATGAGCTCTAGCCAACCCCATAGACACACCCAAGCCCTGTATATGTTGGTCAGTGTTTGGGGGTTGGAGGTCACCCTGGCCCTGGCTCCTCAAGCCTTGAACCTTTGTTGGGGTTCTGCCTTCCTGGCTTCATCCCTTTTCCTCCAGCGCAAGGTCCACTGTCCCAGACCTCAGCTCCTAGGCCCCAGCCCTGTCTCACCCTCTTGGCCTCCAAGGACTTGGCCTTGGTCTCGTGTGGTAGCCCTTAGGGTCCCTGACCCTGTCACGGCTGCTTGCACACTGTGCTGCCCCTAGGCTCCCTGAACTTGGTGCAGCTACTTAAATGCTGCTCTGCTCCTGAGGTCCCTGACCCTAGCTGGGCAGCCTTACACTGGGTGCCTCCTTGTGGTTTCCTTTTTACCCCTGTTAGCCACATCCAGTCCTCTGGTCTGAAACCTCAGCATAACAGAAATATAAGCAAACTGCTTCCACAAAATTCTTCTCCACTGTGGGTCAGTACTTCAGCTCAAGCTATTTTTCCCCTTCAGCAGTCTCATGGATAGCTTGAGTGTCCATGGGCCTCTTTCCTGCAGCCAACTCTCCCAGAGGATCATCTTCCTGCAGCTTGTAGGACCAGACTGCCTGCTCTTACTCAGGCCACCGGCTTATGTGTCCCAAAGCCCTGCCCCCTTCCTGTCATGTGGTTCCCCAGCCACACACAGGAGTTTCCCTTTTATTTAGGACCAGCCTGCTCCTGTACTCCTTTCACCCCATGTAGCCAGCTTAGACTGCTCAAAGCTGCATCCTTTAAAGTAACAGGGGCCTCTGGTCCAAGAAACATGAATATGTTCCCATTTTAAGGGATTTCTTAAATGCTTTTCTCTACCTTTTTGCATTTAACTGCCACAGTCTGATTTTTATATAGTTTTTAAACATTGGCAAATGGTTACATTTTTAAAAGAATAATAGAAGTAATACAAGGTACATATTTTACTCTCTGCATTTTGAGCTATTACACTGATCATGGGCACATAAGTAGCCAAATAGACCGTATCTATACAGTGAAGGAAATATAACTGAGTGAAAAAAATTAAAAATTATGAGAAGTAATTAGCTTTGTTAGCCTGAAGTAAGGCAAAAGGTGGAGTATGTTTGCACCGGACTAATGAACTAGTTCAGAGATTTAGTATAAGCTTTCATGAGGCCAAGCTTGCTTCAGCAGATGCTGTGAAAGGACATTCACAGATCAGTGTATCAAATGGAAACAGTACTTTAAATATAAAAGGTAAGAAGACAGTGACAGAGAGTAGAGGGCAGGAAGGGGACAGTGCTGGGCGAGGCAAACAAGCAATAGCCACCTCCTTCCCGCGTGTTGTATTCAAATCAGTCTCTCCATTTTATACACTGCTCTGTGCATATCCTTTCACCGCATCTGATGAATTGAGCGATCTTGGGCTGGCAAAACATAAACTATATATCTCTTACTGAGTTATTTTATAAGGTGCAAATCTACCCTGTCTTCTGTCTGAGAGCTATTCCAGGGGTCATCATCATCATCGACAATCCTTTGCAGTTGAGGATGATTGTCTTCCATGATTGCCTTATCTGTAGGTCCAAAGATGGCTGACAAGACCAATCCGAGGTCCACAGGTTCTCTTGCAACTAGGACACATGTTTCCATGTGGGGTGGGTGGCTCTGTATTACTGGTTTGGTCTGCAACATGCTGTTTCTGCTGCTTATTTTTCTGTCTCCTGTTGCTCTCACTGTCGTGGTGGTGCATAGGTTCCAGTGGCCAGCCACATGGAACAGCTGATTCAGAGTAGACTGGTTGTTCCCTTCCCCCTGCAGTTTCAGATTCTTGGCCCTGAGAAGTTGTAATCAGATTCCGTTGTTGATTCCTCTGACACAGGTGCTCCCACTGGTGTCTATGTTTTCCAGGATTGGGGAAGCAAAAAGATTTAGAACCTTTCCTCCTCCTGCTGTTTATAATTGGCTGAGCCAATTATAAAGTTGATGCTGCTAAGAGTCTGACCCTTTTTTTCTTGAGGCCACCAGAGGCTGACTACAAAGACAAGAGTTGGACTTCCAGGCATGGTGATGGGAAGGCAACTATGTTGCAGCCTACACTGTCAAACCCGGCTAATACCATTCTTCTTTATATCACATTCAGCCTGGTACCACAGCTTTCGTCAGTGGCTGACTTCTGTACATAATAAAGCAAAAGTATCTATGGTGACTCCCAACATTGTCACTAACTTCCTTATGCAATATAACTTACCAGCTTAAGCAATCTCTCCTGGCTAAATATACTACTTAATGCACTAATTATTTCATGATGCTCCAAAATCAAATCAATTAGCAGTCAGTTGTTGACAAATGAATTTGCCTTATTGAAGAATTATATGTAAAGATTTAAAACAGTATCATTGTGAGAGAGACTTGTCAGGTACTTACGCAGAGCCTGGGAATTTAAGGTACTGCCGGAGCCTGGGGGTGGTTTTCCCAGGGGCGTAGTAACACCCATGTGATTTATCTCTCAGTTAAATTGAACAGGGAGGTTGTATGGTTGTTACAGTCATACAACCAGGGAGGTTGTTACATAGTGTAACTTTGTAGCGGGTGCTTCTGGAACTCTTGGGAAAAGGCAAAATCATTAATAAAGGGATTAGAGAGTTAGTAAAATGCAAGCACCATGCCTTTTGGGAGCGAAGGAGGGGGAATACATGAGAGGTGGAAGCCCTGCCAGCTTTTTTTGCAATGTGAAGAAGTCTCTCCTTCCTTCAGTTAATTGGTACATATTTTGTTAAAACATAGTATAACTTTTATGCGTTTAATTTCAAAGTTAGATATTGTATAAAATCACAGTTAACATTGCGTTAGATCACAAAAATTCACAGGGTAGAATATAAATCTAGTGCCTCCAAATGTAGAGCTATGGCACCCACTTAATGAAGAAGTCTCAACCTGTATAAAACCTGAACAAATGTACATTCAAAATGAAAATGGCCTTTTATCACTTGGCAATATCTTTCAAATGGCTTCTTCATCACATACCACCACCTGATGACCAACTCCTGTTATTGCCAACTCTGCTTAATATCACAGACCTTGTTTTTGTATGCATGTGAGAGACATTATCTGGGCTTGACTGTAAATAGGTGTTTTGGGTTCTCTCAACAGCAACAGCTGCCAGTCGTGTAGGAACAGCAGAGAGTTTTTAAGAGATGTTCTGTCCATTGACTCTAACCCTGAAGCTGTTCTACTACCTGAGTAGTAGGAAAAAACCTATACGCTGGGGAAAATAGCCAATAATTTTGTGATCAGATCCAAAGATTTATTTTAAAGCAAAATCTATCTGTTTTCTCCTGAAAAATCACATTTTCTCCAGGCCACTGTTCTGTATATTGAATTGAAAGTATTATCATGGAATTTCTACAGCAACAAGTAAAGCAGTAAACCCTATGTGAAATCACAGTATCAGGTTGAAAAGCAGGGCAGAAAAGGAGAGGACGTTAATTATCATGGGAAGTTGATTTTGCTCAGGTTCCACCCTTAGCACTCCAGATGGTAGAAATATGTGTGCATGATTTTGCTTGTTTATTTTAATCTGTTCAAATTTACATAAATGCATGTTTGTTTGTTTATTTTTACAGGAGACTTTTGAGTTTTCCTCTTTCATTATCAGAAGAAGAATTGCTTAATATAAGACGAGAGTTTCATTGCTGCTTTTCTCAGCTGGACACTAACTTGGCTTTGCCCAAGATACGAGCAAAAACACTGCTTCAGGTCTATCAGTCAGAGTGGGTGGAAGCAGAGTTGTTGAAAATGGACCAGAGCTTAACAGTACCTGACAAACAGGTGGGATCAGTATCTGAATACTTTACATTTTCTTAGGTATGTGTACTAATATGCACGCACACATGCACACAATTAAGTGGTATCCCCCTGAGAACAGGGCATTTTCCAAATATTTGGGAAACAGAATATAATCAGTTTCTAATTGTATGGCCCAATGTATTTATCACTTACAGGTAGGTAAAAGCAGTATGCTGGACTCCAGCCCCTTCTGACAGTGCAGTATATTAACACAGTATCTCCTTTCTTACAAACACTTGAAAAATTCAGCTTTGTCTAGGGATTCCCAAAAACCCTTCACCTTCATAAGAGGTTCTCAGCCTTATCAGGTGTGGCTGTACTCTGTCATCTCCTCATTAGCTTCTTAGCATTTAAAAACATTTTTCAGGCAACATTGAGCAATACTATCACCTCACCTTGAAACCCTGTTCCCTCCAATATGCTTATCTTACTAGCCCAAAATAGAAAAATAACCCCAATGGAAGAAGCAGGAAGCCAAAAGAAACTTATAACTAGGGAGGCTTTCTGAGAAGCCAAGGAACTAGAGCAGCGTTTCCCAACCCTTTCCATCCCACGGTACACTTATGTAAATAAAAAAAAAATTGCAGCACACCACCCCCTCCCCCTCCCGCCAACAGATATTATGGCCACCACTGCCACCCACCACCCTGCAGTGCTGCCACTTCATGGGAGGGAGGTGGAATTGTCACAGGCCAACTGGGCACTGTGAGTGTATCAGTTTGGTTGCAGGCTGACTGGGCGCTGCAAATGTATCAGCCACTGGGCTGTTTGGTTCGGGATCAAGGAGGCAGAGTTGGGCATGAAGCAAAGATAAGTTTCACGTAAAACAGTAAAGATAAATTTTACTTATAGTAACAAAACAAAAATGTTTTAGCAGCAAAATATGGTTTACACATATAACAGTTAATAAAAAGGTTAAACTAATAAGCAGACAATATGGCAATAAAAGTAAAAAAAAATTGGCAGTGATAATAAAAACAGACGGACAAATTGACAAAGAGTTTCCACTTGGTTGGCAACTTATCAATAGACCCTCAGTGCCAGGTACACATCAAGTTGATCCAGTGAAGTCAGGCGTCCCTGATAGACGCTGTCAGAGGGAGCACCAGGGAAGGTCCCTCAGTCAGGATCTGGTCCTTGCTTACACTGGGAGTCTGGAGTCCAGGCTTAGAACAGCAATGACCATTCTGTTTTGTCCTTCCTACTGGTCACCTGACG
>NW_017728948.1:22738994-22754562 GCF_001723895.1 Crocodylus porosus
GTTAATTTTAACATTACAGTTATGCTTATGACAGACAGGATACGTCTGTGGGAAACCATCTTACAAGCTTTGTCTTAGCTAATATTAACACTATACCATTGCTAGATGCTCTCAAGGAGCAAATCTTTTTTGTTATAATTTGCTCATTAACCCCTTTGGTTCTGGGCATCACAGGAGGTGCAGCACTGGCTGGAGCCACGCCCCCAAGAGTGTTACAGACAAAGTGTTCATTTATTGGTTTTTCCAGAATTCCGCAATACACCAGTTCATGTCTGATGGCACACCAGTATGCTGCAGCACACAGTTGGGAAATGCTGAACTAGAGCCATACTGTGCCTGCTTACAGCCTCTTGAACCTTTTATATGAGTTTGGAAAGTATGTTTATTCCTCCGTGTCCTAGGTTGAGACTCCCATGGAGACATGTACACAGTGCTAAGTCAGTCTGCTTCATTATCTGGGAGAAGGCCAAAGGGAGATTCAGTTAGACAGCATTAAAGGGAACATGCAGTCCCGATCTTGTCCACTTAAAAAAGGAAAGTCTGCATGATTCTCTCACATCCTTGAGTGGGTAATCTACTCATTTGCCAGAAGCCAAGCTTACTTTCTTATATATATATATAATTTTTTTTGCAAAATTATTATAATTCACTTTGGTACACATACCTACTTTTCTTTTCCCATATACATGAACAGAAGATGAGGAGCACCTGACTCAAGATGTTAATGGATACCAGATTTTCTATTTGCTTTCTTAAGTTTGAGGTGGAAACGGTTTAATTACCTTAGCCAAATACTATAACCTACAGATTTTGCCTTAAGTTTCTGCACAGAAGAAAGAAAATTGTCTTCTCTGTGAACTGTAGATTATAGTACCAGAATGGAAGTGATGTCTTTTCCCTTGTTGTGTCGTGGTTTACTCACATTTTCTTGATATATAAACAAAATTGAGCTCATTGAATTGGGAAGTGTTCTTATTCAAAAACTTACAATTTCCTAACTATTTGAAAAGGAAAAGGACTTTGCAGAGACTTATATTTGAATAGGTGGTGCCTTTTCCCTTGGAGTATATTATACTTAATGTTATATCCTGTAAAGAAAGAGAGGTCAAGAATAATTTGATTGCATGGTAGGGTGCTCCTTAATATTACTGGTTCATTTATGATTCATGTAGGGCATCTTGAAAACAATATAATTCTTAAATGAATTAGATACATTGCTAGAGGCAAGGATTTTGTAGGGTTTTTATTGGAAAAACTGCATGGTTGGGATAAAGTTAGATGAGCTTTCAAATGGAAAGCATTCTTTATCAGAAGAAGCAGGCATAGCAAAGAATTAACAGTGGGTAGGGCTGTGAAATTGGAGGGGGTAAAAATCCTCAGGTGTAGCAGTTTCCCATGGTAATTTCTCTCTTCCAATTTCACAGCTCTACCCACTGCGGGGGGTGCTGTCATTGTACCTGCTTCTTCCCCCAGACCTGAGGAATTTATGGGGGATAAATACAAATAATAAGAATAATACCAATATCAATCTCCTATATAGGAGCTTTAGCTACTATTAAAAAATGATATGTGATAATCTTTTTATAACAACAGTCTAAGACCAAAAAGCAACGATCCAAAAACAGAAATAAGATTGATAACCTGAAGCAATCTTTGGAAGATAAAATTCACATCTATGAAAAGTCAGTTGAAGATCAACATCTGAACAAGGTAAATCTGTGGTAATTATTCATCTCTGCATTTTTTGGTACACTGGTGCACAACAATTACAAAATAATAAAATTCCTGTCAGTGCAAACTTGATAAAGAAAGAGGCAGGTATTCCTGTGTTATGCATAGCTATGTTAAACATTTCACCTTCCTTTGCTCTTATTTCCTCATCTGTCAAGCTTATATTGTATGTAAAGTGGAATAGTACATGTGGGTTTTGTGTTAAAATTTCTACGTCATGTAGGAACAAATCCTATTTCCCCTTTCAAGGTCTAGCTGGCACATACACAGCTGCCTACGTTCAATTTTTGGCACTTTTAAGACTTCTAGAGTCCACCGGTGATAGAACAGGATTGCCCAAGTCATTATGTAACTGCCCACATGGTGGTAAAGGATGAAGGGAGGGAGGAAGAACCCTCAGACATTTTAACTGAGTGATTTAGTGATGAGAGCACTTGCCCAAAGTGTAGCTCCTCTCACCAATGGCTCTGAGATGTGAGGGGCCCCTTAATTCTGGTCTGTGCACCCAGTGTTTTTTCTCTGCCTTGCACTTAATATTTCTTGGATAAGCATCAGTGAAAGCATCACTCTCCTCCTCCTCCTCCTATCCCTACTGTCTTCCGTGCTTGGTTGCCCAGCGGGCCAGCCCCAGGAGGAGGTCTAGGAAGTGGTTTTGTCGTCAACCAACAGCCTGGTATTTAGAGTGTGTTTCTGGGAAGCAAGAATGGGTTCATATCATGTCTTGGTAAGCTAGTGTATAACTTGGGTCTTCCCCTTTCTGGCTGAAGTGTCCCAACTGCTAGGCTGTTGGTCTGAGTGGTGGGAGAGCTACCCTTCAGTTACTAATTATGAGAGGGCAGGGGGGCTAAGTATTTTTGGAACCACCTAGATAAACCAACCGAAGTTGGGGTGATTCAAGAGTACTGAGTAGGACTGGACTCAATCAGAGGCAAAAAGGTCACTGCGGCAAAGGTGGGTCCACTGATTAAGCTGCTCTCTGAACCTTGGGAAACTGCCTCCTGCTCTGCTGGAGAATCCCTCGGAGACCTTGGGTATGTTGCTTAATCTTAAGGTGTCAGTTCCATTCAGTAAAATGGGGATGAGGCCTTTTCCACATTTCACAGGAATGCTGTGGTGGCAAATGTAATAGAGATAAGGAGGTACTCAGATCCAACAGGAACAGGGAACATACAGCTATCAGATCTAGCAAGCTAGGTAGTTAATTATAATCTCAGACATGACTTGCCTCATCAAAATTAGTTCTCAAACATTTTGTGACAGGAAGTATATTTTGTTTACATTAGTAGTTCTTAACCTTTTTAAACGGAAGGTGCCCCTCAAAATATGCCACTTCTTATCTTTCGCTCATTTCTTTACTATGGGCAAATAACTGAGCAAGTTTTCTGTCGCAAAGAACTCAGAAAGACCACAAGAAGTCAGAATACTTTTGGCGCTATGGATTCCTTTTTTAAATTCTCCAGGTTTATTTTGTGAATCACATGTAGGTGTTTGCACACCTAACAGTAGTAATATTGTATGGGCCCCTGCAGTACCCTTAAAAGGAACTTACGACACCCGAGGGTGCTGCAGCACCCTGGTGTAGAATCCCTGGACTGCACATATCCTGCAGTGTTTGCATCCTGGAGAGTACTGGGGGCAATATGTTTTATTCATGGGCAAGTCTGCTTTAATGTACGCTAATATTTCATTGCAGTAAATGTTTGTGATTTGTTTAACATCCAGTCCTTTTCCTCTTTTAATTAAGGTTGAATATGTCTCAGTTTTGATAAGGTCTCAAGCTTATTTTGGAGTTTTTATAATGTCCTTATCTATATTTTTTTGAATAGCATGGCTGAAAACTTGTAATCAAAGGCCAAGTACAAGGAAACTAGCTTGTTACTGAGGAAAATCATTACACCTCATATTATCACTACAATACCAGATGTGCATATCTTAAGAGGATAAATTAAAGTTTCTTCTTTTCGCTACCTCAGTTCTCAGTCAGTCTTTCTGTATGGTTTATTTTTTGTTTTAACTGAAATATTTTTCTCTTCTTTTAAATCACTATTCTCTTGCAAAGTTTTATGACCAATTCTGCAAAAAGAACAGAACACTGTTATGCCATAAGGTCTCCTGCTTTGTTCATTACTGTACTTCCTACTGTCCTTCTGAGTTCATTTAATAACTTGAATGGTGAGTGTGAGCTGTCTGAGCTGCACAAAGAAGAAGCTGGCTCCTGAACTCTATGAGGGATAAAGATGCCTGAAGAAGAAAGGCTATATGGGATATATTGGTTTTATAGTGTTCTAAGGTGGCCATGAGAGCAAAAAAATAAAGATGGGAAGTACCAGGCTGAGAGGCTGTGGGAAGATATATGATCTCTGATCCTGAGAGGTGTCTGTGAGTCTCACTGATCTCAGCTCACTCACTGAGATCATCTTATTTCTTTGGTAGATGTCTTTAACAACCAGCTTTTAAGCTGCTCTATGAACTTGTTACAAGGAAGTGGCAGCTCCACAAATGAGAAGAAATGCAAAAAGCAAGGATTTCTTAGAACAGTCTGTTTTATTGGACTGGGTTTGTTGTTGGAATAAAGTTAGACAAGCTTTTGAATGCAAGACATTGTTCCTCAGGTCCTTGATCATAAGAAATGCAAAGGCATTTTCGAAGAATTCTGGTATGGTCCTGGTGCTGTGGTGGAACTGAAATACATGCGCTGTCCTTGAAATGTACAAATCAAGCACAATATATTTATGCAACAAGTCTTTCTTACTGATTATGACCTCTTGGCATTGCTGACTGAAAATAATGAATGCACCCTCATTAAAGATAGCTTTTACAGCTGAAGAGAGTCAGTACATCTTGAGATCAATTCTTGTATTTGCAATAATAGAGAAAGACAGAGGAAGGCAGTACTAGTAGCAATTAGAGTCAGTACAGATACAGAATGTAGAAGCTGACTCTAGAAGCTGGACTCACCATAGTGAATTTATATTAAGTTAAATTTAAAGAACATCGTTTAATTAGAGTATTTCATGTGGAATCAGGAGCAAGAGACCATGTCAAATGCACACAGCTTGTTATGTTGTCAGCAAAGCTGTTTGAAATATTCCAATGTAAAACTAACGTGTTATAATCCTGTGTGTACTGTCTAGTGCTACAGTCACTCTCCACAAATAGCCTTTGGTTATTTAATTGGTGATTGAAAACTGATCCAGCTTCCACTGAAGTCAATTAATATGTCACATTGATTTCGCTAGGACTGCTCAGATTAAACAAATGCATAGGTGTTTTTAGGACTTTGGCATTAGGAGTTGAATGAAGTCAAAAGAAAACTCTGAAAAAAATTGTGGATAGTCACATTTTGGAGTACTAGTCTGAATAGTTATTAATTAAGTGTATAATATTGCATATATTTATGTAACAGTGATAATATTGCATATATTTATGTAAATATGTTCAACCACATTCAGGCTACTTAAATACAGCTCTGTTGAACAACAAAGTTTCTCTTATTATGGCTTCATATTTCTTATAAAGTAGAACCCACCTCTGTACTTCCTAGGGCTATTTGGTACCAGGAAGCAAAGCAGGGGGTGGGAACAAAATCTTATAATATGGATATGTCATTTAAAATCACCTAATTCTTGACCTGCCTGACTACAAAAGTGTGCGTGCCTATTTCTGCTGCAGATGTCACCTTTTTTGCTTTTGTTTTCTACTGCAGTCAAAGCATAAACTTTTCAACCCTTTAAAAAGTGATGGTAAGTTGTCGAGCTATATTTTCATGCTTATCCATTATTTATTTTATAAGTTGAAAACATGAACTGATGATGATCAGTCATTTACTTATTCACCCCTCCATTATTCATTCATTGTTTCCAGATTACATGCTTGCATACTTCGTTAAAGATCCCTATATCTAGGACTGATAGCCTCGGGTAGAGAACAGTAAACTTTTATTCCTGTTGTTTGCATACATCTATCATAACAATTGTTTTTACAAATGCACTATATACTTTTTTTAAAAAATGTGTTTCTCCCTCCCCACCACAGACCACCCTCAAATGTTACTTTTATATCATGCAAAACCATTCCTGCTTTGAGCGTATTTTGAGCATCTTGAAGATCCCATAAGAATGGCAGTTACTATCTCATGCATATGTGTAAAAGCTGAAAAAAACTGCAGATCAGATTCAGATTATTAAAAATGCAATGATTTATTTAAAGCCAGTAGGTCTATGACACCTCAAAAAAGCTAAGAATCTGTCTCAGTACATTGAATAATAAAACAGACGTTATAGTGGAAGGAAGGAACTTGTAGCTTAAGTAGTAGCTCATGACTCAGGAGATGAGTTCAGTTTCTTGCTCTGCCCAAGGCTTCCTGTTTGACCTAGGCCAGTCAGTTAGGATTGTTTTTAAAGGCTTTTAAATATGTAAATATGCAGATAGGCTCCGAAGTGATTTTGAAAATCCCACTAGGGGATTTAGATACCTATATACTTAGGTCCCACCTGTTATATACTACCACTGGGGATGACCTAATCAGCAACCTGGGGATGACCTAATCAGCAACCTGGGGATAGATGGGAAGCTGGGTGACAGCAACCACGAGTCGATCACCTTCGCCACCCACCGTAAAGCTGGCAAGTCAGTCAGCAACACTGAAGTCCTTGACGTCAGGAAAGCCAACTTTGACAAGCTCAGAAGGCTTGTCAGTGAGGCCCTAAGGAACCACAACTCCAGGGGGAGGGGAGTTCATTCTAAATGACATAAAAAGTACACATAAATTGCATATAAAATTACATCTAACATATGTGTGTATGTGTACACACACAGTCATGGAAATCTGGAGGTGTTACAAATTTATTAGAAGCCAAAAAAGTGAAGCTGCTTAAATAAGAGCCTGAGAATATTTTGGCAAAGAATTATAATTTATAAGTGTGTGTGTGTGTGTGTGTGTGTGTGCGTGCGTGCGTGAATGTATAGTATGGTAATTATAAAATATCATTCTTTGCCAAAATATTAACATTTTTTATTCAAGTGTCTTCATGTTTTTTTGGCTTCCAGTGAGCAACCTCAGGTTCTAGGACACTGATTTTCAGAAGTGACTAGTACCTTTGGATGGTCAACTTGGAACATTAGGTGTGAGATCCCTATGTAGATGTAGTCTATAGTTTTGTCATTCGTTTCAGTGGGCACAGAATTCCTCCTAGACCTCTTGTCTTAAGCTGGGTAGTCAGCAATTGAAGAACCCTAAACTAACTAGTTACTTCTGAAAGTCATTTTCCTAGTGCACTGCTGAGGCATGAGCTGAATGGGGGCAAAATCAAAGCTACCACCAACAGTATTCAACACCCTTCTTTAAAAGGAAACTTAGCTCATTTCACATACATGTCAAATACATTCAGAGAAATTGATCTAATCTTTGCATGGGCATTGATACAAGCTACAGTCTTGCTACCAGGTCTTACATATTTGGTTTAGAAATAAAGGTATCTCAAAATAACATTTTGAATTTTGAAAAGAAGTATGGTTTGACAGAATAATGCTAAACAAAATCAGATTCGGGGTGGAACTGGCTGTCTTGTGTAATCTAAATCAAAGTCCTGATTTGCACAATGTTCTGCAGAAGTTTTTATCTTTATTTGATTTCCTATCAATGCCTCTGGAATACAGTATGCATCTCTGAATAGTCATGAACTGCTGGACTGTGAGAATATAAAAGAAATGCTAAAGGTATTAGCATTTCAATAACAAACAGTTCACAGAGAACAAAGAGCCTGGATTCTATTTTAATAAGTTTCTCACCTTTCTGAAAAGCCTTTTTTCCCCCTTTTCAATTGAGTGATCTCAAATGCATAAAAATGAGAAATGGCTGTTTCTGGGCAAAGACTAGGTAACCTCTCTTCCTGAAAATGCTGGAGTTAGTTCAATATCCTCCACAGGGATCCAAGACCTTTCCAGGTTCACTCAAGCTTCTGTGACTCCAGCTGTGCCAGACAACTGTCGCACAGCACTCCTACCTTCATGGCTTTCCAAACCAAGTAGCAAGCTGTGGTCTTCCTCCTCTTCCCTAATTCAGCCCCTCACCTCTCCACCCTCAGCACCACCCTCCCCACACATGCAATCCATCTTCTATGAGATGAGCATTTTTACAGGCTTATTCCTAGAATGAAATCACCTGCAAAGCTGGTTACTCCTAGAATGAAATCACCTGCAAAGCTGCCCATGGCACCATGGCAGAACCCATCAAACTGTTCATCAGAGAAAAGGCCAACTGCATGCCTAGGGACCTTCTCAGGAGCTGTAAGTCTGTATCACAGTTCCTTCTGTTCTACAGACATTTGCTTTTGTAAGGAAGAGATATTGAGGAAACGGACATACATAAAGACAAAACAGAATCAGTATTGCCAATACCAAGGGCCAATTTTTTCCCACCTGTTAGGCACAAAATTGGATGCTACTCATATTCCTGAAAAACTGTTAATACAAATGGTTAGGGGAGTCCTCCTCCTCTGCTTGTTTGTGACTCATTTTTAAGAATGAAGTGTTTTTGTGTTGTAAAAGTAGATGCATTAATGGATTTTCAGGATTTGAACAGGGTGGAAAAGAATTGTACCTAGGTTCCTATGTTCACTTAGATGCCCAAGAGGTGGAAAAGGATTTGGCTTCAAAGATTTAGGGTTAAAATAAAAACGATTTTTAAAATTATTGGGTGCCTGCCTATACATTTACAGCAAGCCTTTTCCAACACGCTGTAATTACAGCACATCAGAGCTGACTGGATTAATGGAGTCTGCTGGTGAGTGGTAATTACCATGCTCTAGCAGACTCCAGCATCTCACATATCAGCATCCCTGCACTTAAAAATGAAGGCAGGGTGCTTACTTAAAGCACCCCTGCTGCCATTTTTAAGCACAGAGATGCTGATACATGAGATGCTTCAGGCACTTTAATTAGAGTGGCTGTTGGAGCCACTCTAATTAACCCTTCCCCCTTCCTGCACTCACCCCTGCCCCACACATCCACCCCCCCCCCACAGTTCCAGAGCATGTGTAGAAATGCCCACCAAGTTCTTTCTATTTTTCTTCTCAGGTTGGAGCAATTAAACACTCAAGTTTTCCAAGCTCTTCTCTGTAAGTAGAAAGAATAGAAACACTTAGTTCGATGAATGCTGAGATTCTTATGCATTTCAGGAGCCAGGGCTTTCGGAGAATATCAGATACCAGGAAATTTGGTACCACTTTATTATATTGGTATAATCAGTACACTTACCTGATCAGCTACAGTTTAAATGTGGTTTCAGTGTGACCATAAACTGAGGAGTCATGTAACTTTCCCAGTTTTATGAAATTAGGAATGCAGCACCTATTTAAGCCTTCTTTCCTTTAAGGACCATCTAAAAAGGCTGCAGGACCTTCAAGTTCTATGGGGAAAAAAAGGGTAATCTGATATTTTCTCCCAACATGGTTGCTTGGTTAACGACATTGGTTTGTTGCTTCAAGAAAGCAATTCCTATTAGAATAGCAACGATGCTAAGATCCTCTGTTAGTATATTGAGACACCTTGGACACATCTATCAAAGATGTTTACTGTTGAGTTGCCTAATTAGCTCATCAGTAAATGTAATAGCATCTACACAATCAGTGCTGTTAGGACACAATAAACTAATTAACTCTGCCTGCCGTAGGTTAGTACTTGTAAACGTAAGTACTGTTCTGTGGTGGAGTTTTTTACTACACAGCAACAACATGTAGAAGCTGATGGGGTGGCTGGGGCACAAGGGTGCTTCACTGCAGGGGTTGCCTCCCAGCTAGCCCTGCACTGAAGTGCCCTTGTGCCCTAGCCAGCCCCTCTGGAGCACATTGAGCTGGATCAGAATAGATCCCAAGCTGGCAGGCTGACCCCCACCCAGATGCCCAGCCAGCTGGGGCTGCTCCAGCCTGGCTCAACACGCTGTGGTTCTGGGCATATGTTCAAACATGGCGCCTGGGAGCAATAAGCTCTGGCGCCATATGCACTGAAGTTTATTGCTGTGCATTAATAACATGCGTCTGTGTGCCCTGTTTTTGCTAAGAATATTTAGGAAACACATCTTGCATGCACTTTGCCTCTTTAATAAGGCTTTTTATTACTTAAGTTGTTGAGGCTGGTTTCAAGAGTTTTCTACAAATAACTCCCTCTTTTGTTCAAGGACATGTGCTATAATTTAATAGAAACTTCAGAGAATGTCACATGCATTTTGAAAAAATGCAGATTTGGTTGCAAATCACATTTTAAATGTAGCTCTGTTTATTGTATAATAAAATTTGAATGATATGCAATCACTCTAGACAGCAGTCTTATCACTAATAATGCCAGAGAAAAATTCATGAGCATCATATTACCTGTTTGTCATTTTAGGGCTCTGAAAACCTGATGACAATCTGCTAAATGATCCTAAAAGTTAATGAATGGGACTAATATATTGTTTCATAATTCTGATTAGCATAATATAAAAGTAATGTGGTTATGAGGTTTGAGAGAATCACATATGATCTCTTCATCAGTGGAGGAATATATAGAAAAGTTAAGGCAGACCCTCAGCTTGTATAAATCAATGTAATTAAAATTTACTTCAGTCTGGTCTTGAGGCTATTCCACTCTTTACACCAGTGAGGATCACACCCGTACTTTCCTTTTTACATGAGTACATATTTTTTGTTGCCATTAGGAGAACACCATGGCAAAGCAATCTAACAAAACATTTTATTGTGGGTGTTGAAGAGAAGATACTGATTTGAAACATGTTAGAATTAGATATTTTTAAAAAATGTATCTTTTGAAATGGGTAACTTTATTCTTGCATAATTTATTACTGTCCCTTACACCCGAGAGTCTCAAATTATTTTGAGTAGTAATTAAGTCTCCTCCCAATTCATTGGCTTAGACTACAGGGAGCTAAAAGTTCAGAGAGAGAGAGATTAAAACCCAAATTTGCAAGTCTCTCCCAATTTGAGGCATCTCTATTTTTGAGATGTTCTGATTTAAGAACCTGATTTTTAGGTGTCTTTACCAGATTACAGCAGCTTTAGTTGGAATTTTTGGCACTTCTCATTTCTGGAGTTTCTAATTATATACATCAAGAAATGGAGGTATCAGGTATTAGTGGACAGTTTCTAAAGCCAGGTGTCCATAACCCAGCATGACCTGGGACTGTCCTGAGCTCAGGACAGGAACAATCAGCTGATTGTCAGCCTGGCCCCAAAACTGCCTGGGGCAAGTTCAGAAACCTGGGCTGTAGAGTCAGATATCTCCTATTATACCCTCCTCATCACCATCAGTAGGTTACATCCCCAACTGTTCTGATTGTCCTATCCTCCATACATTTTTAATACCTTTCTGAGCCAGTTTTTTCTATTGGCAGTGAGTTCCATGCATTAATTATGCATGTGTAAGAAAAATAAAAAAGACACACTCTTCTTTTTGTTGATTTTAAATCTTCTGCTTGGTAATTTCAGTGAGCACCCTAGTTCTGTGTTACTTCACTGGGAAGCAGGCAGCAGGGCTCCCTGCCACTTCCAACTGAGTCCCAGGAGCTGCACATGGTGGCAGGGAGCGGGGCCAGGCCGTCGGCTCCATTGCTCCATTCCTTGCTGCCACATGCAGCTCCTGGAACTGGCTGGAGCCACACACTGCTGGGTGGCTGTGCCTCCATGGGTCATGAGCACCCCAAGAACTCCGCTGCTACTGCTGCCAGCAGCAGTTGCTGTGTGCCATGGGGGAGAGAGACGTGCTGGGGGTCCCAACTCCTCCATCCTTCCTCACACCCCATAAACTTCACACACCCACACCCACACCACCATCCTGCCTACACCGTCCTGCCGTAACTTCCCCACATGTACACATGCCCTATACCCCACCACACAGTCACACCCCCTCACAAGACCCCCACACAGCCACCCACATAGCACACCCCATCATACACCTCCCACCTCACTAACCATGTCCTAAACGCTCCCCAACACACAGTATATGAGAGTAAGTCTTTATTTTTGACCTATTATGCAATCACATGTATATATACTATGTAAACGCACATAAATCAGGACAAAAATATTTTTGAAATAAAATTAAAATATGCTATAGTAGTTGTTTGACTTCTAGTGTGTGATTTTTTTTTTTTTTCCAGTTCCAAGTTGGCAACCTCCCGCCCACAAAAAAATGAGTGCTTCTGGAGGCAAGGGGAACAACTTCTGGGGGCAAAAATCAGGGGTTAGGGCTGGGACTTCCAGTCCCAAGTGGGTGACCAGAGGGTAGGGCACCTGTCAAGGGGCAGGGCTATGCTTATGGCCCTTGACAGTTTACTATCCTGAAGTACTATACTGCTTGCTAACCTGGAGTACTATACCTATACACGTTATAGCAAGTATGTCAATTATCATACATTTATTTAGATACTTAATCTGTATATTTCATTATGTTAAGTTTTTTAATATCACATTTGCTATTTACTTATTTACTCTTTGGTTATTTTTCTACTTGTGCTTTGTGTCAAACTGCATTTGATGGAAATTGGGTTTCAAATAAAGTACTCAAAATAGCATTTAAATTGTTTTTATTAGCAAATGTGCTGGGTACATAAAAATAAGAAAAATGCAAAACATTCTCCAGTTAAAATCAACTGATTTATTAAACAAAGGAAGTATTGTCTATAGCAGATTGCTTTTAGTCACTGTGGGCCAGTTTCTCTTCCATCTAGTATCTTAGTGGACTCATTTATCTAAGTGTGACACTATTTCACTCTGCTCAAATCCCTGAAAGACAGTTAATGCAAAAGATAGTAGGTCTTCTTCCTTCTTGCTGATTTTTATTTATTTATTTATTTTTAACTTTTAGGGATAACATGACTGTGTAGTACAAAAGTTTGTGTATTTAATAGACTTTAACAGCATAGAATAGCATCACACTAAATTGGCTTCTAAATCCAATTACATGCCTAATAGGTGCACTAAACCAGGGGTGGGCAAAATACAGCCTGCAGGCCAGATCTGGCCCACCAGCCATTTTATCCACCCCACGGAGCCCCTCAAAAATTTAGAAAATTAATATTTATCTGCCCTGGCTTCCTGTCAAAGATGACAGGAGCCAGGGACAGTAGGACTAAGGGAAATCCATGTAAGGACCCTGCAACAGCAAGACCCCACCACACCCCACACCCCAGCCAGAAACCCCTGCCTAGCAGAGGCTTTTCCCCTGGGGCTGTTCATGCTTCCCTGTACCAGAGCAGGAAATTCAGGTTAGAAGAAGTGGGGAGGCAGCAGGGAGGCACGGGAAGACTGTGGGCTATCGCCGACTCCTGCTGAGTCCTGCCATCATGGACACACAGCAGGGAGCCACGTGGTGCAGAGCAGCCAACGGGTGGGTGGGAAATTAGGAGTAAGGGGAGTGGAAGCGAGTGGGTGTGCGGGAGCACAGGACCTGTGCCAGTACCCTGGGGTCAGTGCCAGCAGAACCCAAAGCAAGGCAGCAGGAGTGTGGGGCACAGGCTGCCAGGGGTCTATGGAGCAGGCTAAGCTGTGCCAGCAGGGAGAGAGGGGAGCTGGCCCAGCTCCATAGGGCCCCTGCCGGCTTGGAGCCCATGCTCCTGCTGCGCTGCTGTGGGCCCTGCTGGTGCTGGCCCCAGGGCACTGGTGTGGGCTCCCCACTCCTGTCCAGCTGTTGCTGCATTCCCACATGCCCACTCATTCCCAGTCCCCCTCACCCTAGTTCTGTGATACAGGTGGGGACCAGTATGTGTAGCCCTGGCCCGTCTCCCACTCTCCCATCAGGGCTGAGCAGCGGCGGCATGGGAAAAACTGCTGTTCAGTGTGGGGAGAAAACTCCTCCTCTCTCCCCCTGTGGCTGGTGCTTCCTGCTGCAGCCACTTGGAGCCCATGCGTGGCTGACCTGCATCTCCACCGTGTCAGGTCTGAGCAGTGGCAGCAGTAGCTGGGCAGAAACTGCTGCTTGGCATGGGTAAATCAGCCCCTTCCTCTCGCTGCCACTGGGCAGTTTTTGCTGTGGCCATCTGGAGCCTGTACTGTTTTAGGTTGCTGCACAGCTCCGTCACTACCACTTGTGAGCTTCCCTGCAGCTGCTCCACATTGTCACTGTTGCCGTGCTGGGCAGACCAGAAGTGGCAGTGAAGGAGCCACACCAGAGCCTAGCACAGTGTGGGCTCCAGGTGGCCACAGCAAAAACTGCCCAGTGAGGGTGAGGGGCCACTTTCCTTGCACTGAGCAGCAGTTTCTGCTCAATTTCTTCTGCCGCTGCTGCTCAGCCCTGACAGATGCGCTTGGAGCTGGCGTGGGGCACACAGGTTCACAGTTGTACATGCTGTTCCCTGATACTACCACTGCATGTGATCGAGTGGTGCAGAGCGGGTGTGGGGCATACTGGGGCTGCACACTGTTGACAGTGGTGGGGAGGCAGCATAGGGCACATGGGCTCTGGGCTGTTGGGGGCAGGTGCTGACTGGCTCGGGGAGGCACACTCAGGGGGCTCCCATGCACAGCCCACCATACCCTCAATCCCTTCCTGCAAACCCCACAGCCACATCCTCCCCCATACACCCCACAAATACCATACACACACGCCCACAAACCCCACAGCAACCTACCTATACCCCCAAAACCCCTGCATACTCCACACATTGTACAAGAGTAAGACTGCATTTTGAGCTGTTATGCAGTCACTTCAACACATACAGCACGAACACACACAAATCAGGACAAATATATATATTTTTAATTAAAATATATTATTATGGGTGCTTGATTTTTAGTATATAATTTGGGGTTTTTTCCCCATGCTAAGATGGCAAACCCTCTTACCCAAAGGAGTACTTCCAGGGGCAAAGGGAGGGACTTCTGGTGGCAAAGGTCAGAGGTTAGGGATGGGGCTTCCACCCCAAGATGGCAAACAGGGGGCATGGCACCTGTCAAGGTAGAGCTACCTATGCGGCCCTTGACAGTTTGCCAAAACTCTGTAAGCAGCCCTCTGCCCAAAATTATTCACCACCCCTGCACTAGACTCTGGTGCCATGTTCTTCAAGACTCCAAAACTAATAGAGCTCATCCTCACATACTTCATTTTATATTTATACACTAAAAGAGGCAAACATAGACTAACCTATTTATAGACTAGAAGAGGCAAATAAGCTTTCCTGCATTTTCAATTCCTAATTCATTTTATGATTTTGAATGAAGAACTAAATTAGTTAAAATAAACTGGAATGAAAAAAATAATCTGTGTGTACTTGCATAAGAGGCCGTTGCAGTCAAAACCCTTTTTGCTGGCAGCTGAGCCAGGAAGTTCTACTAATTTTTTTTAATTATCAGGAAATATACCAATTCAAATTCTAACAGCTTATTTGGCTGATATAAATAAGATTAGGGGTAGATTTGTATCAATAGACTAACTAAATCAGCCAGGATACCTTCAAGTCAGCCGGCCCTGACAATCTATACCCCAGGGTACTCAAGGAGCTGGCGAGCATCATAGCCCAGCCCCTGGCACAGATCTCTGAAACTCTTGGCACTCTGGTATAGTGCCCAAAGACTGAAAGAAGGCCATGGTGCCTATCTTCAAGAAAGGGAGGAAAGTGGATCCAGCAAACTATAGGCCCGTCAGCCTGACTTCTGTCCCGGGGAAGATCTTAGAAAAGTTTATTAAAGAGGCCATCCTTAATGGATGGGCCGACGCCAACCTCCTAAGCAATAGCCAGCACGGGTTTGTTGTGGGTAGGTCTTGCTTAACCAATCTCATTTCCTTCTACGACCAGGTGACCTATCACCTGGACAAGGGAGAAGAGATTGATGTCATATATCTTGAC
>NW_017728948.1:22755397-22767243 GCF_001723895.1 Crocodylus porosus
TCTGGAACAGCCTGCCATCGGAGGTGGTTCAAGCACCTACATTGAACACCTTCAAGAGAAAATTGGATGCTTATCTTGTTGGGATCCTATGACCCCAGCTGACTTCCTGCCCTTCACGTGGGGGGCTGGACTCAATGATCTTTTGAGGTCCCTTCCAGCCCTAATGTCTATGAAATCAGTGATATATAGCATAAGCTTTTGAGGCCCCAAGATCACTTTATCAGATACTGTAAGAGGACATGCACAGAGCAGTATATCAAGTAGAGAGAGTGATTTGAATACAAAACACATGGAGTGAGGGAGGGAAGGAAGAGTAGAAAGGAGGAGTAGTGCTGAAAGAGGCAAGCAAGTAATAAACCCAAAGGACAAAAGGGTCACAAAACCTAATCTAGATAATGGGATAAGAATCCATCATCCCTGTTTATGCCATCTTTAATACAATCCAGTCTCTGGAAAATTTCTTGGTCCACAATTTCCTGTTCAAGTGCATTTTTAAAGCCTTCCAGTATAAGAACAGCTACCCTGAGTAAGCCGTGGAATGCCCAAAGAGATTGAAGTGTTCTGCTCCAGGCCTGTGTGTCTTTCTCGAACTGATGTCAGATTGTTTGTTCACGCTTACACATGAGGATCACCCCATCTGTCCAGTGTAGACTGCAGAGGGCCACTGTAAGCAGAGGGTGGCGTATGTGATGTTGGTCGAGTTACAACGTCAGACTAACATAGCTAACTGCCTTTCTGGTGTAGACAAGCCATATCTGTTCCTATAGCCAAAGGCAGACAAGAAAGCAATGTTGCTAGTATGTACTTTTGACATCCATAAATCTGTATGAGAGCTGGAATTCATACCTCTCCAGGTTCTGCCACCATGCCCCGTTAGCAAACAAGTGCTTTTTGAATATTTATTTTTATTTAAATGTAATTCTTTTTTCTCATTTATAGTAATTTCAGGCCTCAATGTATGCTGTTATACCATCACATTAAATTTCTTCTTTTTTCGTATGACATTTTAGGAATACAACATTCATAGATACATTTTTAAATGTGATAATCATTCAACTGCTTCAGGGGTAGCTGCATGGATTGATTTTTAGATCACCATTAAATGATCTCATTGGGCAATTGCTCACAATGTGTTACACCATCTGAAAAATCACACCACAGTTGCAAACCTGGACTCTCTTTGATTCTCCATTTAGGGAGTAGATGACCACATTTTCTAAGAAATGTCTGGATGCAATTTAGGGAGGACCAAATCTTTCTCAGTAGGTCAAATCCTGTCTGAGGGGTTGTAGGGTCACTGATGATGTATTTCTGTGGCAGGTTCCTATTTGCCCAGGCTTCCCTCCATTGTTCTTCGGTGCTCTTGTGATCATCATAGAGTTGCTTGGCGTATTTCCAGAAGGGTTTTCTAGATTTGGGCCTGTCCAGTGGTGGCATGGTGATATCCTTGTTGATTGGGAGGTTTAGGTTACCAGTGACTTTATGGTATTCCCTCATGCATGAGGCATCGTGGCCATGCGGTGGGGAAGCAATGTTTGCTAGGACTGGAAGCCATGGTAATGGCGTACATTTTAGCGTTCCTGATGTAATCCTCATACCAGCATTTAACTGTCTATCAACAATCTTTGAGTGCACCCTTTTGTTCCAGACTAGGGAGCAGTATTCTGCTGCAGAGAAACCAAGTGCTAAGTGCCTGCTCGAAGCATGATTGCATTTGCTCCCCATGTCATTCCATCCAGTTTATACACAAGGTTAACTTGTGCTTTCATTTTTTTAGCAACAATCCACTGATAAGCAGGGAAGGTGAGGCTCCGATCAAAAGTTACAATGAGGTATTTTGGGAACTTCTCGTGATTAACCTCTTCTCCACAGGGAGTGATGGCAAGTTTCTGATTGACGTGGGCATTGTTTAAACCAAGATTAAAATGCCAAAGATTGCATTTTAATTTTTTTTTAATTGTTTATATAAAAAATCAAATAATTTTTAAAATAATTGTTGATTTTATTATCCATTCTGATATTATATTAGCCATTCTGCTTTTTTTATATATATATATGTATCTTATAAAATTTTTGTTAAAGTTATTACATTTGGCATTTTATGATTTTCTAGGTCCAGAATGAGTTGCTGTTTGAAAAGGAGCATCAGTTGCATGCGCTGGAGAATAAACTTGGAGAGTACATTGCTGCTTTACAGTTCCAGAAGACTGATAAAAAATCCAAAACATTAGAGAGCTATACTGCCATCATAAGTGTACAAGCTTTGCTTCTGGAACATCTAAGTGCATCTAAAATACTATCGAAGTCGGAGTGTACCCAGATTTTAGAGGCACACAGGCCTGTAAGTAACAGTATTATGAAAAGGGCAATTGCCAAGAAGCCAGCTCAGCAACGGCTGACACCCTTTTGACTTCTGTGGCATTATCTTGAGTTATACTTGCTGAAAATTTGGTCTCATATTTCTGCTGTCTTTTCTAGTTTAGGCAGGGTGTGTCTATGTGCATATATAAAAGCTTTTGTGAGTGAGGGCATCTTTAGATGTTATTCCAATCACAGCATAACTTTTCTTGCGGAATGAAGACATCATGCTATGTGCATGGCTACACATTTATAGAGCAGGCTGTTAGAGAAGGATAAAAAGGAGTTAACAGTTTGCACTGCTGCTGCTGCCCAGTTGGGGGAGTGCTCACTGCTCAGTGGCACTGCTGAAAGAATTAGATGACTCTACTAAGGACTCTTGGGGTCTCCCCATGGAACAAACTGTGGGAGAAGAGAAAGTCTCCCCCCATTTTCTCCCATACATACATGAAGCCAGGGACACCCTGCCCACCTGGAGCAGAGCCTGGACCTCCTGAATAGCAGGAAGCTAGGTGGGGTAGGGGGAGTCCTACCCTTCCTTGCACGTATGGGCCAGGCCACACCCTTTCCCCCTTGTGCAGTTGGATGGATTTGCCCATCTGCTTGGGCAGACCAGGTCCTGCCATGCTCACCCCGTATGCCAGATCAGGCCCACCAGCTGAATCCAGCCCACAGATGGATTGGGCACCACAGAGCAAAAAAATTGGACAGTACTGTGCTCCACAGTCCAGATTATGACTTTTTTGTCTAAAAGTGATATTTGTTACAGATAGTAATCTCAATCACACAGGTAAAGATGGGAAAGATCGTGCATGAAGAATGCTGTAGTGTTTTGATAATAATGCAAGATCAGTTACGTATGTGGTGGTGCCTGACATGATGAATTCTACAGCTATGTGATAAATCATAATTATGGGGCGCCCAAAGTGCATAGTCAGTCTTGCTGTCCCACATTGTGTCTTTGTAGTCATTTTAAAATAAAACTAAACAAACAAAAACAACTTCCTTAGAGCCTTCTGGCTTCCCTTTATCATATTTTCTGCAGCAGGTTTTTGGAAGTGACAACTTACTTTTTCATAATTTCTTTCTGTCCCTTTATTTTTCATAGTTCTGTGCTCTCTTTTCCTAAGAAAATGTTTGTTTTCCATTTGTGACTATCCAAATAGAACTCAGGAGAACATGAAGTAGAATAAATAATATGGTTTTTTAAAAGTGAAACCTTTTTGCTAAACAGCATCTTTAGACAGCTATCATCATGAAAACTCCTTGTTAAATTTTAATGCTATCATCTCAACAGTCTTCTTCTTAAATATAGTATGTTAGAGTCAACACACTGAACAAACTGTTCCAAGTTGGTTTAAAGTATCCTTGTATTAAACAGATCTGTAACAAATATTGTCTCCCTTGAGTCCACAATTATCCACATATGCATTCTCACTTGAGGGTGTCTCCCACCTAGTGCTTCATCTGGTGATGTTTTTGATGTAGCAGTAAGAGGAGAGTATGCTCTAGCTATACCTGTCCCAGGTCCCTACACCAGGGCATATTTACTGCTCTGCCAGGTTCTCAGCCAGAGGACTCCTTTAGAGTTCCTGACAGCATTCAAGCCATAGAAAAAAATGCAAAGCTCATGCTTTCTGACAGCTTCCTTTCAGAAAAGAGTGGGAAGAATGCTGAGAGTTATTTTCTTATCTTTTCTTTGATCCAGGGCAGGGTACAGCTCTCAAATGTTGCCTTCTGGTGCCTGCCCTCATTCATCAGTGCTGTTGTAAAGCCCTGGTGGCATCTTGTCACAACTACTCAGCTGCATCTGTTTTTCCCTCTTACCTGGTTCTTCCTTTTCTAAGCTTTATCAGTTCTATATTCAAGGTTTGGGCCTTGTTCCTCTTTTGATGGCATAATTCGGATTGCCACACAAGGTGCCTGTTTTGCCTGGGGAAGACCAGTGCTGTCATCAGTTCTTTCTGTTCAAACTAAGGATATAAAAGAACAGAAAGAGTCAGGCACAGCTTCTTCTTCTGGATAGCTTCCTGGACTCTATCTCACACATAGGGTCAAAAGACTCAGAGCAGTACCATTCCCTCTGGCACCAGGAGCCAGCATGCAGTGGCATCCTTCTCCCATGCTCAGGGAATCCATCAACATCAGGGGCCTCTATATGGTAACATTTTCAGTTCTCCCCAGATGAGGGGTTAGGAATCGTTTGAATCTATAATAGCATGCTGTCCGCTATACCACTCCATGGAAATGGCTTTCTTGGTAGTAATTACATTTGCAAGGTGGGATCTAAGAACTCATGGCAGCCCACCCCCCCCCCCGCCAACACTACGTTCTACCTAAATAAAGTAACTACACAAACACATTCTATATTCTTGCCCAAAGTAGTCACAGGCTTTTATTCAGGGCCAGAAGATTAACTCAAACCTCATTCGTCTCTTGCAGATATGATTATGTCATTAGTTGTTTGTAGCTGACACATCCGAAAGTACAGTGACACCAGCCTAGATATTATCTAAACAAATCTCGGGCTGCATAAAATTATGATGCAAGGCTGCTGTGGTGGAGACATCAGAAATATGGATACATTCCATCATTCATCATACTCAGGCTATGTCCATAGCATTTCTGCATAACACTGCTATAACCATTTGCTGCGGGACAGTTCCCTAGAGCTCTGTTTACAAAGCAGTATGCCCCTGTAGAAGTCTCTTGGGCAGATGCAGTGCTCGGCAGACCAGTCCTCCAATTTCTGTTCACCTGGAGCTAGAGGGACTCCAAGCCCCACCTTCCTGTATGTGGGCACTGCTTCAGAGTGGCCCATAAGTAAGAATATGTGTGTGGACAACACATCTGGAAAAGTTTTAATTAATCATACATAACTTGATTTTCACACTGATAAGATTAGCTCAGAAACAAAGCATTAAACTCACTTCGTGAGGCTTACTGCCTTTTCTGAAGTTTGTGTAACAGGTGCCAAGGCAGGACCGGTTTCCAATTCAGAAACAGATTATTGCCAGCTTCCTTGTTCAGCTGTTTGGGTGAGGAGGGGAGAGTGGTATAAAAAGGATAGCTGAAGAGCCAGAGAAAAAAAGATGTAGTGCTGAGTTCCTTATCTGGTCTGAGGACCAGGCTGGTGACATTTTTGTTTGCTACTCTTTCTGCTTATACTACCTGCTTTGATTGATGAGTATAGACTTTGTCCTGCTAATCAAAGCTTGCCTGTTGCTCTGTTTTATTTCTGCGTATTCATCTCACCAGTTGGCAAATTTAGTTGACATACCTATTAAATAGAAAACACCAAAACCGGAGGCCATAGTAACTTCTCACACTAATTGCATCAGAGCTTGTTCAACCAAAGAGTAGAAGAAACTCATGCTTCAGTGCATATGAGTTTGTTTTACCTCCCTATGAATAGTTCATTAGTATTAATTTTCACTGCTATCTTAGCACACAAGACTTAAATTCAGCCTGATGCCAAGTACTGGACATGCACTTATTTAGAGGCTCCCTGCTTAATGTCCTTAAGTCTAAATAAAGAGGACAGTGAAAAAGTAGGTCAGAGGGTATTATTTTCTCCGAATTATAGTTGGCACAGAGAAAGTAAATGACTTGTCTAGAATACCAAGGAAGTCTGATGCAGAACCCAGAAGTGAAGCACAAACAAGCTTTCTCACCAACTCTTCACTAAAAACCCTGATTTTTAAAATGCCACTACTGAGCCTCCTAAGGGCATTCAAAAAGTATTCTTATTTCATCATACTGACATTATTTTATAGATCCTGTGTTATCATAAATAGCATTCAGCATTTTCCAACCTATTTAGTATAGGTAATTGATTCAGTATAACTAAAATGTGTGTGCATGCATTTTCAACAGTGTGTTTCAGCAGCTTTATGCTACGTATAAAGATATCAGTCTCTCTTTTCAGTCTGTTGTGCTGATATTATATCTTCTGGATGTCTTCACTGGAAGTTTTCAGGTGCCACTGGCTTTTAGCAGAACAAAGATATACTCTAGGGTGTTGTTCTGACACTCATTGCTTACTAGTCATGTTTTACCATAGCCATCACAGTGATTTGGAAACCATAGTGACTGCAAGTGATTTGGAAGAATGAGAATGGAATAAAGTAATATTGCAATTCCATGATGGTATCTTTTTTCTTAAGCCCAAATGAAATTTCTTCTTCCAAGATGAATTACTCATTTTTATCATTATATGTTTTCATATTCTAGGAGATTGAAGACCTTGACAGAAAGCTGGAATATGAAATGCTACATAAGGAGTCAGCTCAACATCAGCAGAACCTAATAAATAGGCAGAGATGGAATCCAGATGGATTTGGACTTTCAAGTGAAGTTGTAGAAATTAATGCAGGCAGACAACTTTCTACTTTGCTAAGTCAAGCCATGAATAAATGTAACCATTTAGTAAACCTACATCAGCAAAGGTAAGTTTTTCTGGTATTACAAATTACTGCCTTTTCCAAAACTAGCTTTGTCACTGTGGTCTTCATTGGTTGTAGCATACCCTGAAGAAAGAGCCGTCTTAAAGTTTTGTAAGCTTTGAAGGACAGGGACTGTCTCTTCATATAAAGCCTTTAAAGTTTTGCTGACAGAAGGTCCATCAGTGTACAGCAGCTGCCAGCCCCAGCCTGTCATTGTACATACATGTCTCTGTGGTATCAGGCATCCTTCTTGCAGTGGCAGAGCATAAAGCAGGGGCAGGCAAAATGTGGCCCAGGGGCCAGATGCATATTTTCCTTTCACTCTTCCTTTTCCCATCTGCTTTCATTCTCATCTCTGTGAACATGTCCTTCATACCCATTTTCCTCTGCATTATTGTGAACTGAACAGCAAATAAGGCACTGCTAGCCAAGGAGTTAGTGTCCATTGGCTCTAATCTAACAGCGAGTATGTCAGATTTACAGTGAAGGACCAAAGCAGTTGAACTCCCCTGATTTTCCCGCTGTAAACTTTTGAGTGCCACTCCTATGAGTCGATTCTACCTGCAAGCCTCTGGACTGCTAGATGTCTCTCCAACTGCTGTGATGACCAGTTTTTCCAACTGGTGACCAATGGGTTTCTCTGTTTTCCAGGGAAGGTGGGGTAAGGGGAGATAGCTTGGGAAGAGGGGGCCCAAGCAGATCTGTAGACTGGGCCAAACAGATCCCCTGCTAATGCTGTGGTAATGATTTATGTGAACACTGAGGATGACTAAGTATTGGAGAAAGGAAATGCTGCAGCAGGCAGGAGGGTACTTTGGTACTGTGTTGCGTTGCTGCCGCAAGCAGTGGTCCCTGCTGAGCTGCCAAATGAGGGCATAGCAACATTTCTTACAAGGAAGGGAGAAGTCCACCATTTCCTGGAACTAACTGAAACTGCTGTGGGAGTATCTGCTGGAGCACTTTCTGGAGGTGTTGTCTGAAGATAAGATGGGGGAGATTACTGTGCAGGGAACATGAAGGGCATATAGGGAATGATCAAGATGGTTCATAACAGCTGGTCATGCAGCAGCACTTACTGTTAGTACTTTCACTGCCCTTTTTGCTTTTCATCTATTGTGTGACCTGCAATCCTGGCTGTCAAAAAGCAGGTAGTTCTCAGGAGGGTTCTTTGTCACAGGTTGCTCATCTCTCTGCTTCTGGCAGGGTAGATTTACTCTGTCCTCCTCTCTATAGCATCCAGATAAGGTTTAAGTAGGCTTTTGTCAGAGGTGTGCTTTGTGTGCCCCAATCTGAGGGGGAAGGGGACGCATAGCAGGGCAGACCTAACCACCTGTTGTGCTGGAGCACCCAATGGAAAGCTGGTCACTGGTCCTTGAGTTTAGCCAGGTATTGACTTCTGCCTAAGTCATATCCCTTGGCTTGCATTCTGCTCATGTTGAGCTTGCAGATGTGGCATTTTCCGATTGCTCCAGTGACCTCCCTTGCCCCAAAGGGTAAGGATTTCCTATATCTTCCCTTCTTTGTGCAGGTGTGCCCCTGTGGGTATATTCTCCTCACACAGGAGATCACATGTATCCCAGCACGGTGTTAAAAATGCCAGGCAGCCTCTAGTCAGTATGAATTTGGGGAAAAACTAATGTCCAGACTGTTCTGCAGAAAGGTGTTTTCAGGAAGACTGCTCAAGTCTCCAGAAACTGAGAAATATCTTCACTCATCTGCTTACCACCACAGGGTATCAGTGAGCTTGTATTCTTCGGGGGAGATAGTGTTACTTTCCTGGCAGCAGGGAAGCATTCTGTCCTTTCAGAAAGAATTTAGGCCCAGTTCTCATCCACCCGTTAGGCCCATAAGCATACTTAGTTGCCTTATTGCCTTAACTTGCTCCAAAAACCAGTGGGCAGGTCCTGGTTCTTTGTGTGTGGATGTAGTAACCATCTGCCACCTAAACCTGAGCTCTGCTGGCCAGCGTATGCTACACCTAGCTTTGCGCATCTCCCATTTATGCTGGGGTGTAAATTGTGCTTGAGGCTGCTGGAAACCATTGCAATAGCAGCATTAAATAATAAACTGATTAGCTGTGAATTGTAACACCTTGCATTGCATTCAGCATTTCTGGTATGGGCCAGTGGCTTAATACTAATATTCCACAGTTCAAGCAGGAGACCAAGGAACCGAGACTGACTCTGGTGTTCTCATAAGTTTATCAGACAGGATAGGGAGTGCTGTGAAAACCACGCTGTCAGTCTCTGGGGAAATATTTGCAATGAAATGCAACCTGCTTGAATTTCACTTCTACCTTCCCCCCTTGTGCACATTTTGATGCAAATTGAATTCTCTGTGATCAGTTTTGCTTGGATATACAAATTGTTCTAGCCAAGCAGACCCATTTCCAGGTGTCCCTGTGAAAATGGATTTTTCTTTTTAGAGCAAAGATATCTCTAAACAAAAATGGGAAAATATATGCTTTTGAAGGTTTTTTGGTATGGAAATTGCTGTCTTGACAACAAATATTACAAAGCAGGTATAGATGAAGCTTTGCAAAATTAAATAATAAAAATACCTCTTTGAATTACATAGATCCATGGTCATTTAGTGCTCTGAGTTTCATGTAGCACTGTGAGAGAGCTCTGAATTAAGTTGGTTTCACTTGGATTGTTTCATAAGGAATGGTTTTAGACATGGCAAAAGGAGTCCAGACCTCTGCTTTCAAGATCAAATGTTTCACATTTGCACCCTTGTACTTTAGGTTATGAGCCCTCTAATTATGTTGGTAAAGCATCAGCCAACAGTGGGACCTAAACAAATGTTGCAGAAGAATGTCTGAGAGATCTCTAGGAAGAGAGTTGGGTCATTAGTCCACCAGAAAGTTTCCATTAGGGACCTGTAAAGGAACAGTAAGGGGAGCAGCTCAGCTGGCTTCCAGAATACAAGGCAGGATAAGGAAGCCTCACAACCTACCCCAGATGACCCATAAACATGGTAAATGGGCCTTGTGGTTCAGTTCAGAAAGAGAAAATAATTAGACTTGAGAGATAATTTGCTGGGAGCTGTCTCTCCCCAGCAGTGCTTAACCTCAGAAGCCCCACAACTTTGTAAAAGTATGGTGGTAGATGTGTTGATCTTTGAGGAGACAAAGGGAGAAGAGGAAGTCAGCTGTCTGAATGTTTTTAAGAGATTTTGGATTTGTGTTTTAGGTAAAAGATTAGGGTCAGATTCTGCTTTGCATTTTTAGCGGTTTCCAGTGTGACAAAATAGACAGCCTTTTGGTGAACATGGGGAAAGGAAACCTGTTCTTAGCTTGTTTAAGTAAGCATGCCATAAAACATTAACAAGATCTGCCAAGAAAATGTTATGTTTCTGAATGGATGAATTTGGACATGAATTGTTTCCTTATAACACTAAATGAGGAGAATGTTCATTTTCTCTTCCACTTCAGCTTAAGAGAAGAGCAATGGAATAATGTGGTGCTTGAAGATCTTTTGGAGAATATAGAAATGGACACATTCTTGGCACTTTACAACCAGGTAAGGGTGTAATGAAATAAAAGACTACTTTTTAAATTGCTGCTTTATCTGGAAATTGAGGGTAACATGAAAACAAGGTTGTCTTAAGCATGTCATTCTTTTCCTTCTCTAATCCTTCCAAATACTTTTTGAGCCCAGTCCTGCTAAGGTACTCACGATGTTCACTACTTCAGTTACTTCAGGCTTAGTAGCTAAGTAACCTTGAGTACATCACCAGTTTACTACAGCAGGCAGTGGTACCCTCCAGTGTACCAAGCCTGTCCATGTGGGCTGTCTTCTGAACCAGAAGTAGTGTTGCTACATTTGTGTGGCTTTGTGGACAGGCTAATTGGCACTTTAAAAGGAGACAGCATGTTTGAGAATGCAGTTGCCTGGTCTTGGAAAGTTTGCAGTACTCATTGAGAGAGTAGTAAATACTATGCTCACTAGTATATACTTTCCGTTATTTATCTTGTGTGTATATAATTTACATTTTCTTCAGGTTAGAAAATAAAAATTATTCTAATTCCTCATTTACTTATAGTCTTATATCCTGAGGGTCTTGTGTTACGGCAATGCTTTTATTTATGTCTAAACTGATATGGAAATATATTCACATTAACATTTCAAACCTAAACAACAGAGGTGGATAGAGATACAGAACATGTATATATGACTTTTTTCTTTCTATTCATTCTCATTTTAAAAAAAGCTACCTCTTCAGCTAGCACAGTTTATTAGCCTCTACTGATAGACAGACCTCCAGAAGGCAGAGAACTATATGAGACACAGGCTAAAGTAGCCACTGGGAGAAGTTGGGATAAGGGGTGGTGCCTAAGCACCAGTCCTCAAAAGTAGTTAGAATTCTCCCCTGTGTACCCACCCCTGAGATGAGATGCATAAGCCAAGATAGTCCTTCTCACAAAAAAGACAGATACCCTTATCATATTGTGCCTAGGGATTTCCGTAAATCATGCGGGAAGTACCCCCTACAGCGGCTCCTTTAATGTTTTTCATTTTGCCTCTTGCCCACCCCTGCTCCTATTGGCACAGGGGCCCTGCCAGCTGGGCCTTTTGCTGCTGTTAAAATAGGCCACTGTGCAGTAAAGCACATGTATAGACATTCCCGCTAGGTGTTTTATCCAACTGCAGGACTGCGTAGAGTCAGTACCTTTCTCTGTTTTCCCAATGAATATTTTTTTATAGAGAGTGAAACAGCTTCAGTAGTAAGGATTAAGAGAAACTTGCTCTAGAGTACCTACTAGCCTGGGTGATTGGGACACTATACTGGGATGTGGGGTATCATGGTGTGAGGAGGCCAGGACCCCGCGGGGCCCGGCCCGAGAGAAGAACCCCGGAGTTCCGCCACGTTTCCGGGTCCGGACCCGGAAGCCCGGCCGGGAACTTAAAGTTTCCCGGAACCTGAACCGCGCCGGCGCGGGACCGGCGCGGGAAGATAAAAGGGAAACGCTTACCCAGAGCAGAGGAGGACGGAGGCTCCAGCCGGAGCCTACTCCAGGAGCCGCGGAGCCGGGACCTG
>NW_017728948.1:22767648-22769615 GCF_001723895.1 Crocodylus porosus
CGCGTACCCCTCCTCTCCAGGGGACATCCGGGGATCGGGGTCCCACGGTAAGTGGCACACCCCCATCCCCTTACAACTGGTGCATTGGCCGGGAACCGAACCCGGCCTAGCTCGGAGAGCACTACAGCACCATGGAGCTCCCTACGAGCGCGGATGTGACGCAGCAGACGCTGCATCTGATGGCCCAGCTGCTACAGCAGCACCAGCAGACTGCTTTACGGTAAGCGAGTGTGCAGGAGCACTTGCTCCAACAGCAGCAGACATGGGCTGGCCCGTATAGCGGGGATATGAACATGCCCCGCATGAACCGGGAGGACAACGTGGAGGCTGGGAGTCCTGTTAACCGGCCCGGCCCAGGCAGCTTACCGAGCCCTGACCCGCGCCGAGGCCAGCGACTACGAGCGGGTGAAGGCCGAGATTTTACAACGCCTTGACATCACCCCGGAAAAGCACCGACAGGCGTTCCGAGGGAACAAGACCAAGGGCGAGAAAAGCCCCAAGATGTTGTGGCACAGCCTTAGAGACGAAATGATGAAGTGGCTGAGGCCGGCGGAGACCACGAAAGAAGAAATATGCGATCAGGTCCTGCTAGAGCAGTTCCTGATGGACCTGGAGGACGACACCCAACAGTGGGTGAGGTGTCACGGCCCCACAACTTCCCTACAGGCTCTCCAGCTGGCGGAGCAATATACCGCAGCCCAGGCAGGGTGGCGCCCGGGCCGGGGAAAACCGAGGGCTGAAGACGCCCCCCGAAAGGGCAAGGGAAGTAAGGCGGAGAAGACCCCAGGAAACCCCGGTGTTAGTTGCTTCCGCTGCGGCGGCAGGGGGCACTTTGCCCGGTCCTGCCCGACCGAAGCTGAGTACCCCCCTGGAAAGGGGGCCCCGCTCCCCAGAGGTAGCAGCAGAGCAGGGGAATACACGCGGGAGGAGCCTATGGACTGTGGGGTCGGCGGCAGGGAAGACCCCTTCCCCAGACCTCTGCTGCGAGTAAAGGCCTGGGTGGGGCAGCGACCACTCATGGCCGTAATTGACACCGGATGTGCACAGACCCTAGTCAGACCATCGCTGGTAGAGTGGAGGCGCGCCCCGCGGTGCGCAGGGATCCACCTAGTCTGCCTGCACAATCAGAGGACACATTTTGAGCGGCGGATCCTAGAGGTCCGGCTGCATGGAGTTTCGAGACGCCTGCCCGTGGGGTTGAAGGAGGATATTTTACACCCCATGATTGTGGGAAGGGACTGGCCGGAGATATACGAGGTGCTGGCCGCTCTCCAGCCTCGAAAGGAACCCCCACAAGGCCTAGCCGCGGAAGAACCTGAACCGCCTTGGCCGGGCGAGCTGGACGGCCTGGCGAATAGTTACCAGTTCCGGGAGGCACAGGAGGAGGACGCGGAGCTGAGACCCTTCCATGAACAGGCACTCCAACGGGAGCGGCAACCGGTAAGCCCCATGGCGGATCGGGGACAGGGCCCTCGGGTCGAGTTAAGACAGGGTCTGCTATACCGGATTAAGCCCGACCCACGCACAGGGCGGGAGGGAAGTCAACTTTTAATTCCCTGCCGCTACCGCACGCCCTTATTACAACTAGCCCATGGGAACCCAATGGGAGGCCATTTGGGAAAAAGGAAGACAGAAGCCAGGCTGATACGCTGGTGCTTCTGGCCCCATCTATACGAGGACGTGGAGAGGTTCTGTAAAGAATGTCGTCACTGCCAGTTAGTGAACCCCCACAGACCCCCGCGCGCCCCTCTTCAGGTGATGCCCGTTATACGGGAGCCATTCACCAGGGTGGCACTTGATGTGGTGGGGCCTTTACCACGAAGCACCGCCGGCCACCGGTTCTTACTGGTGCTTATCGATTACGTCACCTGGTTCCCGGAGGCGATTCCCTTACGGACGGTGACGGGCTCCAAGGTGGCCGAGGAGCTTATGAAGTGGGTTGCCCGCTTCGGGATCCCGCGAGAAAT
>NW_017728948.1:22769715-22782208 GCF_001723895.1 Crocodylus porosus
GGACGGTCCAACGCGTACCCCTCCTCTCCAGGGGACATCCGAGGATCGGGGTCCCACGGTAAGTGGCACACCCCCATCCCCTTACACATGGGTTTAGTTCCTTGATTTGAATTGGGTAGAGTAGGATTTCAAACGCATCTAAGTACTGGTTGTAATGATAACCTACCAAACTCTTTTGCATGGGGTAAGCATGTCCTGAGGACAGATCTGCTTCTTTAGCTGTCTTTTGATTTTCTTGTTTGTTTTTCTTTTCTAAAACCATTTTATCAAACCATCTCACCACCTTGTTGGCTTTGGCTGTCTGACATTTGGAAAGCAGTCACTAATGACTGAATCCTATTTAATCCTTAAATTCATTCCAGTGGTATTTGTTTCCACAGCCTACTGCACACAGCTCACAGTTGTTTACCCAGGAACTTTTTTGCATAGGTGAAAAGAATAGTTTTGCAGCCAATCATGACAATTTCTACTGTACACTTTTGTAAACTTCTTACAACAGAAATATTCATGGGAAGGTAACTCTCAAACCAGTTATGCCCGTAAAACTGCAAATCCTATACTGGCTCATTTATAGCTTTAATAGTTTACATAAGACTGATGAGAGGCAAGGAATTTTTGTGGTAGCTGTATATTTGAGAGAGCTGTCAGACAAGGTTCCCAGCACAAAGTGCCATTCTTCAGATCACTTTGTGGTGGAACTTTGCACCTGACAACTTGTCCAATATCTCTCCCAACTATACAGTTGATCCAAAAAAGATATCAGACAAACAAAAAAAAATCACTCCATACACCGTTATCATCATGGCTATAAATGTCACTTATAATGCTGAGATGGTTCCAACTTTATTTTTTCAGTAACATATATTCGTGGAGCAGTATCCCATTTAACAAAATTATTTTAACAAGGAGCAGTTCAATGGGCAATGATAATGAAATATTCGTTTAAATGAGATAATAACATTTAGATGTCAGTCCTGATGTCAGTCTGTATGATAATTAAAAAGCGTAAGGTGCTTTTCCAGGACAGAAGAGACTAAATCTTTTGTTCAGTTCAACATTGCCTTTATGACTAGATTAGCTTCTAAAGTTAAATGTGTTGTGTGAACTTTTGCATACAGTGCTATACCTTAAATTTGAAAAAAGGTACAAGAGAGATAGAAGATAAAGTTAACTTCTATTGATCAAGAGGAAATAAACCATCAGATGAGTTATGGAAACTGCAAAGACTTATGGACCTTTCTGAAACATACAATACTTTGGGCTTTACTGATCTCTAAGATTTAAGTAATTTATGGCATGTGAGCTCTTTTCATGCTTTTTTTTCTAGCTCTCACATATTAATCTTGTAATATCTGGTGTATCTGCAAATTATGAACAATACTCTGACTTTAGAGATGCACTCCTTTACTATTAGCACTCTCAGTATCTGTGTCTGGGTAATTTCAAGAAATTTAAATCAGAGATTGTTTGATAATCATGTGGGCTAATTAGGAGAATGGTCTGGAACCTCAAATGTACCATTATGATGTTTACTTAGCAATGACATGGGCTGTTAAAAATCAGACTGCCACTTATAGAATGGGAACTGTAAAACCAGAGGATAAAGATCCCATTAGGGTCTTGGTCTGCTTGGGGACTGCCACATTTCCTGGGTAAACATGATGTAACACAGCAAGCTCATGCACAAGGTGGTGGAATCGCCATCCTTGGAGTTGTTCAAAAGAAGGCTGGATAAGCACCTTGTTAAACTAGTTTGAGTTTTTTAAGCTCCTGTCTATGGCAGGGGACTAGACTTGATGATTTTACATGCTCCTTCCAGTCCACTGACTCTATGACTCTATGGCTCTAAAATAATCCAATTCTTCAATTCTTCTCAATTCTACAGCCCACCTTCAGAAAATGTCCTTACCTCGAAATGTTCACAGATATTGCGGGAGCTTGTTCCTTTGCTGCTGTTGTCTGGAAGGATTACAATTTGGATAAATTCAATTTCTAATACAGTTACAACATCACTACCTCTCAGAGTTTCTGTCTGTTCAAATGTTGCGCTACTTTAGGGTTGGTTCTTGGACATAATACATAATCTGAGTGTATAAGAGGGAACCCACACCACTGATAATGAGAGCTAGGAATGTTTTTCTCAATGTTTCATGCCATTGCATTAAGGCTGAAAGCTTTACAGGTGACTCAGTTGTAAGGTTTTTACTTTCTGTGTAGGATTCTGCAGACTAGAAAGGAAGGCCACAAGCAGACAGAGACACTCCATTTAGACCAGAGGGCTTGAGTGTTCTCTAGCCTATGGCAGGGCTCTTAAACTCATCTGGCCCAACTGCTGCAAGACCAGTCTATGCAAGACCACCCGCTACACCAGATCCAGAGTCAGTGGTGCTTGATCCAGCTGGTTCAGGACTCCGCTTCTCATGGCACCTGCTCTAGCTAGATCAGGACATGAGGTTCACATGGTGTCCGGTCCAGCTGGTCCAGAGAGGACTCCGTGTTCAGCACAAATCCCAGACTGGCCGAAGTGGGTATTACATATGGCTCAGTCCTGAACTAGGCAAAGCAAGGACCAGCTCTGGCATGAGGGGGACCCAGAGGTTCCTACCACCCTCCCCACATGCCTCTAGGCAGTCCAGGACTGTGCTGCGTACAGCATCCCCTTCAGGACCCATGCTGCACTTGGCATCCACTCCAAACCAGCTGGATTGTCTAGCTCGTGTACCAGACCAGCTGGAGAGGGTGCCAGGGATGTTGGATCCAGCATGTGAGGGGAAGGCCATGAACTGCCAGACCAGGAGCTGGACGATATGGCTCCACAGGCTGAATTCGTACCATGTTTGACACCCCTGGCGTAGGGGTTACTCATCTTCTGACTGAATCGAAGAAAAAATTCAATCTGGCTCCTTTTCAACTAGCTGCCATAGGAAGTTTCTGGATATCATTTATAAGTACTTGTGTTTGTTATGGTAGCCCCTAAGGACCAACCCAGAATAGGGCCTAATTCTGCCAGGTAATATACAAATATATGGTATCAGGTAGCACTTAGCTTAACCCTTACAATCCAAATAACTATTTTTTGTGTTGCTGTACTGGCAGTTGAAAATCTTGAAATCTGTCAAGCTTGGTCAGATCATTAGAAGGCAGACACATGGTTGCCACCTAAAATGTATGCTATTCCAGTATTGTTTTGTCAAGTTTCTAAAAAGCCACACACACATATAGAACAGATTCTTCCAACTTGAGAAATACATGATTCAGGAGACTGATAGATGTAAGCAATGCATTTCATAGTTGTCATGGAATCTACTTCCTTTGGCTTGACACACTAAAAAGTGAACAAAGCGATCCTGAATAACAGCCAGCATAGTTAGCCTGAGGACACAAAAACATCTGACACCAGAGAAAATTCAGAGTATTGCTGCATTGAAAACCTGAACTATTATTGAGAACCTATAACTACTGTACATCTACTTATACAGTAGATGCACTGTACAAGGTGGAGGACTTGTGGTTTAAGTTTTATTTATGTGACAGACACCCTGAACAACATATTTACCTGCATGCACACGTACCCATTCCCCAAAAATCAACCCCTTAGAACTGGGATGCACGTCTTAAGTGGGGAAGCTGAATTTGCCCAGAATAGAAGCACCTTGCTTTGATTCATGATCCACCTGGCAGCAGCAGTGACATTTTTAGTCAGGCAGCTAAGGGAATCAGTTGACTTAATGGCTTGTTGTTCTTCATTCCAGACATATTAATGATTGTCTCTCCTTTTTATTGTCTTGTTGTTTCACAAATGAAGCTAACCTTTCTTCTGGCAATTCTTTTGTCTGTTGTCTGCTCCTTGTCTCTCTTCTTCATTTTCACAGCTCTGGAGACTCTTAGCTCTTTTCAAAATTGTAGATCCAACTGTGGAAACCAGTCTTCAGCAGCAGCTAGGGTTTCAGCTTTTCTTTAAGCAAGAGAGGGTGAGTGAGCTGAATATTAGGCTCTGACCCTGCTTTATACAGCCATAAGTCTGGAATAATCTTTTTTTTCCATTCTGTCTTCCCAGAGACAAAGTGTGTGTTGTATTTAGGGAGGAGGCATGTGGTGTGTGAGAAAATAGTCTTTTTGTGTGCTCCATGTAAAATCAGCATGTGGAGAGAAAATAATTTTTTTATTGATTTATATATATAAGCAAGGAGATCCTCTGTTTTGGGTACATTCTGTGCATCTAATTTTTATAATACACCTGCCTGCTGATATACGGAAGAAAACTCTTGTCCACAGCAGATATAACAATAGTCTCCAACCTAAAACTTGCCTACTGCTCATATTTCTGAGAGGAAAGGTCTGAAGAGTCGATTAACAAGGTGCACAGAGTAGCGTGTTTGTAATCGCTGTTCATGTTGAATTCTGAGTGTTCTTCCTAAAAAACAGATAGATTGGGAAAACAAATAAAATGGGAAATTATATAAAATCAATCATGTACAATTGACAGAGCAGAAATTAGTGTGACAAGTGCTAGCTAGCCTTTATTATTTCTATGCTATTTATACAAGTTGCTGGTTTTAAATTGAATTTAAAACTAAGTTCATTGCCACAAGTCAGTGTAGTACCCACTGAAGTTAGCTACAGGTGCTCAATAATTGTTCACGTACCTAATTTTAAGTTGTTCAGGTTCAATGTTTTGGCCCTACTATCTTAATTTAGTTACAGCTCCCATTCAGGCCAGTGAGTTATGGTGGGTTCAGGATCTTAAGCCCCTTACCCAAGAATGTGATTTTAAATGAGCATACCGTTGTAGCCCCAGGTACCCTAGTCATTGTTTGCACAAGCCCCAGATGATCTGGGTGGAGTTTCATGTGAAAAGGGCAAAGCAAATATGAAATCACAACTCAAATAGAGTTAATTGATTTTTGCATTAGTTATTTGAATAGGTATTACTCAGTTTCAGCTATTTTGACTTCCTTGTAGTAGTTCTGCTGATGCTGATTTAAATTACCATTCATATATGAATGTTTTTGCTTTGGGTATATTCAAAAAACACAAACTCAGATACAGCAACACAAGAAATAACTAGTGTTCCCACATGTTATCAGACAGAGGAATTTGTTTTACTCGGTGGAGTAGAGCCCGTAAATTAATTCTTCCCAGTTTGGAAGGGCAACACCAGGCCTTAAGCAGTAAGTACCCTACCCCAATCTTTTAGCAGTGCATAGCTCCTGAGTGGCTACCAGCATGAGCTAGGTCTGCCTGATGAGACAGTGTGAGATGCAGTACAGCATTTCAGGTACCTAAAATGGGTCTGAGGCAGAATTTATGAGCCTAAGTCCCTAGAAGCAACCTAGAAGCCTTGTACTTCCACAGCTGAAGAACCTATTAGGCATCCAAGGTTCTTTGGGTAAATCCAGTATCTTTTATTAGACCAACTGCAATAGTTGGAAAAAAATCTTCTTTCTAAGCTTTCAGGTACAAACACCCTTCTTGAGGCTGAGGAAGTGTCTGCAGATGTTCTGAGCTCTTCCTGGATGAGATAGAACAGAATAGAAGCCAGAGGACTGTATGCAGGAATACCAGTCAGTGAAAATGCAGATTGAGGCAGTCAGTGGTTAAGAAACAGGTAGGTAGGGGGTAGACTTGGTAATAATAACATGCAGCTGGTAAATAGTAGAGAGGTAGTCTGGGGAATCAGATGTTAGGCAGCTTATAGTGTGCCATAAAGCCAATGTCCATATTTAGTCCATGTTTTTTTGTATCCAGTAGGTTGATGGAGTGAAGTTTGTAGGCTGGTCTGCAAAAGGTATTTTGTAAATTCCCTTTGAGGATTAGAACTGAGAGATCGGAGAGAGATTGGTTGTCTTGTGAGAAATGTGCCCCTACAGGTAACTGGGTAGTTTTGTCTTTGATAGATTTTCAGTGTGAGTTTGTTCTGGTATGTAGTTGATGTTTGGTATCTCATACATATTTTCCATCCAGGCATTTAGTGCACTGGATAAGATATATGGCATTTCTGGAGGTGCAGGTGTAAGATTCAGTAATGTTAATGGTTCTGTTGTGGGGTGTGGTTATTGTGAAGGTGGAGAAAATGTGTTGGCAGGTTTTACATTTCCTATTCAGTGACCATATTTTGGTTCAGAGAGTTCCCAAGGAATCTAAACCGTGACTTCTGAACTCTGAAGAAGTGCCGTAGGCTGAGTAGCTAGGTGTCTAATTACCACCAAATGTGTCACGATCCAGCTAAGCTCTGCCTAAGTCTGCAGCGGGACATCCCTGAGTCAGGTGGATAAGCTGTAGAAATTACTGGGATCTCAGCATTTCTTATTGTCTAGGACTAGATGCTTCCTGCTCAGCATGTGGCTTTTTGTGGATTAGCTTTTAGAGGTGATTCACAAAATCTGTGAATCACCTCTAATCTTTCGTTGTCTATAAAGAAAAATTAGTCATCTACCTCATTTTTTAAAATTACCCTCCTGGGTCCAGTCACCTAATTTTAATGAATTACAAAGTATAAATCTCATTTCAGGTCACTGTCTGAAAGGCAGGAGTAGACTCATAAATCTCTGTATCTATCCCTCCTAGGGGGCAAAGATTATCAAGGGTTATTGCAGTTACAGCTGCATACAGATAAATGTCAGGATATACAGTAGAATCAGGAAATCAGAAGAAAAGATACTACCAGTGAAAGCATGAAATATGGAGCGTAAATTGGCTTCTCCAATTTAACCTCTTTCAAATCATCACACTCTGGAATATGTGCCACTGTGACCTACAATGAAATCTAGCCATGGACAGGTGTTATATCTGTAGTGCTAAATATACCTTTGGAGTCCTACAAAAGCAAGCATTCAGCACCACAAAGATGGTAAATGTGCTACAGAATATTAACACTTTCAAAGAGCAGCTTCCCATCAGCGCTCATTACACATAGGACCTGTAGTAATCTACAGCCATCCTCTCCTCCGGCCCCTTTCCAAAGGTGAGAGAGTGCCTGCTCCCTTATAGCCCACCCAGCTACACCATGCCACTCCATAACAGCAGTTGATGGGGCTGCCAGGAGTAGTGACCACTGATTGGGCAGGGGGACCAATCAGCAGTTGCCACCAGAGGGGCTGATGCCAACTTGATGTAGCCACAGCTGAGAGGGAGCCTGTGTTTTGTGGGATGGGGGGAACAAAGAAGACCCCTGTTGCCCGTGGCTGGAGTCACCTTTGCAGCTGCTTTGTGTCTCTCCAGCCAGAGGTCTTGAACAACTATATGATGCATAGTGCTAAATTTCTGTAGTGCTGCAAAGTACTGATACCTTTTGTAGCACTACAAATGAACTCTTGTCCATACCTGTAATGTCGTCTCCATCGTGGTGTCTGAGCACCTAACTGCAAATGGGTATAGTCCTCCAATCTCATCTTGTATGCTCCCTGACCTAGCAATACTAGCTACCCGCTCCATTTCCCCATCACACACTCATCATTTTCGCTTTAAACTGAAACAGGGGTGCTGGGTGTTTATGTGAAGGGTGCTGCTCATAGCCAAATTATAGACAGTCATAATCATTTTACTTACATTAATCTACTCATTTGTACCAGGTCAGTGGGTGGTTTATGTTACTTCTCTTGCATTTGACAGAATTCATATTTTGCAGCAATTACAGTGCTATAAGCAGCTCTGAATTAGAATGGCTTTGGATGTTTCTTCATTATCCAACTGACATTCTGCATGGAATCTAAGAAACAGAGAGTTAGAAAAGCTACATGTTTAAGAGGACAGTTTTAGAAAATGTCAGGATATTTTTGTCATCCTTGTATAAATTATTAAATTAAATGTCTTACCTGAGGTATCCAGACTTTCAGAAAGAGGGAATGGTGCCTTATATGCTGTCAAGAACTTGATTTCTTTTTTAATTGCCTCTTATAAGATTCTGTGACAGTCAGTGTCCAAAAACTTCATACAAATATTCCTATAGCTCCTATCTATTATAAGGTTTCACGCTTGCTGCTTCCTATTATAGTTTCTGAGTATCTCCAATGTCAAGTCTATAGCAGTAGTGAAGTCCCCCATGGACTTTGTGAAGTCAGTGGCTTCCCTCTCTCTTTAGTGTAAAATCTCTGCTTGGGATGTGGCTATAGTTTCGTTTGTTTCTTTGATGTTTTTGTTTTATTTTGTTTGCTTGTTGATTTTGTGGATTGGGGCATTTTCAGTAAGTGAGATGGTAGATGGTGGTGAATGTACAGTTTGTTTTCATGGTAGAGTAGCTTTCTCAAAAAGGAAAGTTTTGCAGTGTTACCTAGGCATTCCTAGTCTGGATTTCCCTGATCTCTTCTGCAGGTCTGTTCCATACAGCTGTATAAATTCTGCATGCACACTTTTAACAGCTGCTTTGACATTTGGAATCCATTGTAGACAGAGAAAATGATGTTTTTCCACTCTCTATTTTCTTGTTTCAGAACATCTTGTTGTGCTTGTGACTTGGGCTTGATACTAATCCCCCACATCTAGTAGACACAGGGTGCATTCACACGTCGCCCTACATGATGTAGTGATCATGTGAGTCTGCACATGATCAGCAGCTACTTGACTATAGCAGCGCACACTCACTATTTTAGCACACTGCTATGGTGAGCAGCAAAAACTACCTGTGCACCATGTGCAGGATGCAGTACAGGAGTTACTTCGCCGTGCCAGAAGGAAGTACTAAATCACAGCTCAGTAACAACGTCACCATAGGAATGTGTAGACGTGCCCACAGGCTGGTAAACAGTGCGGATTTGACTCAGTCTTCCAGAGGACCCATGGGAGTCTCACTTCAGTGTATATGCTACTGTTTAGAGCAGCTGGAACTGAATAGAACTATTCCAGTGTAACTACTGCAGTATCTTCTGGGAGCAGACAGAGGAGCTGAAAAGCCTGTGTTGTTTGTGGCACATTATACTTAAAATGTTTTCAGCAAAGATATAGGACCTTTAGCATTGCCTCCTCTAGCTCACTGCTTGCCTCATACAGTACAATCAGTATAGCATCATTGATGTTGATGTGTTACAGATTTTTGTATTGCTATACAGTTTAGATATTGCCAGGTGGCATGGGAGTTTTGACAGCTGTGTTTTGGCTCCTGGGAAAAAGTAGGCAGCGGGTTTTGTTTAGATACCCAGGAAGCCTTTGAGTCTTTGGTATTGGGGTGAAGATGAATCTACTTTACTCTTGCCCTATGGGTAGGAATGGAGATGACACGGTATCTGAATGAGATGGAGGCATCCTTTGTTCTCACCACCAGTAAACATTGGCAGCAACTACATGCTACTATTGCTGCCCATTCAAATATTTGTCTGTATACTAAATAGCCCAACAGCTGGATTTTCCACTGAACTGATGAACAGTAAATTACTTAGGAATGTTGATTTTAAGTTGTCATAATTAGATTTCTGAATTGCATCTATTTAAAAACAGCATTAATTCACATTTCTCTTAGCCATTGTTTCATGGTATCTGCAGATCAAGGAATATACATGTCTTTTATGATCCATTCCTTTTTTCTTTTTTTGTTGGTTTCCTTTGCAGGAATCAGGGGGTAGATACTTCATTTTATTCACTGTGAAATCTTCAGTTCTAGAACACATTTGCTTTACTTGTTTCCTGCAAATACAAGCTAGCTTCTAAATGAAAAAATAATTGTGTAGCTATTCATGTACTGCTTCCAATCCTAAAATTCCAGGATCCAATACTCAGTTAAAGGCACTAGTGCACACACTGCTCAATGCTAGGAGTGAACACATAGGACATAATGGTTCTCTAAGCTTTTAATATAAAAAATATTCCTACTCTTTTATTCCAACTATTACAGTCTTTCAGGTATTCAGTTAAAAGTTATTGGTATTTTTTTTCTTTTAGTGCTAAAGTTTCTTCCCTCTCATCACCAATTCTTCTAGGAGCTCCGATTGGCAGGTTATTTAACCAAACTGACAATGGTACCAGTAGGGATGTTGCACAGACTGCTGAACTTACTGCTGCCTTTAAGTTCACAGAGTGAACTTCTTTCTGTTCTGGATTCAATCAGTGATAAGTATTCAGATGGCATTATTGAAAGTGACAAAAATACAGAGGAATCTGGCAGCTGTAGAAAGAGGTAAGCATGTGAATTTTCTTCTGAGAAGTAACAAATGGAAGTTATTACATTCAAGGAATAGTCTATCTGGACAACAGCAGTGATAACAAAAGAACAAGCAGATGAGTAGTTTCCTTGCTAAAATGTTCTTTGAAGGGAAATAAAAACCCTGTGTGAAATAGCAAATTTTTTATCTATATCAAGATCATTTCAAATATCTTAGCAATAATCTGCCTAAGTTTGGGAAAGGAAAAATGTGATGTATGGACTTCACAGTTATAGTAAATGACTTTGTTTTGCAATATTTTCTTTCCATATTTTTACTTATTGCAGCCTTTTTTATTTTACGTTTATTGGCTTCAAATGCATTTAGTTATCAACAATGTTTCTTTTCACTGTTGATATTGGTAAATTTAGACTAAGTGTGAAGGCAGTAAGTATTGTAAAAAATAATAGGCCTCTGGCAGATGTTACTTCTATCAAGCAATGGGCAGTTCAGTAAAAACTATCACACTATGGCTAAGTATAGACATTCCAAAAGCCCGAGCCTGAATTGATTTGAGCTTTGCAGGTTAATCTAACCTGTGTAGATTGAACTGGCAAGCAAGTGAATAGACATTCACTTTTGATTCTAGAAATTCAGCTACATTCTTGCAATGGCTCAGGGCAGAAGCTGGGGGTACTAGAGCAAGCCCTCCCTTCCCTTCTGCAGTGGCCAGGCAGTAGGGAAACAGAGCGGAAGGAGGGGGTATGGCCAGGCCCTGGCAGGCCTGAGTATGAATGGGAAGGGATTTAACCCCCCACCCTGGCCTACAGGGACCCCAGATGTGGTGTGCCTGGAGGGGAGCAGGCAAGGAGCGCTTACCAGGCTTTGGAGGCAGGAGGGGTTTATTCTCCCCTCTTCCCCCTGCCCTGACCCCAACCATGGTCTGCCTCACTGGAGCAAAGCAGCCCCTGCTGGAGCAGCAATTGTGGAGGGACCCTGAAAGGGGTTGTGCTACCATGGCCTGACAAACCCCAGCTGGGTTCCCCCAAGGAGGGAGGACTAAACCCCCTTCCTTTGCCTCCAAGGACCACACCATTGCCTCTGAAGTGGGGAAGGGCCCTGACAGGGGCTGCTGCACCCCAGCCAGGCAAACCCCATCTGGGGCCCCATGGAAAGAGGGGAGGGAGGGGAGAATAAACTCCCTTCCTGCCTGCTTCACCTTAGGAGTCCATGTCAGCCAGCAGCTGGCCACACTCCCACCCCTGCTTCTGGAGAGGCAAGGGGAGGCGGGACCCTGACAGGGACTGCTCTGTCCCAGCGAGGCAGACCCCAGCTGGGATCCCATGTGGGGAGAGGACAAGGAGAGGGGAATAAATCCCCTCCCTGCCCCTTTGCCTTAGGGGGGCAGTGCCAGGCTGGCCTCATTCCCACCCCCACTGTAGCTAGAGAACAGAGGGGTGGGACCAGCCCTGCTCTCTGAAGCAGGCAGCACAGCCCAGCCCAGCCCAGGGCTGAAAAGCATGCTCTCCTTTAAACTCTCATTTAACTTAAACCAGGAAGGGGTCTTATGGACAGAAGTTCCATAAACCGGTTTGATCCCAATCTGTTAAATCTGATACTATTTTCAACCAGGTTTATCTTAAACTAGTTTTGACCATTTTGAAACTGGTTTATGTGCGCTGAACTTTTGTTCTTTTACACATTTAAACCAGTTTCTGATCACTTAAACCAGTTTATGTGTAACTTCTGTCCCTAGCGCATGTGACCAGTTTCACATTCAAAAGGGAAGCTGTCGGGGGGAGCATTTGGAAACCTGCTCTGCCAGTGTTGCCAGCAAGGAGAGCTCCTAGCAGGGGCTGTCATCCCTGTCTGCAGTTGTGCTGAGACTAAGAGATCAGCTGGGCTCCCCCTGGATGAACAAGATACTCCTCCAACCCTTGTGCATATCTGGGGAAACTCTGTGAAGGGCAGGGGGCAGGAGTGGCAGGGCTCAAAGTTCTCTCCCCCATCTCTCTCTGTGTCAGTCAAGTAAAGCATGTCACTTGAGTGTTGATTTATACTTTCAGTTTCGAAGAGAAGTGCTAATGGCTTCGTAAAGCATCAACCTTGAATGCTAGTTGAAGAAAGAGAGGATAGGCAGTGAGTCATGATATCATCCAACAGCCACGCCCCCGCTCCCTCGAAGCCCCCCAGACACACCCCCAGCAGCCGCGGAGCCCCCTGCCGACCCCCAACACTGCTGGAGGAAAGCAGGGCTCATCGTGGGAAGAGGTTAACCCTTCTCTGACTAGGAGGAGGCAGCTGCCTGGAGCCCAGCCGGGTCAAGCCCCCGCCCAGGCCCCTACTTGGCCCAGCCCCCCAGGGAGAGAGAAAGATAGGAGGGGGTACTCACCAGTCCCCCTCCAGTAGGACAGGGCCCCCCA
>NW_017728948.1:22782327-22784398 GCF_001723895.1 Crocodylus porosus
CCCCAGCACAGCTGGAGGCAAGCAGGGCTTGTGGTGGGAAGGGGTTAACCCCTCTCTGAGTGGGAGGAGGTGGCTGCGTGGAGCCGGGCCGGGTCAAGCCCCTGCCCAGGCCCCTACTTCACCCAGCCCCCCCAGGGAGCCATGTGACCAGGCTGCGCAAACAGGCACACTTGTCTTCTGGCACGTGAGTTTGCGCGGAGTTTGCACAGGAGGGGGGACGGGAGGGCCCATGACCCTGCCTGCAAAGTCCCCAGGGTAGATAGTCCCAGCCGTAGCCAGCCTACGAGAGGCATGACATGGATGGGCACGTGATGCACCCCAAGGGTCCCCTTGGGCTCCGTGGCCCCCCCCTCGGGCACCTCAGAGACCACCACCCAGACAGAGCCCATGGTTCCGGGCTTCATGCAGACAGAGCCTCTGGCTCTTGACTGTGGGGCTGCCTGTCCCTTTTTCAGGCTCTGGGGCCTGGCAGCATGCCCACCTCCCCGTGTGGGGTCTGCTCCCTTTTGGGGTCTCTGGCATGCCAGCTGGAGGAGCTTCAGGCCACAGTCCAGAGACTGCATGCCATCAGGGACTGTGAGCAGGAGATTGACTCCTGCTGCCAGGCCCTTCTCCCCCGGGAGCTAGAGGGTAGGCCACCATCTCCCTCCAGGACAAAGGAGGACTCCGGGACCTCCCACTCTGTCCAGTCAGGGGCACAGACCAAGGTGGTCAAGGGCCCTAAGGCCTGCCACACCAAGGCCCCTGCCCCACCAGAGCTTAGCAACAGGTACACACCTCTTGCTGCTCCATCAGAGCCTGCTGAGTTGCCAGCTCCCACAGGTTCAACTACAGCTACCGTCCCCGCTCTCCTCAAGACAAAACAAGGTGTCTGTTGTGGAAGACTCCAATCTGAGGGGGACTGAGGGGGCAATCTGCCGCCCCGACCCCTTAGCCTGGGAAGTCTGCTGCTTCCCAGGGGCATGCATCTGGGACATGGCGGAGAAGATTCCAAAGCTCCTCCAGGCCACAGACCACTATCTTATGCTCCTTATTCATGTGGGCACCAATGACACAGCTCAGAGCGCTCCCAGCCGGATCATGAGGCACTACAGGGATTTGGGTGCGGGACGAAAGGGTCTGGGGGCAGAGGTGGTGTTCTCATCGATCCTCCCAGTCTGAGGCTATGGGCTGAGGAGGGAGAGGAGGATCCACATAGTCAACCAAAGAAGGGTTTGGCTTCCATGACAACAGCCTGCTCTTTGGTGAGAGAGGCAGCGAGCTGCTGGGAAGAGATGGCCTCCACCTTTCTCCCCTGGGGAGGAGGCTCTTCTCAGCCAGACTGGCTCACCTGTTCCAGCGGGCTATATAAACTAAGCCGGCTGAGGGGCGGGGGGACAACTGCCACTGCTGGCCCGTTGAGCAACCCTTGCAAAGCCAGTGGCCCAAGGCACTTAAGGGAGCCCACCCTTGCCCCAGCCCTGGTACAATCTGTGGGCAAGGCTAGAACCCCCAAGGGGACACTTGCCTGCCTGTACACAAATGCCAGGAGCTTGGGGAACAAGCAGGAGGAGCTCATCTCCTGCTCAATGCAAATAATTATGATGTCATTGGGATAACAGAGACCTGGTGGGACTCCACCCATGACTGGACCTCAGGTATAGATGGCTATACCCCGTACAGGAGGGATTGTGTAGATAAAAGGGGAGGGGGTGTAGCTCTCTATGTGAAGGAAAGCTACATGTCCCTGCAAGCTGATATTGGCGACCAGGGTGGATGGCTAGAGACCCTCTGGGTTAAAATTTGTGGGGAACATGGCACAGGGGACACAGCGGTAGGAGTCTACTACAGACTTCCCATCCAAAGTCCTGAGCTTGACCAGGAGTTCGCCCGGGAACTGGCTGCAGCCACATGCTCCAGGACCATGGTTGTCATGGGTGACTTCAATTACCCAGACATCTCATGGGAGGATCACTCAGCAAAATCTGAGCGGTCGCAAAGCTTCCTCTTGTGCGTGGATGACCTCTACCTGACTCAAGAAGTCTGTGGGCCAACGAGAGGCAAAGCGCTGCTTGACCTGGTACTGGCTACG
>NW_017728948.1:22784409-22824110 GCF_001723895.1 Crocodylus porosus
AAAAAGGATGTGGAGAAGCTTGAGAGAGTCCAGAGAAGAGCTACGTGCATGATTAGAGGTCAGAAAAACAGACCTTACGACGAAAGCATAGGCTCAGGGGTGATCTGATGGCCACCTATAAGTTTATCAGGAGTGCCCATCAGGATCTGGGGGAACGTTTGTTCACGAGAGCACCTGAAGGGAAGATGAGGTTGAAAGGTCATAAACTACTGCGAGACCATTTCAGGCTGGACATAAGGAAGAATTTCTTTACTGTCTGAGCCCCCAAAGTCTGGAACAGCCTGCCATTGGAGGTGGTTCAAGCACCTCCATTGAACACCTTCAAGAGCAAATTGAATGCTTATCTTGCTGGGATCCTATGACCTCAGCTGACTTCCTGCCGTTTGGGCAGGGGGCTGGACTCAGTGATCTTCCGGGGTCCCTTCCAGCCCTAATGTCTATGAAATCTGCTACTATGCCCTTGGGCAGCAGATTTAAGCAGAAAGTGGGGGAGGGAGAAGAAGAGGAAGAGAAAGTTGTCTATCCTGGGATACTGGAGGACCTGGCCAAATACTATCACCTTATGTGTGACAGGCCACACATTAAAATTAAAGTTTGATAGGAACACACTTTTAAATGTTCTACTTTTTTTTCACATTCATAGCCTGTTGGTCATTTTTATTTTATGGGCCATTTTTTTATTGTGTGATAATTGTTTTGCATGTGTAGTGTCTAAATGTATTGTTCAATTAACCAGTTAATTGCACAGTAAATGTAACATCTGCCAGGGGCCACTGGTAGGTTGCAATGTGAACTATCAAAACAGTACATTAGTCCTTTGTAAAGATATGAATTTGTTTGAAATCTATGTGATATAATATGAAACACCTTGAATTAACTTACAGAATGTATTCAAGTTACTATCAACATGCATGTTGAGAACTAAAATTATAGTGAAAATATTATTTTCTCAGGAAGCACCAAGGGACCTGGCAAGCATTAGAGAGCAAACTAAGAGAAGATCTGATAAGGAAAGATTTGGAGAATATGCATTGCACAAACAAGAGAAAAGAGAGGTAAAGGAAACATCAGTTTTAACTGGGGAAAATTGACAACATTTGTACCATGTATCATTTCCCAAGAGTATTTCTCTTGTGAGAAGTGTTTTAGAAATCTTGAAAATATTCCTTTATGTATATATCACTTGACTATTTCACTGTTTCTAGAAATACACTTGATCACGTTGCTCATATTTCAGAATACTTTATACACACTTTCACTGCAATAATATTAAAGTTGCCCATTCACATTTGTTTCACTTTTTACATACTTTTCCCTTTGGTTTTAGCCGTTGCAATAAGGCTATGTACTTTATTAAATATTGTATTTCATGCAAAGTAGTAGTAAATCAGGTAGTGGGAAATGGGGGCAGGAATAGAAATGATGTTTAAATCTAGGTATGGTTTTCTGGGTTCTGATTATGCAGTCTTCCACTTTGTAACAAACTGTCTTTTTTTATAATAACTTTTAAATTCAATTTGTTTTTCTTCATTTAGCCTGATAAAGAAACAGCAACTTGCACTTATGGAAAGAGCATCATTCTTTCATCTGGAGTGTTTGTCTAGTCACCCTTTTGTGGAAACTTCCAGCCAGTCCAATTCACTCAACACTGCAACTGCAGAGGCCATAGAGCTGCTTGGCACTGGAGAGAAGATATTTCTCTTCCGTGATGAAGTAGATCCAGTATTTTGTTTGCATAGTGCTGCAAAGAAAAAGAAAAAGAATTTTCTCAATTCCAAAAAGGCTGTTTTTGCAAGCATGGAGTGATGATGGATGGAGAAATCAACTGAGTGCATCCATGGTTGCATTTTTCACTGTGCACTTTTCTGAAGAGCTGACTAATTAGCTCTGCAGTGAAGCATCACAATCTACACATGCATTGGTATTAGGGCACAGTAAATTAATTAATTCCACCATAGGATAGTACTGTCCGGGACAGTACTATCCTACAGTAGAGTGTAACTCCACCAAAATGCACATGTAGACAGTGACCAGGGCTGCCTGGGGCACAAGGAGGCTGCCTGCTGCCTAGGCCCAGACTATAACACCCTCATGCCCCAGCCAGCTCCTCTGATGCCACCACCTGGAGACCCTGCCAGTGTGGGGCTGCTCCACCCTGGCTCAGACTGCTGTGGTCTTGGGTACACATGTAAACACTGCACCCAGAAGCAGCTGACGCTAGCATGAACTATACTGGAATTTTATTTCTGCACATTAATTGAATACATAGTTGCACCCAGTTTGAGAAGGGAATTTTTTTTCCAAAAAGATTACGAAAAAGGCTACAGTGTACAGTTTATATATTTTTAAGCAAACAGTTTTTGTTTAAGTTTTTATATTATGTTTTTATCAGTGTAAATAGTTTCATTTTTAAACCTGGATCCTGTCCTCCATCATCCGTCAGTAAGCAGCATATGCCTAGTAACTACTCCATTTGTACCTACAAGTGCCAATAGTGAATTTATATGGTGCACATAATGGAGGGCGGGGGTCTAGCCCTCACAAAAATCATTTTTTCTTATTTTAGCATGGATATTACTATGCTTTATATTTTTTATAATTGTTTATATGTCTAGTTAATTTATTATGTGGTATGAATCCCCGATTATCTATATTGTAGGTTACAGTCTTAAGTACAGATAATTATAGGGGAAAATTGTATTGTGCCAGCTGTCAAAATTTGGTCATTTATGTGCTGTTAATCATCACTGTTGTAAATTGGATTTTAATTTTGCAAATTGTTTCTTAAAATTACAGCTAATAGATCAGATCCTCCAAACACAGATACATGCATTTAATATGAGCAGCTCTGAGGGCTTCAGTTTTTATCAAGTTCGGCACAGGCATACATTTTTATAGGACCCGACTTAATCTTTATACTGGTGGAGCAATAATATTGCATTTGTTCACATTAAAAAGAGAAAATGGAAAAGGGGTATGCAGTATTTTCAAAAGGCAGTATGGAGTATGATATTGCTTGGTATCATAGTTTTAGTTGTATTTTGAAGGTACTAGTCCTGGATTTTAGGAAATCTATGAGAAATTCAGTTTCCATTTAAAAAAAATTAAGGTCCTAATCTTCAAAGTTGATAAAAAAGCTTGAAAACTTGCATCCTAAAAGCAACAACAGGCAAATAAAAAGAACCCAAACATTAATATGTTTTAATAATTCACATATTTAAGTCTATCACATGATGTTTGGAACCTGATTTACAGTTTTGGAATGCTAATGAATAAAATACTGCTTGTAGGAGTGGTCATATATTCAATATATTTTTTTATGTAAACCAGGTTGCAATTGATGTTAAAGGTGGCAGCTCTGGATTTATTGTAAAAATAAACAGAAAAATCGTATTTCTTGACAAGCTAAAAACTTTATAATAAACTATGGAACCACTAATGTTTCTTTCTTACATTAACACATTTATGTGTACTGTATACACTCTGCCTACCCTGGAAATTTTCAAGAGGAGACTGGATAGTCACTTTTCTGGGGTCCCCTGACCCCAGCTGTCTTTCCTGCCTGGCACAGAGGGCTGGACCCAATGATCTTCTGAGGTCCCTTCCAGACTTTCAATCTATGAATTGAATTATGACCTGATAATCTAAATTATTTCTCATCTTGTTTTTCAGTTAGCTAGCAAAAATTACTATCTCCACTGAGGGAAAAGTGTGTCACATTGCATCTTACTCTGGAATTCATGAGTCACTGTGAGTGCAAACAGAAGTGCAGCTCCCTGCTGTAACGGAGAATGCTTTGCAGGAAGCGTTCTGAGTTGCAGTGATCCCTCAGACCAAACAGAAATTCCATATTGGTTCCAGGGGAAGGGGAATCTAGCTGCTGGCTGGGAGCCTCCAGCTGGTTTCCTCTAGCGATGCCCCCTCTGACCTGCCAGCTCCCTACCAGCCCTGGCTGTTTTTAGAATGAAAGGGGGGAAAGGGAGCAGAGGGAGCTCATTCTTGGGTTTCCGCAGCCGGCACTGGAAGGTGCAGTGTGTGAATTGGAGCCCCACCCCCACAAGGGGGGACTCCAATACATGCACCCCACCCTCCAGTGGGGATAAAAAAAAACCCAAACTAAACTCCCTCTGCTCCTCCCCTCCCCTCCCCCGCATTCTGAAAACAGTGACAGGCTGGAAGGCAGCACAGGCAGAAATTACCAGAAGATGCTTTGCTTTGAAACATCTTCATCTGAACCGTCATGCAATGAGGATTCAGATTTTTGCCCAGTTGGCCAGTTTTTAAGCAGTGTGCAGCTATGCACTTGTGTTTGGTCATGGCTATAGACTGCTTTCTGTGGACAGATCAGGCAAAAATTGTCACTTCTGTCTGTGCCCTGTAAATTTTGATAAATTCAGTTTGTATTTTTCAATGGACATAGTGTGTCCGTTCAGATACTATAGAAGACTGAGGTACTAAAATTCAGCTCTTTTCTTTGAGACCTGAAGAAGGGGATATTTGCTACATAAAAGTTTATCTATATCCCTTTCAACTATACAGTTGCTCCAATAAAAATATATCACCCACAAAAATCTTTACCTCTCACATTTTTCCTGGACCATCCTTACAATCCCTTTCCCAAATCTACCAAGTGCTGTGTGCCAGGGCACTATTGGTGCCTGCCACTTTAAGGGCTGAGCCAAACTGGCAGCAGGTGCTTGATTACGGTGGCCATTTCAGAACTCAGGCTGCCTATATAAACAGAGCAGTTAACTGCTGACAGGCCAGGCAGAAACATTTCCTGGCTGTAAGGCTGTACGGAACATCTTGGAGGTAAGGGCAAGAGCTTATGGGGATGGATAGGAGGCTTGTGGTCCCAGGCATGACCTAAAACTGCACCCTGCCAGGAGTGGGTGGCCTGCTTGGGCTCCCAGTGGTGTGGGAGCCCCCAGGAGATCCCAGGCCAGTTACTACCCCGGTGAAAGGTGGGCCAGGGTACCTTAACCCCTAGCCCCCATAACATTGTGGGTACAAGGGAGCCAAGCATGACTACAGCCACTTGAGCCCAAAGAGGGTGTAAGACCCAGATGGGGCCAGGCATGGCTGTAGTCACCTGAGCCCCCACTGAGGAGGGAAGCCCCGTGGCCCCAGTGAGGGGGAAACCAGAGGGCTGGGAGCCCAGGATGTGTGAATATGTGTAGAGTTGCCCCAGGAGGGGCCAGGGCAAGCTTGGCCCTGGTCGGGTAATTGGCCACTACCCTGGAGGGTCATGGGAGGGGCCCAAAAGATGGTATGTCTGCCACCCAAGGTGTGTGCAAGATAAAGCCTATGTCCAAAGGGGCCTGCTCTGAGAGGGAGCAAGGCAGTACAAGTTCTCGATGCGTGAAAGAGACCCTATGAGAGGCCCTAGTAAGAGGAGGGTGGTATGAATGTGTGTGTGCGTGAGGCCTGACTATGAGGGCTAAGCTTGATCCAGCTGTAGGCTGGGAGCATTATGTCACCTGGATGCCATCTGCGAGACTTGGGCTGCGATGTAGGGGAGAAACAGAGCTGCAGATAGTGCCCCCTCGCATTGGGGCAAGAATGGGCAGCCTCCTGCATTATTAGAACCAATTAAGAAACAACAAGGCATGGCAGGAGAGGAGGCAGGTGGTTGGCCCAGGTGGGCAGACCAATGGCAGACCGGCCCCAAAAGCCCCCCCATTACATGTTGCAAAGCTTAATTTTATGGTGGCTTGTACTGGAAGTGGACTCCAGAAGCCTGTGTTGGGTGCCTAGGCTAACCATACTGTATGTGAGCAGAGTTAGGCACCTCAGAAAGGGCTCCAAAATGACCAGCAAACTGAGCAAGGCATCTGAGTCGGCACATGCAGCATGCTACTGCTTACAGCTAGCCAGTAGAAAGCACTGAGGATAAGGGTATGTTTCAAATGCAGCCTCAAACGTGTTTCACTGAGGTTTGCAGGGATGTCTTTGTTGACTTGTAATTCACAGCATGGAAACCTCCTCTTGAAAGTAGGTGCCCGTATCCTCTCTCAAATAATTGAACAAAGGCGCACTCTTTCCTTTCAAGTAACAAGGTTATTGTGAGAGCATCAGCACTGGCAACTTAACCTCTTCTTCCTCTGGCTGTTCTTTCAAAAAAAGTGGCAACTGTTGCTGCATTGTCAACATGGGGGAGAGCTGGGTTTAGTCCCTACTTGCAAGATCATTTTTGGGTTCTTACTACAAAATACATAAGAAGTCCAGAGAATGGAACCCAGGGCTCCCCCTTCCCAGATGAGTGCACTAGCCACCCAGCTAGAGTCAGGCTTCTTATCTCAAGGAATCTGACATTCCTGTTTTCATGTGGACACCCTTCAACAGGGGGAGTAGAGAGTATCCTTCCCCCTAGCCTCATCTACACGCAGATTTTTCTCCCTTAAAGGAGAAGAATATGGATTTTCCCTATTAACAGAGAAAACTGTTAATAGGGAAACTGTGGGTTTTCCCTTAAAGGCTGGCAGGCTTCCAGCCTGCAAGGGGCTGCTTGGGGCTAGGGGAGGGTGACTGGAGGCGGGAGGGGCCACACACATGACCGGTATACAGCCAGGCAGGATGGTGGGAGCAGACCCAGCAGCTAGATACAGGTAAGTGGGACATACAGGGAAGGGCTGGGACTTGGGGACGGTACTGGGGGGTGGGGAAGAGGGTGCATAGCTGAGTGTGGCTTTTGTCTGGGCCGTGCTGTGGGCAGCTGGAGGAAGGCAAGGGTCTCCAGGCAGTCTCGGTCCTGCTTCTGGCAGCTACGGCAGTTCCCACTTGTGCAGGCAATGGTAGAGCAAGTCCGGCCCTGCCGCAGGTTGGAGAGGGGAGGAGGGGCATTCCCTGCCCTGGGCTGGGCTCCTGTACTGCATCAGGTGGCCTGGCCACAGACCCCCTATCTTGGGCAGGATCTTCCAGCCACATGCAGCTGCCCCTCCCCCTAAGAGAATGGGCACCAGTGTCTGGTGGCCTAGCCATGCAGCCCCCACCTCCCCTGAAAGACACCCCACACCTTTCCTTTGCTGGAGTCCTGTGAGTGTGCAGGGTGGGGGACAGCTGGGGGTGCCTTCTGGCAGGGCTGGGGAAGATGGAGTCTGTGTGTTAGGAGTGAGAGGCACCAGCAGGGGTGGGAAGGCTGTGTCTTGGAAATAAGGGCTACTAGTGGGAATGGGGGGTTGTGACTTCGGCGTAAGGGGCATTGGCTGTGGCTTGGGAGTGAGGGGCAATGGCATATCAGCACCACAGCGCAGTGGCAGAGGGGGTGGTGGGACAGTGGTGACTGGACCTGCATCCTAGTAAGCAAAGGGGGCAGGGGGAGCTCTGATTTTTCCATGATAAAAAACCCAAAGTCAAACACCAAAATATATAGGTATTCAGAATTTATTTTATTAGACTGATTCAGGCCAAATTGCTTTGTAATTGTAAATATATCAATAAAACATTGCCCAGCTGATCTCTCTCTATATCATGGCAGTTCATTTTAATTGTGGAAAAACATAGATTTTGATGGGTTTAATCAGAGCATTTTGGATTTTTAAACAGAGAAAACCGGGATCCCTGATGACACTGCAACAGTTAGTTATATCAGTGGTTTAATATATTTAATTTATCATTAATATGAATCCTTAATATCAGGTTTGGGTTGCATGCTTATAAAAACCTAAATAAAGACCAGTTTAATTATAAGTCAAATTTTTGAGAACTTGTTACATCTATTATAAATTATCTTAATTTACTGGAACCTTAGGGACTGCAAAATGCTAGAGAAAAGGAATCAGTTTTTCCTTCCTCCTACAAGCATCAGTTCTCCAGTAAAGTGAGATGCATGAGTCCTCTTGTAACATCTGCATGCCTGGAAGAGCCATATGAGAGTAGGACCATTGAGGACGTACTATAACAAAACAGAATGGAACTTAGAATTTTCTTCCAGCAGATGTGGCCACAGAAACTGGAAATTCTGGATAGTGAAATTAAAAATGCTAGTAATCTAAAGAAATGGATTATACCAGTCGCACACAAAATTTGAATGATAGAACTGACTTTTGCCTTAACATAAAATGCATGGTACTTTTATGAAGCATGCAAAATTTATCATCTAGCTAATTGTTGGAAATGTTAAAATAAGAAATAAAATTGCTTCAATTAAAGTATCTAGTAATAGCATTTTAATGAAGGAAAAAGTCATTAGCAAAGAAATTTTAAAATGTTATTTTCAGCTATACTCTGCTGAGGCTAACAGGCTTTGAAATATTCAAAGAACTTTTAAAGCTCCCTAAAGTCGCCTGAAACCTAACCAGCAGTAGTAATATGGATGTTCTAATATCCAATAAAGGAGTAATAGAAATGAACAGTTTTAAAAAGCCTCAGGATGTGGCTTCCCAGCAGAATTTTTCTCAAATAAGAAATGCAATCGTGAATTGTTAGGAATGTTTTATTTTTTCAAAAATCACAGAATTCCTTTAGAATTATTTACAGAAAAAGCATTAATGACTCAAAATCCCAATATCTCACAGATAGCATTTGATTAAAGGCCAGCAAGTTTAATCAATTATGGGAGTGGGGTAGGAGAGGGGGGCATAACGGAGAACCTATGCATAAGATTGCTCTGATGGATCTGCAAGACATTGTCTTTAATAACTTTCTAATAGTACAAGGCTATTTCTGTACATCTAGCTCACCTGGCCAAAAATCTAAACAATTCAGCAATTGTGATTTCCTTGACTGGGGAAACAGTATCTCATAAAAGAAATCATGCATTACATGTTTAAAGAACTACAAACATGTAATCTCTAGAGCATCAATATGACCTATCTGTTTAACAGAGAGTAGTCCATGGGAAGTCACTGGACTATTCACAATACTTATGCATATGTATAAATCCAGGCAGAGGAACTGTCTAAATAGGAGAAGATGGAGATAATTCTGCCATGGAGTTTGTGCCAGATAAGCTTCCTAAAAATAAATCAACTTAAAATCTGCGTTGGCCTGAAAGTTACTACAAGTCAGACAAGATTATGAAAACAAAAAGATCCTACAAGGGGCAAAACGCCATCTGAGCAGTACAGAGCTTTCCTTCCCATGGAAGTTGATGGAAGATGATGTCATTTTTCACCCAACACTCAGGCCTCAGTGTGCTGTTGGTGTGGATTGATCCCCTTCTTAAAGCTAATGCAGCCAGAGTAAAGACGTCAGAAACAGAAATCTGCACAGAAAAAGCTTGTTACAGTACTGGGGCCTTAAAATAAATCATTCATATATAACACGTTTGCCTGGCCGTTTTCTTACCTGGGTACAGAATTTTCTCTAATGAATCATAGTATTCATCACTGGGATTTCAAGAGCCATCTGATCTACTCCTGTGCCCAACTGCAAGGAAGCTAGTCCTAATTATTCCTTGGCTGATGTTTATCCAGCCTATTGAAAACAAAGAAAAAGCACCCATTCAGGTGAATACCAGCCTCAAACCTACAGCTGTAGGAGACAAGCACTTCTGACATGTGGGCTTTGGTCATGGATTAGCATTTGTATAAACTACTGGAAATGGTAATCACTCTAATGAACAGTTCAGAAATTATGGAAGAGTTAAACTGCCTTGCCTGAAGTTTCAGATATTTTACACTACTCTCTTGACCATTGATGCACAACAATATAACTTTTTCCAGCCTCACTTCAACTTTGGGCTCTGCAGTAGGGGAACTAGGGCAAAAGCAGCTTTCTTGCTGATAGCCCCATTCCATCTCTGTGTACCCAGTACAGGAAAATGAGATTACCTTATGAAAAGAATTGGGAAAATTAATAATACGTTTTCTTGGAAGGGAATATTTACTCCATTAAAAATGTCCTTGCTGTTAATAATACAAATTATTAAAGAAAAAAGAAAGCTATTTTCCTAACAGAATGACTTGCATAGTAACACCAGCTTTACAAACAATAGATAGATTCTTTATCCTGCATCTGAAGTGTATTTTAGAGGCTTTGAACTGGCAAGTTAAATCTGTTGATCAAAATCTGGTTTGTATCCCAGTCCACAGAGGATGAAAGTCTGTGAAAGTTTCAGAATCTGGTTGTTTTGTTCAGGCTGTAGGGACTTATGCATAAACCCAAGGAGTTCCCTGGGTCCATCTCTGATTTGTGTCAACATGGTGACCATCCCACACATTTCAGATGTAGTCTTCACTAGAGAGCAATCTCAGTTTGTTGCTTACCAATTATTCATTTTGCATCGTAATGAACAGACTAAATTTTCAGGGCCTGTGGAATGGGTGAGACAAGTAAAGTTAAACTATCTCTTAGAAATGCAACTGTACCCTGCTGGTTGCTCTAGGAAGAGGGCATATGATAACAGAAGAGTAGCATTTTACCCAGAGATAAAATGGAGCCCCGAAGGGTTCAGATTTCCAAAGGTAGATAGACATTTAATGCTGATCATTGGTACAATACCTACTGGAATTTTTAAAAGTGCTTAGAGGCCTAGTTCTCATTTATTTAAATTTAATATATTAAATTTATTAAATTTAATAATTGAATTATTAAATTTATTAATTGTGTATTAAATTTAACACAAGTGAGATGCTTTTAAAGATCCCATTTGCATATTTAAGTCCCTAAATGACCTTAAGAATCTGACCCTTAAGAATCTGTCCCAAATGCAACAATAATTCCCTCTTAGAACTCTTAAAAACATTCAGAAACCATGAATGAGGCTTGTCTAAACCTACTAAAAGCTGGATTTTGAACCTGTAAGATTTTTTTTTCCAAGTATTTTGTATAGCCATGAAGGTTTAAAACTTGTACATTTTCTTAAATAAGGTCTATCTGAGTATCTTATGACTCTAGGAGCTTTGCTTTTTAAGAAAATCACCAAATATCATGAAACTTACGGTATGTTGCAGAAACTGACAAAAGTGGAAGAAGTCAAAAGTGAATCCTAGGACTGGTTCAACTTTTACACACTAGTATATTTTGTTCATAATGTCGTGTAATATTTTTGTTGTTCCCTTTAGGCTCCCTAAGCATAAAAACAACATCTACTTCATTCATTTGAAGTAACTCAAGGCCTTCCTCTTGCATAACTGAAAATAAATTTGAAACAATACATAAAAAAAACTATGTTACAAGAAAACAATATTCAAACTACTTCATCCTTGCACAGTGGCTGAGGGGCAAACATGTTTCCCCCTCCACATCTTTCTTGGTGGTATATTAGGGAAGTTGGTGGTATATTAGGGAAGTTGGATTTCTAGTTAAGGAATTACGTTTATTTAATTGGTTCAATTGCTTTGTAGTGATAGTAGACTATGTACAAAAAATGCCATCAGTGTAAATCAGATCCAAATTTCAGTAATATAAAATCAAAGGATTGTGAAACATTAAATCAATAGAGCATTTCCATGTTTTGGAAATATGTTTCTGAAAAACAGTCATTTAAAACAAATGAACTAACCTCTGCAGTGTCTGAAGTCCAAAGTAAAACCCATTGTACTGAAATTAAACTGAAAGAAATGTAAGCCACATGCAAAAACAGTAACTGATAAAGTGCAATCAATCCCTTTTAGTCAGCTGTATTTGTAATGGCATAGATGTGTATGTTTGTAGCAGAACTTTTCAATTGACAGTCTCTCTCTAATGAGATCAGTTCTGAAAAATAATTATCTGCCTTTATTCGAATTTGGTGAGTCATGCTGCTTTCATCCATTATCTTGTATTTCTCCTGTTGCTATTTTAGCACCATCATTACTCAAGGGAAAAGATAACTTTTGTGCTGTTATCCTAGTACAGCACAGTGCCAATAATTATACTGCTTCTCGTCAACTGTTCTCATTTCCTGAGTCTCCAGCAGCAGGATGTTTGTTCTTCTTGAGGCCTCTTCCAACAAAGTGTTGGATGCACTCAACTCCTGTTGGAGTTAACTGACCTGATTCTCCAGTCTGATCTATGCTTAATAACTCTTGCCAATATAATTATAGTGGTCTAGTTAGTGCAGACATAGTTATACCAGCCGAAAGTATTTTTAACAGATAGTATGTATAGCTTGGCAGGCAAAACAAGCTATATGGCAATGGCAGGTTTCTGCTGGCATAGTGGCACCTACACCACAGTTCCTGCCAACATAGGAATGTTGCAAGCATCACACTGTTAATTGTCACTACTCTGTTGGCAAAACTCTCTAGTGGAGGCCTGGCCTTATTACTCTGCACTTACCTAGTCTATTATTCCTACACAAAAGAGATGCAATCAAATTGTTTGCATTCCCTTGTCATTCATTTTGCACTAATGTAAGCATTTTATTCAGGGAGAAAGGAGCTAAAAGAATCAGGCTCGGCAGCAGAAGTTTCTGATGTGTGGTGTTAAGTATTATTTCTCCTGGTCTTTCTTTTATTTAATAGGTAAAATGCAATATAAACAGGAAGTGAGACTTGAGAGCACTTATCACCAGGAATAACTGGTGATAGGGATTATTTTACCTTGTCTACATCTATCCCAACCATGCAGTTGGTCCAATAAAAGATATCACCCACAAATATCCTTGCCTCTTGATAATTAGATGAAGTTCTGTTACATATGCATCAGCAATAATCTTGTGATTCAGGTCACCAACAATCATTTGTCATACCTCAAGATTCAATATTCACTGCGGGTATCAAATGCTGAATTGCCTCAGAAGACTGCCTGAATGATAATCCAGGCTCTCTGTGATGTCAGTCAAACCCATTTCCTTTTACTTTTTTAGGTCATGAAGATCAAGTAGAGGCCAAGTACAAACATTAATTTTTGTCCTGGGAGTTTCTACTGCTTTCCCAGTAGAAACCACAAATGTACAGATGTTCAGGATTTTTCTCCCAGAGGAACAATGGCTGCTCCAGGAGAAAAAGAACCTGGGAGCAACTAGGCTAAATTACTCCCTGGAGAGGGGAGCAAATGTCTGTACAACTTACCCTTTTAAGAGGAACCACAGCACAATCCTCCAGGATCACGGGGTGCTTTGCTCTTGTCCCCACCCAGGAAGAAAGTGTTGCATGCCCCCTTCACAATCCACATTTTGCTGCAGGAAGACACAGGGTGACTCTAAGCAGTCTAGGTCAGCCAGTCATGGCTGCCCTGTGTACTGCTGCCATCTGTTTCCAGGCCAACTGAAGGCACTTGCAGAGCACACTGAGATATGTGCATGGGGGCCTCCTGGCTATGCAGCATCTGCACAACGCACTCTCTGCTCTTCAGGAGCTCAGCATTTAAATGTTTGTTCAGGTGTCTCTGGGTAAGTTTATCTGCCAGGAAAACAAACCTAGGAGAACTGTCCCAAATCATTTAGACATAAGTACACAGCCAGATGCAATGCCTCACATTTACATTTCTGCTGCTTGCAAAACAGTCTGCAATTTTAATTGTATGTTTTCCAGCTCATTCTCTAAACAGCAGTATAATATTCTTGCATGCTCATAAATGGGTACCACAAGTGAAGAGGCTGTATTTTGATAATAGGTGATGATATGATTATATATATTTGGAGAAGACTCCTTGAGACCTGTATTGCCATGTTTATAGAAAAACTTACTGGTGAATTACAATAGGATAATGAGCTTCCTTTTTTCCACCCTTATATATAATTTTTTATTTCTGTGGCTTTGCAGAACAAACATTAGGACAACTGGGTTTTTTGGGCATAATTTGTATCTTGGTTTCTTCTGTTCATTTCCTGTAGCAAACAGGCCTCTTGGAAACTAATATGATTTGGTTTAACAAAAGACTTTTGGCTTAACGCAATGTATTTATGAAACTGGTCTCTGCCATACAGAGGTTAGAGGCAAGAATTTTTCTTTGGATAGATAGGGCTGATTAGATGATCTTTTCTAGGTTTAAATTTCAGTTATTATCCAACCACAATTGGATGGGCAAACTGTCTTTGAAAAGAACTGATTCCTTTTTCATGTAGCACTCCTATTCTTTGTTCCCAAAGAAACAAAAGGCAGAAGCGTTGATATATCAACAGAACAGGCTCTTCTTGCAAAACTCTAGCTAGTTTATGGACTCAAGTTCAGGAAAATAACCAAATAGTGGTACGTAAGCAAAACAGACTTTCAGGGCATTTTTACATATGCAAGAGGCACAGCAGTGTTTTAGTTTAAAAGCGCACTGCCACCATTTTCTGCATGCTGACGTGCATTTTGCCGCATATACAATTGCACACAGTGCAGCACAGTTTGCCTCAGCTCATGTGTGGAGCAGACTTGATTAATTTAGTCTGCTCTAAAGCAGTGGATCTCCACGCTGCAGGACAGAAAAGTATGTGTAAAAATGCCCTCATTGTCTCAATGTTTGAACAGGAAACTGAGAGTCAGGAGCCCTAGTTTATAGGCCTATTCCTAATGGTGTCATATGTAACTTCAACATATTATCTAAATTTTCTGTATCCCTCTCCATAGAATGTGCTAACAATGCTGCATATGTGCTGAGCTTTTACTAAGAAGCGAGGATATGAGACACTGCATAGTCAAGTCACAATGCTGAGGGAAGAGTGAGCTGGAGCTTCTATTAAGTCAGGGGCAGGCGAAATATGGCCTGCAGGCTGGATCCAGCTTTCCAGATGATTCATCCAGCTCATGGGGAGGGGGCGGGGGGAAGGCACCCAGCAATTAATTTTATCTGACCAGTGATTGCCTCAGCTGCACTCCTTATGGGGCTGAAACCCAGCAACTCCTACTTGGGCAGCATGCTGCACGTCTACCCTTCCTGTGAGAGCACCTCAGCCCTACCCCTGGCCCTGGCCCATGCACACAGTTTCTAGGCAGGGCTGCTTCTGCCTCTGCTGCAGCCCCTGGGGAACTGCTCAGCTCTCCCAATCTCCAGCAACTCCTCCTCCTGTCCCTGGTATACCTCTCTAGGCATCAGGTAGAGAATGGTAGCAGGTGGATGGGAAGCTGCAGCTGGGTGGGAGTGTGGGGCTAGGGCTGGGGCTGGGGCTGGAGCAGGGCAGTGGGAGCATAGAGTCTGACTTGGGAGTGTGAGGCAGGACTGGCAGGAGCATGGGGGCCCCTGCAGCTCACATGCAGTTCCTGGGATTAGGCTGAGAATAGGGGGGACCCATGTGATGGAGCTGGAACAGCTTGGCCCTGTTCTGTGCCACCCTGGCTGAGTCCTGGGTACTACGCATGAGCTGCACGGCACCCCACACCTGGCCCCAGTCCCTGCTCCCACATGCAGATCTGAGGACTTGGCCAGAGCTGAGCAACTATGGAGCGATCCACCTGTTGTGGGCCATAAGCACCCTGAAGGCCCTCCTACTGCTATTGCTACTGCGGGCTGTGAACCATAAGGGGGGGCTTGAGAGGCCCCCATATGCACCCCACCATACCCACACACACCCCTACATTCCTCCACAAAACCAAATCCTGACACCCACACCCTCCCCCACACTCACTCCCCCACACCCACCCACACCCCTTACACACATACCCCCCACCCCCATTGTTATGCACAGATGGCACTAAAGGATTGCTAAAGCATAATCAACCTAGATTTTAATGCAAACTATGCCTCACAAAGTTAAACTTAACTAAAATCTAACTTTTATTAATACATTTAATGTTATCTTAATAACTTTTACATAGAAAGAGATAAAAGCACTTAGTCCAATGGTCTCACCCAATCCCAGATGTTACTCCATTTCACAGAAAAAGTGGCCAATCAGTTCTTGAAAGGAGAAGATGGTCATTTGTGGGGAATGGCTGGTTTTCAGTCCAGGTATTATTGGATGATGGCACATACCCAACTTCCTTGTTGACCTCCTCTTATGCTTTTTCTTTAATTTTAGTCCTCTGATGACTCTTCATTTCTTGGTACCATTGATTGGTTTCCCTGTGATCCTCACACTGTTCATGCTTTTATCCTGTCAGCATATTCCTTTGTTTCAACACACATCTTAATTTGGCTTTTTAACAGTGTCTTAGTTTGGGCATGCCCTGGACTCCTAATATGGTCTATCAATTCCAGAAATTCCAAGGACTCTGCAGTTGGGCACTGTCCAATAGGTCCCTCATTAGAGCATTTTTTATTAACATATCCAATTATGTCATCTCTCTGATTCAGTCGGTTAGTGCCAAGTTCAGTTAATTTGATCTAGCAACAAGGCCTACATTTCACACACCTATGTTAATAACACTGGAATATAAGCTTTTTGTGAAAGCAAGCTCAAGGCAAGCTGGCAATGCAGACACGAGCACAGAAAAAAGAAAAATTCAAATAATAATGAGGCTATACAAAAACTAAAGGAATGGTTAAATAAGGCTGAATAAAACAAAAGTTTGAATAATACTATAATTCACCAATAAAGCAGGTGCAAGTAAAACTAAATGTAACAAGCCACTCTAACACCACCACACACCACCCCTCAACCACACCCCATACACACACATCGCCACAATATACAAGAATTAGACTTTATTTTTAGTTATTATGCAATTATCTCTATATACACTATGGAAACACATAAATCGGGACAATTTTTTTTTAAATAAAATTAAAATATGTTATAGTAGATATTTGATTTTTAGTTTATGGTTAGGTTTTTTTTCCAGTTCCAAGATGGCAAAACTTCCTCCCAAAAGGAGTACTTCCAGTGGCAAGGGAAGGGATGTCCAGTGGTAAAGGTCAGGGGTTAGTAATGGGACTTCCATTCTCAAGATGGCAACCTGGGGGCAGGGCACCCATCAAAAGGTGGAGCTACTCTTGCAGCCCTACACAGCTCACCAAAGCTTGTTAAGCAGACCTCCAGCTGAAATATTTGCCCACCCCTTACTTAAAGTTAATGGGAGTGTTACTTAATGGCCAGAATACAAGACTTAAAAACATAGCATTTAGGTGATGGCCCTAGCATACTATAATATGTAGTCTCGCTTTGGTCTTGTGAATCAAATTTAAAAGGCTTATACATTACAAAACAAGCTGAGGCCAAGGTGTGCTTTGAGGTCACATCTCAAAATATATTGTATTACTCTTTATTTTAAAAGAATCAGATTACTGATGGCAAGATGTTCTTCTTATCCTTGGCATGTGATCCAGCTTGGTAAGCTTTGATTTATGCAGTCCATTATGTATGTATAGTACATGTATTTGTTTTTTGTTAAAGTTGGGTATTTCTTTTATAGGTAGGTTGGTTCAGGACAGGGTTATCAAACTTATTTGGCCCAATGAGTTGTACAGTGGACCATGATGGAGTGGAGTGGAGTTGTACAGTGGACCATGATGACATCAGACACATCATTAATCCCCCTGGCTCCAAGAGCTGCTATATCATTGCAGCTCCAGGACTGGGGAGGTTAATATGGTTGCCACTTGCCCCTCTGCCACCAATTTTAGTAGTCAATAGCAGTTAAATTCTCCGAATTCAGTGGTAGTTATGGAGGAAGTGAACAACAGCAGCATTAATCCTTTGTGTTCTAGAGTCATGATGATGCCCTGGCAGCTGTAGCAACAAGCCCATGAGACAAATCTGGCTCATGGAGATGGCTTGTTTAGTCTATAAGAAGCCCAGTAGTCCTGATGACCCAATTCTATGGGCTTGATCTGACCTACAGATCACATTTGACATCTCTGGTCTAGAAAATATGCAATAGGCAACAATTTTGGGAGCAATTTCTTTTATTGGACCAACTATATAGCTGGGAAAGATATTATATCAGTTTCTGACTCTATTCTCAGATTTGGGAATGCAGCAAATATAACAATGGCTTGTGTATGGCCTCACATATAAAAAAGTCTGCTTAAAGAAATGGAGGAAGGCTGTCAAATAAGAGCAAAGAGACTGTATCAGGAATAGCTAACATAAAAAAGATAATCTGATTAGTGGAAGAGGAAAGCCATTCAATGTGGAGGAAGGTTATCATCTGGGAAGTGCAGAGATTGCAGGCAGGTTGTAATGAGCCATAAAGTCAACATTTGTGTTTAGTGCCAGGTTTATAGTATCCACTAATTATATGAATTTTTGTTCCCAAACCATTTTCTGAAGGTGTCTTAAAGATTTCTCTTGAATACAAGGATTGTGAGGTCAGAAAGAGAGTGGCTGTTATTTGAGAAGTGTTCTCTTTCTATTTATGTTCATGTGTATTTTCTCCTGTATCTCTTTCCTGTGATTTTCCATTCTGGAGCTTAGGTTTTTTCTACTTTCACCTTCATAGTTTCCATGAGGATGCTTGGTGCACTGGATGAGATCTGCCACATTGTGTGATAGAACTGGGTAGGATCTTTGCATCCTGATGGGTTTGTTGTGGGGATGTTATTACAGTTGTAGTGGAGATGTGTTAAAATGTTTTACACCTATTGTTAAGGCAGGGTTATGTCCATTTGGTGTCTGCTGATCAGCAGGTTGTTTGCTTCTGATGATGAGTTGCATAAGGTTATGGGTTGTTTGAAAGCCAGGAGTTGTGGGTCAGGAATATTGCTCTCAAGGTCTGATACTTTTCATGTTTAGGTTGTAATTGTTTAATGATATTTTATCTGTTCCAGGGTAGTATGGTAGGCGACACCAAGGGTTGTGAAATCAGTGGGGAGTTTCTTTTTGTATTGTAGTAGGTTGCTGCAGGGCATCTGGGTGACTCTTTCAAAGAAATGGTCTATTTCTCTGCTGGAGCACCCTGGGTAAAGGCAGATTTCAGGTTGGTGAAGTGAGTGTCATTAGTATTCTCAGAGCTGATGCAATGGTATAGGAGAGCCTGGCTTTCTGTTCATTTGGAACTAAGGGTGGGGGTTGTGGTATTTCTGGGGATTGTTTAGTATAGTGATTTGTAGGTTGCCATCTCAAATGTGAATCATGGCAGTGTGGTTTTAGTTTATGCATATTTAAATGTGTCATATGTAAGGAAGATCACTCTGGTAGAATTTACTTTTAAAAGAGTATATAGAAAGATAGCTTCATAACAGCTGTATTATTAACAACTATCGTTTGCTTTCATCAGGTTTTTCAGTGCTCTCATTCTCTTTAAAGGAAGATCAGTGAATAATAAATATTGAATAATAATGTAAGCACTGGAAATAGAAGACATTATTGCAGCACATAATAGCACACCAATCAAAAAGCTATTACAAACACGATATGCATTTGCAAAATCAAAGACTTAAATATGACAGGGATGTTACAAATGTGAGTAATTACATGAGCTGAATGGTATTACCCACATGTAAAATTTGGACATAAAATTGTAAATATGGGTTTTTTTGCTTTGTGATCACTGTATACACTCAACCCCCCTCCACCCCTCCCCTCCCCTGCACATGGGTAAGATTACTCATACACAACTGTGTACAGGAATGAAGACTCTGTATACTACTAGAATTAGTAAAAACTGCAAAACCATTGTAAAATATAAGCATGCAAAGTACAGTGCTTATAACAGTGACTAACTGGAAAAAATGTTTAACAGTGAGGGCTTTACTTTAAAATATATAAATTCTGAAGGGGCGAGGTTGGCTCTATACATTCTCAGTGGTTAAACCAAGTGCTTAGGTCTTAACTCTGGGTTTTGGATTCTCTTTTGGATTCAGGTGCTTAAAACTTAGGTGTTATTACACTTACTTTGTTGGAGACAAATTCTTTTTTTCTAAGTATGGCCCAAATTGTTTATATTTTTCCCTCTGTTTAAAATAGAGGTGAAAATGTTTTATAATATCACTGTACTTGTAAAAATGGTGTCTCTTGTCACAGTGCATGCCCTAACATTTTGGCTAAGTACAGACAGTCAAAAGCCTGAGGCTGAATCACTTCAATCTTTGCAGGTTAATCTAAGATGCATAGATTGAACTGATAAGCAAGTGACCAGACATTAATTTTGGTTCTGGAAATGCAGCTACATGCCTGCAGTGGCTCAGGCCAGAACCCATGGGGCACTAGATCATGCCTCCCTGCTTGGCTGGAACAGACCGCTTGGGTCAAGCCTAGCTTGTCCACCCTACAAGGGGGTGGGGAGCTTTGTGGGGGAGGTGCAAAACATCCTGGGATGCTTGGGGACTGTGAGTTAACTTGACTCTGGAGGGGATCTGGGACAGAAGTTCAATAAACTGTTTTAACTTAAATCAGTTAAGTCTGATAACTACCTTCATCCAGATTTATCTTTAACCAATCTGGGCCATTTTGAAAGTAGTTTACGTACAATGAGCTTCTGTTCTGTTACAGATCTGAACTGGTTTCCCATCACTTGTACTGGTTTATGTGTAACTTCTGTTCCTAGCCTTTAAGAACTGTTTCTCTTACAAATTATGAAAAAGATGAGCTTGACTTACCTGGATTTCCTGTGGGGAGTATATCAGGATATGAATGAGGAAGGATAGTCCAGTCATTAGGGAAGAGGTCAAAGAGATTTTATTTGCCTCACAAAGTACATATGCATGAAAATGTACCATCCAGTGTCTTCCTTTGTCCCAAGTAGAACTAAGCTGTGTTGATTTGACTGCTGTTAAGGAAACATTACAAGCTACACTTAGACTACATTGAGGGTGCTTAAAATGCAACTGTCCTAACGTTAAAGTTTGCTAACTTGTGCTAAGTGTCTCTGAGCATCTCAAAGACAAGGGTTAACTCTGGGCCATGCTGCCTAGCTCATGTTAGGGTAATTTCAGTCTGCTCCACAGAGATAAAACGAGCAGTTTGCAGTCCTCTAGCCTCCCAGGATCCACTGCTTCCAACCCCATCCCTACAGAGCAGTGATAGAGACCAGGTGCCCTAGTTTCTAGCTATACCCTTGCTTTCCAGCCTCTAGTGGCAAGACAGAGCTGTGAAGGCAAGAAACAGTGTTAATCTTTAACTTGAGACTTTACAATTCTTTGTTACTTTAAAGCCACTTAACATTCCACAGATTTAGTATGGTCTGGCATGTAACTTTACCCTTAGTGAAAGGCTGCTGACCTCTACATTAAGGCACTAGTCAGGGACTGAGGAGAGCTGGGTTCAGTTTGCAGCTTTGTAGGCATGTCTACATGAAGTGCTTATTGTGGAGCTGCCTAATTAGCTCTGCAGTAACATCTCCACCATAAACATCTCAATGTCTCAATGTCTACATGTATGGCCCTAATAAAGCAAAGCTAAAAAAAGTATTATTAGTATTTACAAATACTAGCCTGCTGCACAGTTTTTTCGTGCACAGCAGTACTAGCTGCCTGAAGGCTAGCCACACACTGAACCACCCTCATGCCTCAGCCAGCCTCTCCACAGCACATTGAGGCTGGTCAGAGCAGCTCTGAAGGCTACTTACAGCTGGGCCTGCTCTGACCGGCCTCAATGTACAGTGCAAGAATAAATTTTGGAGCAATATACTGCAGAGTTTTTTGCTGCTGGGCACATGTTCAAATGGCACACCCTGGAGCAAAAAACTCTGAAGCAATAAGCTTTGGAGCTTATTCATGCACATTCATTTTATGTGTAGACACAGCCTGTCCCAGGCTTCCTGTGAGACCTTAGGCAAGGCTTTTAAACAACAATGTGCTTTAAGGAAAGGTGGAATATTATTTCTATATGATTAATGATTTAAATAGAATGCTTTATTATACATTTACTGATGAAATATTTTGAGGGTTTGAAATGCTTGAAACACTTGAAATGTTTTGAGGTTAGCAGGTTGAGCTGTTTTGTGGGGTGGACAGATGTGTACTTTTGGTGCAAGATTAGGTGTTGCTTTTCCTCAGCACAAAGAAGTGTAAGAAAAATGCCACTTTAAGGTGCTATGGAGCTTGACATTTTCCTCACACTCCCAACTACACAGTGCTCACTGGAGGGGGGCTGGGGTGCTATAAAAGGGATGGGGACAACACATTGGGAGAGAGGAGGAAGAGAAGAACCACTTTCTTCCTCCCTGCCTGTCCTACATCATGCTGAATCTTGTAGACTACTTTGTGGGTTTGTTTTCTAACCTCTTTGGATTGACAGTGGTGGAAATACAGTGATGATTTCAGAGAGCTCTGGGCCATCCTGCCAATGGAAGCAGAGCTGAACTAGAAATAACCAAAGCAATTTCATATCTGAATGGGATTTGGTAGAGTAATTCCCTCTGGATGGCATCAGGTAGCCTGAGTATTGAGTCTAATTTGACCTGTGTACAAGTAGGCTAGGTGGCTGAGACCAGATTCTGGACTTCTGTAAGAGGGATGTTTTTTATCTGCATTGGGTGAGGTTGACAATTGCATATGTTGGAGATACTCAAATTCCTTATATGCTAACATCTGTATTCTGGGTTTTCTTGTTTCTTTTGACCTTTTCCTCCAAATAGAGGCATTTGGATTCTAAGCTCACAGGGTTTCTTGATCATTGTGAAAGGGAATATTTGTGCAAAAAACATTTTAACTCTTTGCAGCCAGTCAGCAGAGTACAGCTCTGGAAGGGGAGCAATGATTTCCTTTATTTAAAGATGGAAATCACTAGGACAGTGACTCTCTGGAACACCCTCCAACAGGAGCCATGGAGGTAACCTGAAGTTTTAGGATGAAGCTTCACTGGTGTATAAAAAGAACTGGATGATGTGGCTGTCTGCAGTAACATGGTTGGACTCAACAACCTGGGAGGTCTCTTTTGGTCCTATGTTCCTATTATAAGAAAAGAAACCCTGATTGCACTAAGCCCCACTCTTATTGTTGTCACTGATGCTTGGCAGAAGAACAGCACATAATATCTATCCTACAATGCATTGTGCTTATGTAGCATTTAGTCCCAGAGATCGTTCCTGCTTGCAGGACTGGGTCCATATTCTGTATGTGGCTAGGCCCAGTTTAGATATCCATATCCAGGCCCAAATAATCCTTTTGGCTTCCAGTAAAGCTATTCAACAGCTGCGTCTCTCTCGCCCTTCAGCACCCTCATGCAGCACTATACATAAGCTGATTCACAACAAGAGTACAGCGCACCTCACCCTTCATAAAATATCCTTTCAGAATGCACCCTGCAATGGAACAATGGGCACATCTGCATGAGATGCTACATCATGGTGGGCATGAACTGTGATGCTGATGCTACTGTGCAGTAGGGTCAGAAATGACCCATGTGCTGCTGGGACTGCACAGTAACAACAGTTACTGCACAGTCATTTAGTACTTGCTTTTGCTAAGTAGAGGGCAGGGGAGGGAGGGGACTGGAGGAGGGGGAAGGGGGGACCCCTAAAAAGCCCCATCCCTTGCATGCTCCCACAGCCCCCCTGAGCACCCTCCACCCATGCCCACTCTCCCAGCCCCATCAATGGATGCCCCACCTGGCCTTAGCATCCTGGCTGTTTGAGAAAAAAAAAAACAACCCACACTCACCGGCTGCTGCAGTGGTTGTTGGGGCTTCTGGGGGCTTGTGGCAGGCCACCCATGCAGCGCTGGGCAGCAGGGATTGCCCCCAACCTGGCAGCAACTGGTGAGTCCGGAGCTTAAAAAAAAAGTGCCGGGATTCTGGAGCTCGGCAGGGCAGCCATTGATTGGGCTGTGAGAGTGGGTGGAGGGTGCTCAGGGGGACTGGGGGAGCAGGCAGGGGATGGGCCCTGGTAGGGGTCCCCCATTCCCCCTCCTCCAGCCCCCTCCCTCCCCTGCCCTGTACTTACCGGCATGCAGTCCAGCTCCAGCTCCCTGTGGCAGTGAGTGGGGACTGCCCGAATATCCAAAGCTCTCTGAATGTTTTCGGAATTGATTTGGAGAGCTTTGAATCGATTCAGACCTTTTTACTGATCATAGAATCATAGAATCAATGAGTCGGAAGGGACCTAGACAGATCATTGAGTCTGACCCCCTGCCATGGGCAGGAAGGAGCACTGGGGGTGGCAGGGGTCATTTTCCATCTTTGAAAATTTATGGGGAAAAAATGGCCTTTCTTTCCAAAGCAATACTTCTGCCAAAGAACTTATTTTTCAGTTTTGTGAACAACATTAGAAATTATCATCATCACCAATAATAAAGCCCATGTTTTCTCTTTATATGTATGCTTTCTTTCTTCCAAAAATGGCTAAAACACTTGAGTTTTTGCCTCTATCATTTTAAAATATACATCTGAAAAGGTAAAATATATCATAAAATCCCTAGAAGTGAACAGCTGGTATATTATATCTGTAAACAGAAAACTACATTAAAACATTTCTTTGAACTGTGTACATGTGACTGAAATCCTGTCTGACATGTTTAGAGACTACAGGATTTTGAAGCAGTGGAGTTTCAGGATAATTCAGAAATAAACGTGACCCACTCCTGTTGTTACTGAATGTTTGATTTTATCAGGTTAATGTTCAGTCTATGGTCTCTAGCATGGCTTCAATTAATACAACTAAAATGAAAAGAAAAATATACACATCTATCTAAGGTAGTCAAAGAATCTGTCATAAAACTGAGATGAACAATTGTTCTGTGGCTGACTTTGGAAGAAGTTTTTACTACTGATACCCAAGGTAAAGTTAAAGAATCGAGAGACCCCTTGAGCCAGACAAAAAGCGACTCAAGTTTGATGAGTCTGGATGGGTAAAAAATTGGCTGATGGGGTGCACGACATACAGGCTGGGGAGTTCCCCTCTTGAAAGCACAGAGGTGGAACAAAATCTTGGAGTCTCTATTGCCTCCAAGATGAACATGAGCTGCCAATGCCAGACCGCAGCCAGCAAGGCCAGCCATACCTTGTCATGCATCCAAAGATGCACCTCAAGCCGGTCCAGAGGGGTGATATTCCCCCTCTATGTGACTTTGGTCAGGCCGCAGTTGGAGTACTGAGTCCAGTACTGGGTGCCGCACTTCAAAAGGGATGTGGCCAGCCTGGAGACAGTTCAGAGGAGGGCCACCCATTTGGTGAGAGGGCAGCAGGACAGGTCCTATGAGGAGAGACTGAGGGACCTGAACCTATTCAGCCTTGGCAAGAGGAGGATGAGGGGGGACATGGTGGCTGCCTACAAACTTATCAGGGAAGATCATCAGCAAATAGGAAGAGCCCTTTTCTCCCCAGCACCACCTGGGGTGATGAGGAAAAATGGTAATAAGCTGATGGAGAATAGGTTTAGGTTAGAGATCAGGAGGCAATATTTTACAGTTAGGGTGGCCACAATCTGGAACCAACTTGCTAGGGTAGTGGTTCTTACCCCTACCTTGGCAAATTCAAAAAGAGGTTAGATGATCACCTGTCTGGGGTCTTGTGAACCCAGCATTCATTCCTGTCTGTGGCAGGGGGTCAGGCTAGATGATCTGTTCAGGTCCCCCCTTACCCTAGCTACTATGAAAAAACAAACCATATTCAGGTATCACAGGTCAAGATTGGGAGTTACATTATAGGGCCAGGATTTCACCTTGGAATTTATTGATAGTTCGAATACAATTTTGGATTCCACTCTCAATTCCAGGCGCATAGCCAAGTCCTTTGCAAAGATGTTCTTCTTACAGTTTTACTGGTTTAAGGATCTCTACTGTTTTGTTTTGTTTTGTTTTGTTTTGTTTTGTTTTGTTTTTGTTTGTTTTTTTGCAATTATATCCAAGTTCTCTATCTAAGCAGAGAGAATGTAGTATTAAGTAAAGTGTGAACCTTTTTATTTATTTTTTCCAAGAGGACTATTTGTCTTCTTATGAGTCAGTTAGAACAGAAAGACTTAATGCAGTGAAAATGGATTGAATATAATTGGTTTAATTTCTCATTCTTAGAAAATTTATATAGTGGATAAAACACAGACCCAGAATACATAAATGCTATTTAAAGAGCTTTCCTGACATTGAAAACAATGGCAATATAACGTTGAATGTGAGCATATTCCCTCCTGCCAGGCTGGGTTAATGTTGTTGATCCAGAGCCAGGGCCTTATGCTTTGACATCAGAGAATTAAGAAATTCTTAGAAGTGACTGTTTATTGTTGGATGTCCAATTTCGTGGATGTCCAATTTAGTGCACTTAGGGCTTGATTTTCCCTGAAATGCCAGGGCATGCAGGGTGCTTAGCTCTCTTGCAAACTGCAAACCTAACCCAAAACACCTAAGGATACCCCCAAAATAAAAACTTTACAAATCAGTGGCTGCTATAGCCTATCTGTTTTGGGTTTTTATTTCCAGAGTAAGTGTTTGCAACCATTTAACAGCGGATCTTTGCTAACACAGATAACCTGCAGTGTTCTATATCAGTCATCTTCATCGGGACTTTAAAGTCAATCACTCTAAGTGTTGAAAAACAGCAAAATTAGGGGACTGCTCTTTCTAGAGCATATAAATGCTTAGGTCTAGAGTCTCTCAACCCCTCTCTGAGAAGCTTGTTACCTTTGGATATTTGTACTGAAACAAACTAACTTTGGGGCTCCCAAACTATCCATCTCAGTTTTATCCCTGCATTGATTGACACCAGAGGGAACATTGACAGCAGTGGGAGCTGGATAAGCCCTATTACCAGGAGACCAAAGAGAATTGCACTGGAGTGACTGGGTGTGATTGGATGTGAGTGTAGTTGAGCCTATCTCTGAATAGCTTGTGAATCCAAATGATGCCTAATCACTACCATTTTATGACACTTGACATGTATGAGGCAGTTTCCTGTGGTTCAGTGGTAGAAACTTTCTCTACCACGCAGGAGACCTGCGTTTGATTCCCAGACACTTATACAACTACAGCCACAGAGGCACCAAACATCTGAACTCAAGGTGGATTCTGTCACTGTGGCCTAAAGGGAGGATAGAAGGTCTGGACAGCCCCCACTCCAAAAAAATCCTGCCCAGGCATATGCATCGAAGGTCTGGGTGGCCCTCATGCATACATCATGATCCAGGAGGATTGTCAGTTGCCACCATGTGTATGGAGTGAAGGCTATTTTGCAAATTTGTCTGACTAGATATCACACTTAGATTGTGGTAAGCAACACACTCTTCCTTTTTTTAGTTTAAAATGAAGTTGTAATGCACAGAAACAGTTGTTCAGTTGTACAATGCAGTGTGAAAGACAAGGTTAATCATGAGCTGTGGGGGCTGTGGTGGCATGGGCACTAAAATGCATGGTTGACAGCCCAGGGATTGCAAGTTTGAGGCCATAGCAAAAGCACTTATGGTATGGCCTGTCAGATACCAATAAACCTGTGAATTCTGATAAATACCTTGCCACAAGGACATAGGTAAGAAAATTAATTGTGAGCCACACAACTGTATTGTGAGAATTAAAAATATTGATCATGTCTCTTTGGGATCTTTCAATCTATATTATTTCTGACATTTATGAAACCAGTAACACACTGAGGCATTTTCACTCTCTTTAAAAAAATTAGAGTTTTACTTGCCTGGCATACATTTCAATATGGTTCAGAGCCCCAGCATAAATTCAACAAATTCAGCATAACTCTGCTGAAGCTACTAGCTAAAGCTCAATGAATCATTTCTGGGTGAGGTGTTATAGTTGGTTGGTTCTTTAACAAGGAATAAGGAAGCAGAAGTTGTAAAAGAACTTGTTATAATTTCTGTTTTTTACTTTGTCGTGGATGGGTTTTGTTTCAGTATTTAGGGGGGTCTATTTTGCTTCTATATTACTCTCTTTCTTGTACTAAAAGTTATAGATTTTTTCCCCACAGATAAATGAAATCTTCAGTTATATTCTTTTTATTATAATTTTCTCTTCTGCATACAGGATTTTTTCAGACCTAAAACTTGTCCCTACCCTCCTTGTTTGCCCTGTTTCTGCCCTTTCATTCCCTGAGGAACTTCTGTTTTTGGTTTGATTCTTACCACACTTCAGATGAAAAGCCCACTAGGGTCTTTGCATTTTTACTAATACTACCAAGGTATCTGTCAGGATATTACTGCCAGGAATGGCTGACCTGCTTGACAGAGCTTTAAATTAAGATTGCAGGGGGACAGGAAAACTATCACCAGTGCAAGTCCAGGCAGTGACAACCATAGAATCAGCAGGTCAGGTTACACAAGGGAATTTCCTCCAACCCCAGCCCAAGGATGGGACTCTACTAAAAGCACAGGGAATCCCAGGGCTTCGGATGGCAGGCTTAACTGCCTGTACACAAATGCCAGGAGCAATGGGAACAAACAGGAGGAAATGGCCCTTCTGCTAAGCAAAAATGAATATGATCTCATAGGGATAACAGAGACCTGGAGGGACTCCACCTATTACTGGACCACAGGTATAGATGGCTATTAGGACTTTGTGAAGCTTCAGTCCCTGATTCAATTCAGCAGAGATTCAACCCGATTCGGTGGCCAAATTTCCAAATCCAAATCGAATCAGAGGACCCATTAATCTCTCCAAATCGAATCGGAACACCCCTCTCCCAAAAGCACTTCCAGTCCACTTCTGGGTTTGTCAGGGAGAGTACAGGAGGCTCCACCGCCCCGCCTCCAGCTTGTTGACTGGTGCCTCTTGGATCTGGATTCTCTGAATCAGCATTGAATCTTTAGATCTGGATTCGGCTGAATCGAATCGGGGACAGTGATGCAAATCAACAAATTAAATCACTGTCCCCGATTCAGGCCAAATCAGAATTTGAATCAAACAGGGCCCATTTCGCTCACTCCTAATGGCTACACCTTGTACAGGAGGGATTGTGTTGCAAGGAAGGGTGGGGGTGTAACTATGTGAAGGAGCAGTACACTTCCCTTTAAGTGGAGATTGGCACCCAGGGAGGGCAACTTGAGAGCCTCTGGGTTAAAATACAGGGAGAATGTGGTGAAGGAGATATAACTAGGAGTCTATTACAGATTTCCCAACCAGGAGGAAGAGCTTGACCATAAATTCTCTAGGGAACTGCCAGAGGCTGCACGTTCTTGGTGCATGGTCATCATGGGTGACTTCAACCACCCTGACATCTCATGGGAAGAACATTCAGCCAAATCTGATTGGTTGTGAGACTTCCTCACTTACATTGATGATCTCTATCTGACTCAAGAAGTCCATGGGCTGACAAGAGGTAAGGTGCTGCTGGATCTGGTTCTAGCCAAAAGGGATCATCTAGTGACTGACCGGAGGATCAAAGGGAAGTTAGGTGACAGCGATCATGAGTTAATCACTTTCTCTATCCATCACAAAGCTGGCAAATCAGTCAGAAATGCAGAAGTCCTTGACTTTAGGAAAGCCGACTTTCACAAGCTCAGGAGGTTGGTTGTCAAGACCCTGAAAGATCATGATCTGACAGGGAGGGAGTCCATGAAAAGTGGTTGCTCCATAAGGACACAATCCTAAAAGCATAAGGGAAGTCCATTCTGACCTATAGGAAAGGTAGCAAAAAGGCTGGGAGACCCCCTTGTTTCAATAGGGAACTCATGGACCTCCTGAATCTGGAAAGAGAAGCTCATAAGGGTTGGACGTTGGGAAATACTACTAAGGAGGATTATGCAGCACTAGTCTGCACCTGTTGGGAGCGGACCAGAAAATCCAAGGCTGAAATTGAACTCAGATTGGATATGGGAATCAAGGACAATAAAAAGTCCTTCTTTAGATACATAGGAAGTTGGAAAAAAAAACAAGGGCAACTTTGGATATCTGCTGAACCAAATGGGGCAGCAGACAACTGTCACCCAGGAAAAAGCTAATCTCCTCAATGATTACTTTGTGTCAGTTTTCCAACAGCCCAAGAGGATCACTCTGCCTGACTAGATGCAGGACTAGATACCTTTACTTACCAGGGTAAGGGTGATCATATGCCTACAATTGATGAAGATCTTGTGAGAAAACATCTTGAGAGGTGGGGCATCTACAAGTTAGCTGGCCCAGATGGAATTCACCCAAGAGTGCTAAAAGAGTTGGCTTACATCAATGGTACAACCAATTGTGAGGATATTTGAAAACTCATGGTGTTTGGGAGAAGTTCCAGAAGATTGAAATAGGTCCAGTGTGGTGCCTATATTTAAAAAAGGAAGGAAGGAAGATCCAGGGAACTACAGGCCAGTCAGTTTGACTTCAGTCCCTGGGAAGATCTTGGGAAAAGTTATCAAGGAATCCATCAACAACAGGCTAAAGGAAGGCAACATTCTAAGAGAGAGCCAACATGGCTTCATTGTCAGTAGGTCTTGCCTGACCAACTTCATTTCCTTCTATGACCAGGTGACCTATCACCTGGGCAAGGGAGAAGAGGTTGATGTAATTTATTTGGATTTCAGAAAAGCCTTTGACTTGGTGTCCCATGATATCCTCATGGTAACATTGAGGAACAGTGACCTCAGCTACCTAATAGTCTGATGGCTGGGGAACCGGCTCCATGGTCGGACCCAGAGAGTGATAGTTGATGGAACTGAGTCAACATGGTGCATAGTGTTACCAGATTTTCCCATCACTTTAGGATGTGCTCATTTATTAGGGATACGTTTCTAGGGTCTTGCTAATTCTATCAATGTGCTGCTTGTGTTACTTGTATTTCTGTACGGAGCTGAATATCTCCCTTCTACAAGTCCTCACCCCCAATGGAGCTATCTTGCAGGACTCAGTTCCTCCAGTCACCAAATCAGTCATACACAGAAACACACACACACAGATAAATGTAACAAGCCTGACCCAGCTGGGTTGATTAGTGTGGACAGGCTGACATCCGCATATGCCAAGAATCAGTTCATCAGAGCAACAATAAACTGCAGTCAGACACAACTACACAGGTGAACAGAATACCTCTGAATCTGGCTGGGTGTCCAGATGACACCCTCATGGGCCAGCATTCAGTTCATTAGGGCACGTCTGAGTCAAATTGGGACAATCAGCCTGTACAAACTGATCCCCTTATGCGTTTCAAACTCAGCACATCCCAATCTTTAGCCTCTTGATGAGCAGACCCCACAGTATTTTTGGGCTTCACAGGATCTTTAGCTTAGGTAAAAGAAGCATTGCTGCAGAGCAAGTGGGGAAGAAGTAGAGAAGGAAAAATATACCCAGTTACTACTAGTTTGACTATAAAAGTCCCTGAATAAATAAAAGTTATTTATTGCTAAGTATACAAAATATATAATGGCACTAGTAGTAATAGACATGCAAAGGAAAAACAAACACAAACAATTAAAGTATTACCCTGATTTCACTAAGTATTTGGAGAAAAGTAGCTCAAGCTTAACTAATACAGTTCAGGTTCAGAAATGTATGCCTAGAGAGAGAGAGAGAGAGAGAGAGAGAGAGAGAGAGAGCACGTGCGCTCTGGGATCTCACCAGTCCAAGGCACTCAGGCTGTTTGCTGACAGGTAAAGTTCTTAGCACAATCCTTGAATGGAGACGATCTGTTTCTTCCTTCTTCTCAAGAACAACAGCGGGTGGTGTGTGAGAGAGAGTTCTCCTCTTGAAGCACACACACTTTGCTGCTTTTTTACAGATTTTTATGCCCTCGGTTCAGCTTCCACAAAGCATTCTTAATAGTGTAAATAATTGTCTTTTCTATTGATAAGGGGTTATTTGGTTTGGAACATCTCAAGAAACTGAGTGATAATCAGGAAAAACATAAGGTTAGGAAGTACCAGACACTTAGGAGCCAGCTTGAAATTCCTATGGATAGCAGATATACTAATTGGGATATCTCATTGTTTCTTCGGAACAATAGATATCTTGCAGCATCAGAGTTCTGGATTTTTACTTGTTGTGAACAAGCCTCAGCATGACTTTTCCAGATCTTACTATAGTCTTTTAACGGACAAGGCAATTATTGGAGTGTTCATAACCTTTGTGGGGGGCGGACTTCTACCGTCGTCCTGGGAAAAGTATGACAACACTTGTGGTCAGGGCTCCAGTGGGCTGGATGCTGTGATGAACACTTTACCATTGTTCAAATGTTGCCCATACCCCCTCTGACTCAGTCTCTTTGCCTCAGCATTCTCTAACCTGGCAACCACGTTTTAATCAATCAAGTTTAAATAGGCCTCCTATAGTGGGACTGGGGAATGTACGGCCCGAGGTGCCTATTAAACTTTACTTCTGCTTAGAGATGTGTCTGTGTGGGGGGGGAAAGTCCATTGTAAATCTAGATTAGAACCGGTCTGATAAATGCTGAGCTGGGTGTGTGTAAATGTGGCTTGATTAGCATTTGGAGCACATATTCCCCATCATGCAGTGCTCCCCTGCTTCTCTGATCCCAGAATTCACTGCAGTCTTTGCTTCAGGCATTCTGTTCTCTGCCACCCATGTAAATGAATGGTCATCTGGTACCATCTCGGATGCAAATGAGACCTAAGGCAGTTGTTCCCTTATCCGGAGGGCTTTGGATATGTTTCCCACAGCATCTTAAACGGTTTAGTTTAGGTAGAGGCGGGGTGGGGGGGAATCCTTTGTGAGTCAGACAGGCTGCGTCCTGTGTCAAGGTTCCCCAAGAACACGGAGGTGAGAGGTAACAATGGTGACCAGTGGTGTCCCCCGGGGTTCAGTACTCAGACCAGTGCTCTTTAATATATTCATAAACTAACTGGATTTGGGTGTCAGAAGTGGATTGGCTAAGTCTGCATATGACACCAAATTATGGGGAAGCACAGTTACACTAGAGGATAGGCTGGGGATTCAGGCCAACCTGGACAGGCTTGCAAGGTGGGCAGATTAAAACCTGATGACATTCAACACAGACAAATGCAAGGTGCTCCACCAGGGGAGAAACAACGTACATCATATTTGTAGGCTTGACACTGCTACAGACATTAGCACCATGACTGAAAGAGACTTGGAGGCCACGATGGAGCACAAGCTGAACATGACCCACCAATGCAATGCCACAGCCAGCAAAGCAAATAAAAGTCTTGCTTGAATCTACCGATACATTCCAAGCAAGAGCCAAGAAGTCATGTTCTTTAGAAAGGATGTGGAGAAGCTTGAGAGAGTCCAGAGGAGAGCCACATGCATGATTACAGGTCAAGAGAGCAGGCCTTCTGAGGAGAAGCTGAAAAGCATGGGACTCTTCAGTCTGAAGAAGAGAAGGCTCAGGGGGAACTTGGTGGCAGTCTATAAGTACCTATGGGGTGTGCATTCAAGATCTGGGAGAACACCTGTTCACCAGGGCACCCCAAGGGAAGACAAGGTTTAAGAGTCACAAACTCCTGGAAGACCATTTTAGACTGGACATAAGGAAAAATTTCTTTACTGTTCAGGTTTCCAGAGTCTGGAATAGACTCCCCCCGGAAGTGGTGCAAGCACCTACTCTGGACACCTTTAAAACACACTTGGATGCTTATGTTGCTGGGAACCTATGACCCCAGCTGACTTCCTGCCCGTTGGTCAGTGGGTTGGACCTGATGATCTTGCATCATCCCTTCCAGCCCTAATGTCTATGAAATCTATTAAAACTGTATAGAGAACTGAAGGTGGAATTGTTTCCATCTCTTATGAACTTGACCATTGTTGCTTAGTTATAGTCCCAACATTTTGCATTAAACACTGAAATATGTTTTGTCTCTTGTTTTCTTTGTTGTTTGTGTTACAATAGAAATGAGGCACCACTGTGTTAGGGTGATCTTACATGTTCTTATAAACTCCAAAGAAGTACTGTTATCTTCATTTTACTGATGCAGAAAATGAGACTCCCAGTAGCTTAAATGAAGCAAAGGACAAGGGAACATTCTTTCAGACAATAATTCTGTGCTGTAGGATTCAAAAAACCTCACAATAATTCATTTGCTTTGGTTTTACTCTTCTTGTTAATGTGATCAAAAGAATGGAAATAATGGCATGTGTTTTAGGTAACAAATGCACAGCAGGAATAATAAGTCAAAGACAGGTAAATAGTCAAAGTTATCACTGAATTTCAGTAGTTTGTGAACAGTCAGTGAAATGTACCAGCCATAGCAAAAGCATTCATGCTACAGCCCCTCTCAGATTCTGAGAAATCTGCTAAATTCTGCTCAATACCTTGTCATCGGCCATCTCAGATGTTCACAATCCTGGAAAAATCATCTAGCTCATGGCAAGGACATGAGAAGAAGAATGGGAAGAAATACATTGTATGTAAAATACTTTATGTGCAAATGAACATAAATGAGTAGAGAAAAAAACATGCAGGTTTTTCTGCTTGAATTAGCTACTCAGGTATTACTGATGAATAGTTCAAGAAACTCAGCCAGAAGGCAAGCAATTGTTAGCTGTTCATGGCTAGAACCTAAACTATCATGATGTGGGTGATGTGGAAATCATGACAAGATCACTGCTTGGCTAACAGAGCGCTTTATTTTACATGGCCACGGGAGAAGAAGCAAGGGCTGCTGCAGGATACAGGCTCTGTTATATACTTGTGAGAAAAAGACATACAGAAGCCTCCCCCTAAATACATTCTTGGCAGTCTGACAATAAATCACCCTGGAGTCCCGCTAGACTAAACATGTTTTCTCTAGCTGTCTCTCAATAAGTTTATCTCAAGGCCCCTTTGTTTTTTGGCCTTTACTTATGCTCCTTATTATGGCTTAACTTTATTTTTGCTTGCCCCAGTACTTTTCTTCATTATGGGGGCCTGTAAAGGAAATGAAGGTGTAAGAGAAGATTTTTCTTCCTGAGTCTTCAGTTTAGATAAAAACTGAAGTTCTTCAACTTTAGATAATGCATGTCAATCATTTAAAAGTTAACTTATCATTGGCATCACTTCAGTTGCTTCTTGGGGGAATATTACATACAGCACATTCAGTGTGCATTTTCATTGCATTGTCATTTTCATGTCATTGTGAAGTTGAACGCCTTCTTGAAAGTTTGATTGCAACAAAAGTTTATGTGAAATTAGGAGCTAGAAAACAGATTTTATTAAAGCCATTTCAGCCAGATGTGTTTTTTGTTGTTCCTTTTAGTAAATAGAAACCAAGCAGGTTAAATACGATAACATCAGACCTTTAATTCAGTTATATGTGTAGAATCATAGGCACCTGCAATCAGAAGGGGCAAAAATCCTTTTTTTTGTTCTGTCTTTTTAACAAAATGGGTCTGGATGCATCACTTTGGAAGCCTTGTTTCAGGTGATACTTCTAGAATAGAAACACGTGCTTCCCTGTCTGTGGCAAAGTGAGCACAGACACAGGAGGACTTGAATTCTGGCAGGTCTGCATGAGCAGGGAGTCATTACTGGAGCAGGTCAGTGAGAACCCAAATGATATCACCGTCTCCACCAACCTCTTCTGCATCCTGAGCACCTTCTGGAATATGAGATTTGCATTCCTGCTGCCACCCTTTTCTTTGTGCGTCCTTTTGTTTCCCACCCTATTTCTTTTCTTTCTTTTTGCCATCTGTTTAAAAATAAACCCATGTGGGTTAGCCAGTCAAGACAACAATTTTTGTAACCGGGCTCTGAGCCTTGCCCAAGAACCTCCTGACAGCAATGTTTTAACAAGTTCACTTCTGGTATAAGAGCCCCAGGTCTTAGTGGCTGACAGGCTCTCTGCCTAGCTTTTGCTAACAGAGAGGTTTCAAGTCAGAGTCAGTCCCAGAAGGAGAAGCTGCATTTTCTGACTTTGTTGTTCTTTTCTCTCCCCTTTTATTTGTTTGTCTTTAATACTGTCCAACAGATTGTCAATCAGTCCTTCCCCTCTCTTCCCCCTCCCCCTGCCCTTTATAGCTTTACAGCTAAGGAAAAGGCAATACAAATGATGATAAGCAGCAAGCTTTACATAAAACCTAATGTAAAATAGTATCTGTTTTTTTCCTCTTTCTTTATCATTAAGAAAAAGTTAATATGATTTAATGGTGGTGGTTGCCATGGTAGTACACAGGGCAAGGTCTCTGTACTCATAAGTCTGAATCTTGTTTCAGGTGACTGCTACTGCATAACATCAACACCTTCAACTCTCTGGCCCCTTTTGTTCCATCAAAATCCACCCAACTGAACTTCCTCTTGTAAGAGACATGGGCTTTTTCACTCAAACTGCAAAATAAATACAATTTAAAACAAGAGCCAACAAGGTTTTTTGCGCCTCTGTAGTATGTGTTTTAGTAAACTGAGAACAGTCAGTACAGTGAGAGAGGTGAGAGACACTTTAATTGGTATCTTGATTAATAGAGTTGCAAATCAGAGAACAAACTGTTTAATATCTGAGAGTTTGTTGAATCCTGCCTACTTAATCCCATAGCCTTTACCAATCAAGTTCATTGGGAGCTTTCCTAGAATAGAAGTGTCAGTATTGTCACCCTTCCCCCCTGCACTGAACCTTTTTTTTTAAACATTCAGCAAGTCTGCCTCTGCAATGGACATCCTGCTATGTGGCTCTCTCTTCCTCTACCTCTCCCTGTTCTTGTAACATCAGCAGTCTTTTAATATTGATTCAATTTTCTTCCTCCCTGTACTTGTCTGATAAGGGCCAGATGGTTCCACACCTTCTAATGGGTGTGAAGTGTGGGGAGAAAGGTGCAAAGACTCTGTCTGTTGTTTTCACACCTTGCACAAAGGCCAGAGACAACTGCAATCCTTGAACTAAGGAACTCAGGTGAGTATAGAAGTAGCTCCAATCCTACCCTATGCACCAAAGGTTAATCATATGGCCTTACCAACACTCCTAGTAACTTCAGTGGGATTTTCCCACCTCAAAATGTTGCCTGAAGGTGGTGTTAAGGTTACCTTTAAACCATCAGGCATTTAAAATGGGAGCATTAATGCAATAAAAGGTGTTAACCTGTGCTAAGTATCCTCTAAATATTTTAAAGTCCTCACTTCAGGTGAAGGTTACCTTTGATCTGTTTTACCCAAGTGTTACAACTTATCTCAGTGACAAGAATGTGCCAGCAAATGGAAACCAGCAGGAGGGTTGCAAACTCAGTCTTAGTTCTGTCTGGATGTGGCACACATGACATGAGCCAGCAGCATCTCAGCTCTGTCTTGGTCTGGGATCCATGTAATGACCTTGCTGGGTTTCACATCCTCCCTGCTATGAGTGCTAACCCAGATCCTCCCTGGCCCAGTCTCAATTCAGTGAAACACATACAAAATTCTGGCCTTATTTTAATGCTTTTTTTTCACTCTTTTCACTCTACTTCTCTTCACTTTGCACCCCCTGCCCATTCACTTCAAACAGGTTTTTTTTCCCCAAAGACTTTCCCCCTCCCACCCACATCTCCAGCTCGGTTTTGTTGGCTGCAGAGAGAAAGAAGCCGCAGCTCCCATGGTAGTTTCCCCTCCTTGCAGCTGTCACCTCCCCACCCCCTTCCACCCCCAAAGTAGGGACTGAGTCCTGGCTCCTCTCCATGCCCCTCCTTGCTAGGCTCTCTAGTGGCAAGTCACAGCTGTGCAGGTCTGAGATGGCATTAAGCCTTAATCTGTGACCGCTCTGAAACTCTTCTAACTTTAAGATGGCATAGATTTCACAGATGTAAAATGTTTAAAGGTAACTCTCAGTGCTCTTCTTAGGAACATCCTGCAGCTCTCTAGGATGACGTGGGCCTTTCTTCTGCCTTTTCTTCAGGGTAGCATCTAAATGGCATACTTTAGCCTTAAAATCTTCACTGAGACTTGAGATGAGGTGAGTGCCTATTCTGAGAGTGTCAGTAGGTTTGCAGATTAGCCCATGTAGGCTGTGGCAGGAAGCCACCTTTGTTTCTTCCCAAAATCTCTGTGCTGTGACAATTTGATTAGGATGGGCCCGACAAAGTTGATGCACGATGCACCTTACCCTACGTTTTTAGGTAATCTGAGCTGGCTACATCACTGAGGGAGGGGGGAAACCTGCTCCCTCTGCCTACGTGACTGGTATCAGCTACTTGGGTGAGGGGCATGTACCTGGTGGGCTAGAGTCTGCCCAGCAACTAGTGATGTTTTTCAAATTGATTGGCCAACAGCCAACCGGAGCTGGCCTCCACTGGACCAGGTGAACAAGGTCACAGGGGCTATATAAATTAAGACTGCCCAGGAGGAGGGAGCAGCAGCTCAAATTTAGAGAGGAGTTTTACCATCTGAAACTGGCTCTCTCCCCCATAACTCATGAGCTAGGATCAGCCCACCTCCAGAGGGAATCTCCAACAGCCTCTGGACGATGCTTGTGAGTAAGCTACTCGAGATCTGATAGATATCTAGCTGGCAGTAACTCAGATGCGTGATCAAAAGGCTACCTCAGCCAAACTGTTTTGCTCTATGGGATTTCTGTGATATTCACAATCTTGTACCCTATTTTCACCCTACCCCTGTAATCAATAAAGTTCTCCTTTGTGACCGGTGTGGGAGACTTATTGAGGGGTAGGTCTAAATTATGCCTAAGAGACCCCTTAGGTCTGCAGACTAAGGGAGACTTTCCTTTTTGGCCCCCGACTTGGGGAAGTGCCCCAAGTGCCTGTACTGGGTCAAGTACCCATAGGACTATTAGGCCTGTGTTTCCCTGAGGACAAAGAGCCGAGCCAGACCCTTCTCAGGGTGGTGGCAGCTACATTACCAGGCTAGCGAGTGTGCTCCAGGAAGGGGGTCAGCAAGACGTGAGGCACCCCTAGGGAGGCACTCAGAGCCTGGAAGGTGGTCGGGCGCAGGGAGGTGGGTGGCTCAACACAGGACCACCCCCTACTGGCTCGCCACATAGCCTATGCTTCACTGTAACAACTTGGAAAGAAAAGTACTTCATAAAAAGGACTGTGAGGCACTCTCAACAACAGTGTCTGTTATTTTTTCTGTTGAAATGCTGATCTCAAGCTTTACTGTACTCTTAGATCTAAACATTTTCTAGTGCTTCTGTTAACCTCTGTCAAACACAGACATCTAGAGTAACACTAAAACATGAGTGAACACATCTGAATCAGATCTGTGTGTTTTAAAATGTTGTGTAATATTGTTTTATTTGTACTTATTTTATTTGTTATCTCCAGTGGCCAGCATATTTTCTTTCCTCTTGGATCTCTATTCTCTACCCAATTTTCAAAAGAAAAGTGTTTGCTATTATTTTGCGATATATGGTTTTGAGTTCTAGATGATGTAGTTGTTCTCTTTTTGTCTTGGAGGAAAAAAATACAGAACTGTATCTTGAGGTAGGAAATCCACAAATTATTTTTTGTATAAATACAGCTCACATGATTCAAATAATAATCTCAATACCTCATGTTCTCTCGCCATTTTTTTTTTTTTTTATGGTAACACATTGGTCCTTAAAAATGAAAAATCTTCTTTACTGGATTATGTTGGTGAGTGAGGACCAGGACTGTGCCCTCACTGACTTCAGTGAGGACTATTAGGCTTCTTATTTCTGAAGAGGGAATCATTTAGGAGCTTCCACTGTCCCTTGAAGTAGAAAATAGTTGTGACTGAATGAAATATTGAATGGATTCTTTATTGAAATTTTGGGGCTCTGACTCCATAGTGTCCTACAGAACTTATGTGGGGTGATTCAGTCCCAGCCATGCCTGTGCAGTCCTGGGAGAGCTGTGATTCATCACCCCATGTGGTATGCGGGAGGTTCTGCTCTAAAACCTCCTTCTACTCTGCAGCTAACATCTACTTCCACATGAGGTAGATTTCCTAATACAACTGCAAAATAAAGGATGCTTTTTCCTACTCATAGAAGACCTTTAAAAATATAACAGCCCAGATCCTGCAGTTTTTTGAAATTTAAATACCCAGAAGCATTGCTTTTGACAGAGATGATCCTCCTATGAGGTCACTTCCAGCCCTGTTTTCCTGTGATCCTATGTCAATCACATAATGTATATTCATACAATCATGTCATGGAATCAGTGAATTGGAAGGGACCTAGACAAATCATCGAGTCTGACCCCCTGCCATGGGCAGGAAGGAGCACTGGGGGTGGCAGGGGTCATAAGACCCCAGCCAGGTGTCTATCCAGTCTCCTCTTGAAGATTTCCAGGGAAGGCGAGAGCACCACCTCTCTGGGAAGCCTATTCCGGGCTCTGGCCACCCT
>NW_017728948.1:22824210-22826857 GCF_001723895.1 Crocodylus porosus
TAAGTGTGGTGTTCAGCAACAGTCAAAAAGGCAAATGAAATACCAGGAGTTATTAAGAGTGGAATTATAAACAGAACAGAGGCTGGGTCTACACAAAACACTGACTGCGCGGTCATTACTGTGCAGTCGTTTAATAGTTACATAAACAAGTACTAAACGTGCAGTAACCAGGGCTGGATTAACCCTTTGGTGGGCCCTAGGCAAGCAAACTATTGCTTTATATCAGGTAGCAGCAGCAGCTGCCACTGGGGCTTGGAGCTGCAGTGTGCAGCCCTAGAAGAGAAAAGGAGCCAAGCGGTATTATAAGTGGTACTGCAGCCAAGTGATACGGCGGCGGCACTGCTGCAGCAAAATAAGCACAACTGGGCCTCTTCTTCACTTAGGGCCCTAGACATGTGCCTAGTTTGCCTATGCATTAATCCAACCCTGGCAGTAACTGGAGTTACTGCACAGCAGTGTTGCTGAATGGCTTTTTCATAACATTGACTACTACTGCATGGTAGCTTTGCTTCACATTTGCTGCCATGCAATGCGAAGATGCAGTAGCCTTGTGTAGGCACATGCCATTGAATCTCTTTAAAAATTCATGGTGTATCTTCATCTTAAATACTGTGCACTTTTGGCCCCATCTCAGATAAGATATAGAGGAGTTAGAAGGGTAGGAAGAAGGGCAACAAGGATAATCAGGGAACAGAAAAGCTTCCATGTGAGGAAAGGGTAAATACATTAGGAGTTTTTAGCTTAGAAAAGAGACACTGGAAGGGGAGCTTTAATGATATTTACAAAATATTTAATACTAGAGAAAAAGTAAATAGGAATTTATTTATGATTTCTCATAACACTAGAGGTAGGGGATGTTAAATGGAACTATTCAGTAGCAGGTTTAAAACTACAAAGGGAAGTTGTTTTTCATACATGTAATTAATTTGCAGCGCTCATTGTCACAAGATGTTATAGAAATTGGTAGTTTAACTCAGTTCAAAAGAGTATTGGACCAATTCTTGGAGGAAATGTCCATCAGCCGGTATTGGAGTGCAGACTCTGAATTAGACTTTCCTAAGCCTCTGGATGCTGGAGGCTGCAATGGAGAAGAAGCAGAAGGTGGACAATTCTGGAGATGCCCTATTCACCCTCTCCCCTCACCATCCACACTGCTATTAGGCTACTGGTTTAGCTAGATTTATGGTCTGACCTATTAGATGGCATTTCTGTTGTTATTAGGATAAGGATGTTTTGATAATACACAGGTTTATTAGGTGTTCTGAAATAATGAGAGAAAAGCTTATACATTAATTTTCATTTAAATGATAATTCTTAGTACAGCATCCTGGAAAATAATATGTTCCAAAGTTAAATGCCAATTGACTTTCTAGTGGAAAAACCTGATTCATTCTTTAAGTCATTTCTCTGTATCAGAGTTGGTGCTGTCTACCAGCAATCAAATTTTATTTCTAGCCACCTATTGTACCATTCTTCTGCTAATTGAAAGGGGCTGTAAAATGACATGTCTGTAGTAAACAGCATAAAGAAATCACTGTAAAAATATCTCACAGCAGTACTGAGTAGAAAAACAAGATTTACTTTGCCTTCCAGTGTGTTACTATGGTGCTGATCATCATTGTGCCCAAATATCTAACAACTTCTCTTTAGGGAACCATTATTCCTGTTCTGAAGATGGGGAGCTGAGACCTTAAAGGTCTGATCCAGCATGTATTAGTATTTATAAGCAATTTCCTTGCTCAAGGTCCGAAAGGGAATCTGCCACCAAGTCGGGAATAGAACCCTGATCACGTGACTATCAGTCTAGTACCTTAACTTCAAGACCCTCTTTCCTTTCTTTTTTTCTACCTTTTTCAGTTTTTCAAGGTTTTCACTTGTCACACTTCATCTGCTTGCCTCTGTCTCTAAGATACTGCATTATTAAAATATTTTGACATCTGTCATATATTTTCTTCTTGCATTTGCAATTAGTTCCAAACCATGGTTTCAAGAATGACAGACCATTGAGTAAATGAGCATTGGAATAATTTTATTTTCTCTGGGGGATTTTTATATATTGGCAACATTAAACTGTTATATTTCTTTTCCTGAAGTTGATGTAGAATTACTGTATGCTACTATAGCCTGTTATTCCTAGGTTCAGTAAGGGGTTTTCTTCAGTAATAAATGGATCATTTAGCTAAGAGCACCCTAGAAGATGACCAGGTAAAACCTAAGTTCTGTATGGGACCCACAAACCTGAAATAACTGCCGCTTATTCCTCACATTTTGGCGTTTTATAGCCTAAAAAACTGAGTGATTAAGCTATTCTATGGTATTTGTTTATCACTAGACCAACTAGTGGTTTTATATCATAGATTTCATAGACATTCGGGCTGGAAGGGACCTTGGAAGATTATCGAGTCCAGCCCCACGCCCAAAGGGCAGGAAGACAACTGGGGTCATAGGATCCCAGCAAGATAAGCATCCAATTTGGTCTTGAAGGTATTCAATGTAGGTGCTTGAACCACCTCCGATGGCAGGCTGTTCCAGACTTTGGGGGCTTGGACAGTAAAGAAATTCTTCCTTATGTCCATCCTGAAACAGTCTTGCAGTAGTTTATGACCGTTCAACCTCATCAACCCTTGGGGTGCTCTGGTGAACAAAC
>NW_017728948.1:22826868-22846291 GCF_001723895.1 Crocodylus porosus
TTGAACTCCCCTCTCCCTGGGGTCATGATCCCTTAGGGTCTGACTGACAAGCCTCCTGAGCTTGTCAAAGTCAGCTTTCCTGAAGTCAAGGACTTCTGTGTTGCTGACTTACTTGCAAGCCTTACAGCAGATAGTGAAAGTGATCAGCTTGTGGTCGCTGTCACGAAGCTTCCCATTGATCACTAGGTCACCGATTAGGTTATCCCCAGTAGCCAGTACCAGGTCAAGCCTCTTGTTAACCCATATACTTCTTGAGTCAGGTAGAGGTCATCCACACAAGAGAGGAAGCTTTGCGACTGCTCAGATTTTGCTGAGTGATCCTCCCATGAGATGTCCGGGTAATTGAAGTCACCCATGACAACCATGGTCCTGGAGCATGCGGTCTCAGCCAGTTCCCGGGCAAACTCCTGGTCAAGCTCAGGACTTTGTGTGGGAGGTCTCTAGTAGACTCCCACCATTGTGTTCCCTGTGCTGTGTTCCCAGTGGATTTTAACCCAGAGGTTCTCCGGTCATCCACCCTGGTTGCGAATATCAGCTTGCAGGGACATGTAGCTTTCCTTAACATAGAGAGCTACACCTCCACCCCTTTTTATCTACATGATCCCTCCTGTACAGGGTATAGCCATCTATACTGGAGGTCCAGTCATGGGTGGAGTTCCACCAGGTCTCTGTTATCCAATGACATCATAATTATTTGCACTGAGCATGATGATGAGCTCCTCCTGCTTATTCCCCAAGCTCCTGGCATTTGGACACTTGCCTGCCTGTACACCCTTGGGGGCTCTTGCCTTGCCCACAGATTGTACCTTGCTGGGGTCATTTGACCCCAGTACTCTTTCCTGCCATGGCAGGAGGTCAGACTCGATGATCTGCTCAGGTCCCTTCTGACCCTAGAAACTATGAAACTATAAGGGTGGGCTCCCTTAAGTGCCTTGGTCCTCTGACTTTGCAAGGGTTGCTCAGCGGGCCAGCAGTGGCAGTAGTCCCCCCATACCCCAACGGGCCTAGTTTAAAGCCCAGTGGAGCAGGTCAGCCAGTCTGGCTGAGAAGAGCTTCCTCCCCAGGGGAGAGAGGTGAAGGCCATTTCTTCCCAGCAGCTCGCTGCCTCTCTCACCAAAGAGTGGGCTGTGGTCATGGAAACCAAAGCCTTCCTGATGACACCAGGGCCACTGTCTTTGGTTGACTACGTGGATCCTCCTCTCCCTCCTCAACCCATAGCCTGAGACTGGGAGAATTGGCGAGAACAGCACCTGTGCTCCCAGACACTTTAGCCCTGCTCCCAAGTCCAAGTAGCACCTCATGACCCGGCTGGGAGTGCTCCGAGCTGTGTCATTGGTGCCCACATGAATAAGGAGCATAGGATAATGGTCTGTGGGCTGGAGGAGCTTTGGGATCTTCTCTGCAATGTCCTGGATGCGGGCCCCCGGGAAGCAGCAGACTTCCCAGACTAAGGGGTCGGGGCAGCAAATTGCCCCCTCACTCCCCCTCAGGATGGAGTCTTCCACAACAAACACCTTACGTTTTGTCTTGGGGAGAGCAGGGAACGGTAGCTGCGGTTGGGCCTGTGTTGCCTGTGGGAGCTGGCAACTCAGCAGGATCTGCTGGAGCAGCAAGAGGTGTGTACCTGTTGCTAATCTCCAGCAGGGCAGGGGCCTTGGTGAGGTGGACTGGGCCCAGCTCCACGCAGGCTTCTCCCACTCAAAATCCTCTGAGATGGAGTAACTGATGGTATTTTAAAATACCATTAAAATATCCTAAGATTACATGCATTTGGTTTCAGTTTTTTTCTTTTGGATTCAGTTTTTTCCCCCTATATTTTAGCCAAGCAGTTTTAGGTCCATGGCAACTCTTTGATTATCATCCCTTTTAAAAGTCTGGTTTCATGACTGGATCTAGGGTTTTGAAAGGGGGAGTTTGGGACCAGCACTGCACCCCTGCTCCCAACACCTCCCCCCAAAGGCAGAAAGACCAGGTGATGGGAGCAGCAGTGGGGGACTTCCTTTAAATCCCCAAATCAGATAAGAATCCCAAACCCCCTACTCTTGGCTCTCCTCCCTCCACCACTCCCCCCTCCCATCAGTACTCCCCCTCTTATTCCCCTCTCCCCCACTAGGCTCTTCAGCTGGCCCTGGATGATTCAGAGCAGGAGAAGTTCCAGAGCCACTCTTGCCCTGACCTAGGCTGTGCAGGGAGCTGGCCTCAGCCAGGGAGCTCAGCTGTTGCTGCTGTTGTTTCAGAAAACTGCATTCATACCAAATTGAGCTATTAAGTTGCTGGTATTAGAATTAGGTATCAGAGCTGATTCCAGAATAACACAGTTCTTCTGAGTGCTTGAACATGAATTGGGAGGTCTGGTTCCACTACAGATTTAACACTCCGGCCATTAGCTATTTATGCTTCAATACATTTTAAAATGAAGATAATACATTTTCCATCATATCCATTTAGACTGTAAGTCATTTGGTGCAGGGATGGGTTCCTATCTGTTTGTACAAGATTTAGCATAACAAAGCAGTAGTCCCTGGAGCTTGTGGGTACTACTGGAGTACAAACAAATCTAAGTAACGTGTACATTAAATTTTGAGATGCAGGTCTATTGAGGAAGTGAAGAGACCATTACTAATTCACTTTAAAGTCCTAGGGTAGAATTTATTTTTATATATTTGTGTGTCTAAATTACAACTTTCTAACTATGCAAGTGGCATCTTTGTAGATTGGCTACATTGCCTGAGCAGCCATATAGTTATGTATGTCTGCTGTAGGTGCATTCTTGCATCTAGGTCCTGAAAACATAGCCAGTGAGAAATCCACAACTAATGGGTATTTTACTCAAAAGTAGGTGAAGTGGGAGACTGAAGGGAGGGCATGTAGCTTAGTGAGGTGGTTGCAGTGCCAGATTATGACATGCTGAGGCCCTAAACTATGTCCAGCTGAAGAGGCCCCATGTGATAAAAACAATCCACAGAATCCATGAAAATGGATTTTCATGGAATTTTAAAATTAATTATTGTTATTTCTGCACAGTTTTTTGAACTCAACATGAATAATAACCATAGAGTCATATATATGTATATTTTTGTCATATTTTTTCTTATTTAGTGGCCCCCTCATATTGTGAGACCCTAAATTCTAGTTTAAGTAGCTTAAGGCTAAATCCAGCACTGGGTAGTTTGGTAGTGTGAAAGAGGATTCTAGCCTGGACCCCTTCTCCTAATGCAGCAGAAACTTCCCCACTACATTGTTTTCCATCCATTTATCCAATGACCATTAAATATAATGTGCAGTGGCTCAGTTTAAAAAAGAGCACTGGAGAAGGTCTGAATGAAGACTTACCCACATATACCTAGCCAGTGCATAGCCTAGTGATTCCCAAAGGGTGTGCCATGGCACACTATCATGCTGTGAGAGCGGATGAAGTGTGCTGTGAAAAATTGTATTTTTTCTTTGCTTTTGTATCTTCAACATTTTTATGTTTGTGCATTTTAACACACAACATTATGTTTTCAAGTCAGAATTCATAAAACTATTCACCCCATACAGCATTCTTAATCTACTGTGATACATCATTAAAAAAATTGTAGCCAAGCTACATGGTGTAGCTTATACATTCTTGCACAGGTGCTTTTGGCAGGGTAGGGAGAGCAGGAAGTGGTGGGGGTGGCTGTCAAGTGGAGGGACTGGTATCTCTGTTGTAACTCTGTACAAAATCAAGTGCAGCCACTACAGTTATTGTTATAGTATTATTAGTTTTTTAGTTGAACTGTACTTACATTCTAACAATGGATACTGTATACCTTTCAGGTGTAAGGGTGAAGTGTGTTGCCAATTTTAATCCAGAAAAAAACTGTGCCTCAGGTATCAGAAGTTTGGGAAACACTGGCATAGCCCTACTTACACATTCAAAGTATAGAGGCAGGGTAAAAAATGCCCAGGTATGAGGCTAGACAATTTCTATTTAGATGCACAAAGGGAAATAGATATTCACACCTAGCATTCTCCAGCAGCTAAAAAACGGCATGCTCAGAATAAACAAAATCCTGTCAAATAACTTTTACAGCATATTCTAAATAAATTTAGATTCATAGATTCATAGATGTTAGGGTCGGATGGGACCTCCATAGATCATCGAGTCCAACTCCCTGCATAGACAGGAAAGAGCACTGGGTTCAGATGACCCCAGCCACACCCCATCCAACCTCCTCTTGAAGACCCCCAGGGTAGGGGAGAGCACCACCTCCCTTGGGAGCCCATTCCAGATTTTGGCTACTCTAACCGTGAAGAAGTTCCTCCTAATGTCCAGTCTAAATCTGCTGTCTGCTAGCTTATGGCCATTATTTCTTGTGACCCCCAGGGGAGCCTTGGTGAGTAAAGCCTCACCAATTCCCTTCTGCACCCCCATGATGAATTTATAGGCAGCCCCAAGGTCGCCTCTTAACCTTCTCTTGTGGAGGTTGAAGAGGTCCAGGTGCCCTAGTCTCTCCTCGTAGGGCTTGGCCTGCAAGCCCTTAACCATACGAGTGGCCCTTCTCTGGCCCCTCTCCAGGTTATCCACATCCCTCTTGAAGTGTGGTGCCCAAAACTGGACGCAGTATTCCAACTGAGGCCTGACCAGCACCCGATAGAGGGGAAGTATCACCGCCTTGGTTTTGTTTGTCATGCATCTGCTGATGCATGATAAAGTGCAGTTAGCTTTTCTGATGACTTCATCATACTGATGACTCATGTGCATCCTGGAGTCCACGAGGGCTCCAAGATCCCTTTCGGCATCTGTGCTACCGAGCAGGTCATTTCCTAGGCAGTAGATGTGCTGGACATTTTTCCTCCCTAGGTGCAGCACTTTGCATTTCTCCTTTTTAAATTGCATTCTATTGTTTTCTGCCCGTTTATCCAACCTGTCCAGGTCTGCCTGTAGTTGTTCCCTGCCCTCCAGTGTGTCCACTTCTGCCCACAGTTTTGTATCATCTGCAGACTTGGGCAGAGTACACTTCACTTCCTTGTCCAAGTCACTGATGAAAACTTTGAAGAATATTGGTCCAAGGACCGAGCCCTGTGGGACCCCTCTACCCACTCCCTTCCAGGTCGATACTGACCCATCCACTACCACTGTCTGGGTACAACCCTTTAGCCAATTTGCCACCCACTGGACTGTGTAATCGTCCAAGTCACAGCCTCTTAACTTGTTCATCAGTATGGGGTGGGGTACCGTATCAAAGGCCTTCCTGAAGTCTAAGTAAATGATATCAATCCCTACTCCTGTGTCGAGGTGTTTTGTAACCTGGTCATAAAAAGAGACTAGATTAGTCAGGCATGATCTGTCTGCTACGAACCTGTTCTGGTTTCCCCTCAGCATAATTTTCCTGCTGGGCTCTCACATATATGGGCCTTAATAATCTTTTCAAAGACTTTGCCAAGGATGGAGGTGAGACTGATTGGCCTATAGTTGCCTGGATCCTCCTTCCTCCCCTTTTTGAAAATAGGAGCTACACTGGCCCTTTTCCAGTCCTCCAGGACCTAGCCTATGTGCCATGAGTGCTTGAATATTTTTGCCAGTGGCTGTGCAATGATATCGGCCAGTGCCTGCTCGAATATTTTTGCCAGTGGCTGTGCAATAATATTGGTCGGTGTCTTCAGTACCCTCAGATGGAGCTCATCCAGGCCTGCCTACTTATAGGCATCCGGTCCTTCCAAGTGACTCTGCAACATCTCAGGGTCAACGCTTGGTAGTTTGGTGCCCAGCTGTTGCCTCTCTACAATCTCTCTGCATTGTGAGACTTGTCTTGCCCCTCATTTAGGAAGACTGAGGCAAAAAACTCATTGAGTATTTCAGCCTTGTCCTCCCTGTCTGTCACCAATTGCTTTTGCCCATTTAGTAGTGGTCCTATTCCACCCTGGGCCTTCCTTTTACTCCCTATATATCTGAAAAACAATTTTTTGTTATCCTTAACTTGGGATGCCATCCTCAGCTCCATGGTAGCCTTGGCCTTTCTAAATGCCTCCCTACAACTGCGGCCTGAGGAGGCATACTCCTCTTTAGTAATCTCTCTGTCAAACTCTCAAACTGTTTTGTTAAAACTTCTTTAATCTTCCTTTATCAAAAATAACTCTCTGTTCCACAGTCTTAGGGTGTGTGTAGACAAAATTGGGGCTCTAAATTGAAGTGGTGGGTTTTAAAAAACACTGCTTCAATTTAGGGCTGATTAAACCCGTGTCGTGCATGCACCCCACTGACTTACCTGCCTCCCCAGTGGGGAGGGGAGGATGAGCTGCTGGTGGGTGGAGTGGTCTCTGGGCTGTGGGGAGGGGCTGGTTCTACCCTCCATGGCAGCAGTGCCCCCCCCCACCTGCAGGTGGCATCTGCCCACAGGCATCTGGCTCGGGTGGTCCTGGGGGGCACCACATGGAGGGAAGCGCCAGGCCCCCAAGCAGCTCAGGCAGGCAGGCAGACTCCAGGGGGGAAAGAGAAAAAGGTCAGAGGCTTGCCACTTCTCTTGGTCAGAGCTGCTTTCCTGGGCTGCTGCCAGGCTGCCTGTAGGGCTCCTGTGGAGCTGCAAGGAGCCTGGTGCTTCACTCCACGGCTGTAGGGCAGCAAACTAAAACTCCTCAAGGAGTTTCAGTTTGCTGTGCCCCAAGTCATTTAAGGTGAATTATGCTGCCAAATTTCCTACAGAGACTGGAATTAACGTGCAATACACTGCCAAGGTGTGCAAACACCGACACCATTAAAGTGGTGCAAAAGCATTTAGCTTGCTTTAAAGTGTTATGCACACACACCTCGTGTTTCATCTACACATGACCTTAGTGGCCCTTTTTGAACTTGTTCCTGAGTAAGTTGTTGGTTTGTTTTTTAAATACCAGTCACCACAACTGCACACACTAGTGATCATTGACTCCAAGATGAACATGGGCCGGTGTGGGGATGCAGTCAGGAAGGATAGATACTAGAACTAATTCCCTGAGAATACCAGGGGGGCACCCTCAGTGGGTAGCCAGTGTCACATCAGATAACTCTTCAACATAAACTGCAGTAATCTCCCCTTGAGCCAAATCTGTATCTACTTCACAATAGTAACATTGATCCCTGTTTCCCCCTCCGCCCCCCACAGGTTGGTCAATAATTACCTATAAGCCACAGTATCCAAGACGTGTTATTTTGTCATAAAAGGAGATTTAAATTATCAGAGGATGATCATATCAGACAAAAATCATATGATTTCCCCCCCCATTTTGCATTTACTTTGGTATCTTTCATTAATCTTTCCTTCAGTGTCTGTGCTAAGACCTTTTATATATTGAAGATAACTTAATGGGCCTGTAATTATCTGCATCACTCTTATTAAAAAAAATAAACTCTATTTGCTATTTTCCAATCATAGGATACTCTCCCTGAGTTCATCGATTCAGTGAAGATCTGTGTTAAAGGATCTGCTATTTCATGTGCCAATTCATCCAATATTCTAGGAGAGAGATTATTCATTTGGATGCTCTTCAACCATGTCGCTGTTCTTTCTGGAATGTCTGGTTTTATATCGCACCCAAGGAGTTCCACTTCCTTCATATTGCTCTGCCTCCTTGTATTAGGGTAAAAAAAAAAAATTAACATTACCCAAGCTCCCAACTGGAATGTGTAATACTATCCCATTTTCTCCTACAGCTAATTTGTTGCCATGGTGGCAGGAGACGCCCACAGGGGTCAGAAGTCCTGGGGGTAGACCCCAATGCCTCCAAAGAAGGGAACAGGGGCATCTCCACCATGGAGAACTTACCTCTGAGGCAGGCTGGGGTGGAGAAGGAGCTGCATGAGCTGGCATTTTACTGGCTCTTTAAGCAGCTGTTAATCAAGCAGCAGCAGCCAGCTGATGATGTCAGCTGGGGCCACCACTGTGGGAGATTTAAAAATCCCACTGGAAGTCAGGTGGGGGGGGCGGGGCAGCTGGGAGAATGCCAGGCACACCAAGACCCGGCTCTCTAGCAGGAAGGATCCCCATGACCCTGCCCTGCAGCAGAGCTGCATCTGCATCTGTAACTGGCATCTGGCCAGAAACTGGCAAATCCTGGCCCCGAGCATTAGAGACTCCAAGACAGTGATTCTCCTTAAGAGAATTGACTGACTCCATTGACTTGGACCCTGAAGTCAGCATCCTAGGCCTCAGGGTTGGTGTAGGGATTTGGGTGGTCAGGCTGATTGTCTAAGCTTGTGCCGTACCCATGGTTTTGAGGGCAGATTACCCTTTGGCCAACACAGGTGCCATAAACCTGAATTGGGGCAATGCCATGAAGACCTACGTGGCTGGCGAGTGGATAGGGTGTAAGGGATAACCACCGTGGCAAACCCATGAGTACCCCATCTTTGGGTCAGGAGGAAGGAACACCACTGTACCCCTCCTTCTTTACATTTTCCATCAAGTCATTGGACGATAGTTGGGGGGGTACAGACTCACAGCACCAACTGGGGGTGCCACAGTTGCCTTCCACAGTCGCTCTTGGTGTCCTGGAACCCTGAGCCATTACATCATTTACTAGTCCATCACCTGGTTGTACATTTATTCCCAGAGTGGAGATTGTATGGAATCTCCCAGACTCCCACTCAAACCCCAAAGCTTAGCATAAAGATTTTTTTTTTTATCAGTAAGACAGCCTTGATCCCAGAAGGCTACTTCACTTACTCAAGTGGAACCCATTCCTAGAAAATGCACTGTATGTCAAAGCCTGTCAGCAGTTATGTAGTCCCATATCTTCCCAACAGCACCAGTCCCTGAACCATGTGTTTATCTTCATTATCTTGCCCCATCTTTTCTCTCCTTCTCTTGAAACAGAAGAACAAATCCTACTGAAGATCTCCTGAGCCTTCATCTTCCTGACACAGAAGAACGAATCCTACTGAAGGTCACCTAAGTATATTCCCCAACCTAGCACAGTCATCCTTTATGCTTGTCAGAAGTATCTGGCCATATTGTTTGTTTCTACATGAAGAGCCATTAACAGATTCTTCCTGCTTCCATCAGAATTTTCTTCAACCTCATGTCCATATACTGCATCTTTGCTTCTGAGAGATCCCCAAACCTTCTGTTTTCCAGGGGTCTTGACACATATTCCATTTTTTGTGCCATATACACTTTTTTAGTGCAACAAAAAGCCAACATCCACTCATTTAATGAATGTACAGGGCTTTCTAACCCTCAGAATCCTACAGTGGTCTACTTTCCTTTCCCTCCTCCCAGGGGGATGGGAGGGAGCAAGAGCAGTTGGTTCCCTGATAGCCAGCGTGTAGATGATCTGTCAGGGAACACTGAAGGGGCCATCTTGCAGGCAGCCCTGTCAACCATTGCTGCTAAACAGCAACAGAGATGAGGCTGCAGCAGTGACAAGGATGATTGGGTGGTTTCTGCTGCCTGATAAGCCCTTTCCATTGCATGGTTGGACAGCAGGCTTGTCACTGTTTCCACCAGTGTATCAGATTCAAAGTTAATATATTTGTGTATAGCTCATCTCTAGCTCACAACTGTCACATACTTCCTAGAATGTCTTTTGTTCTGCAGCCATCAGCTATGTTGTAAAAAATGTGCAACATTGTAAAGGGTGCATCCGACTGTGACAGACTTGCGAAAGCAAGAATAGGGATGTGAGACTTCTCTCCATATGTGTTAAAGAGCTATGTATCTGAGACCTCAATGTTTTACTGGCTTCTTTGTAAGGGAGCATTTACTCTAGGCATGTAAGACAGCTTAGTTTTTATGTCTGTCTGAAACACAGGTCAGACGGGGTAGCAAAAATAGGAAACTGCTTCCTGATCACTACATTTTTCCTGCAACATAGTTTAAAATTTCCTATACAGCTGCACTTGGATTAAACATTTGATGATGATAACCACAACACAATGAGCGCATACCGTTTTAGGAAAAAAGTCAATTGTTTATGAGGAACAGAACCTGAAAATATTATTAACAATGACTTACAAGGGCAGTGCACTAGAATATCAAAAACAAATATTCCTTCTTTGTGTCTCCTGCTATGCAGGCACTCTCTGATTTTGGCACTTTTTTATTTTGAACCCCATTATAATGGTGCCATATTTTCATGTCAATATGTTGGAATAGGTCTCAGCGTATCTTTAATCATCTGAAAAGCGTGTCATTGTTACCACCGTGTTATTTCCAGTGCTATATTGCCAGTTCCTGGTAAAACCATTTATTACTGATGTCTGTTGTTTTATGCACCTGAATAAAGTTGGCTGAGCAGTGAAGTGGCTAAGCTTCTTCTGGTTTTTACTTGCATATTTACTTGCTAGTTAATGGGACTTCATATATGGTAAGGTGTCTACCACATGAATAAGAAAGGAAAGATGTGGGCAAGATCCAATAAAGAAGTTAGGGCATGTGTAGATGAAACAGGGACCCTAAATTGAAGTGGTGGGTTTTTAAAAACACCGGTTCAGTTTAGGACTCTTTAAACCTCTGTGTTGTGCACACACCCAAACTTACCTGCCTGTCTGGTGGCAGGGAGGGGAGGGTGAGCTGCCAGTGGGCAGAGTGGTCCCTGGGCTGCAGGGGGGCTGGTGCTTCCCTCTGCAGCAGCAGTGGTCCACCCCCCCACCCCCGGTGACACCTGCCTGCAGGCACCTGACTTGGGCGGCCCGGGGGGTACCGCAGCTGTGGAGGGAAGCACCAGCCCCCTGTGCAGCTCGGGGGAAAAAAATAGATTTTAGGCAAAGCCTGTCTTCCCGAGCTGCTGCCAGGCTGCCTGCATCAGCTTCCTGCAGAGCCCCTGATTTGCATGGAGCCCAGAGCTTCGCTCCATTTCTGTAGGGCAGCAAACTGAAACTCTTTGGAGTTTTAGTTTGCTGTGTCCCAAGTAATTTAAAGTGCATTATACCACCAAATTTGCTACAGCAGCTAGAGTTACTGTGTAATACACTGCCAACACATACAAACACCAGCACCATTAAAGCAGTGGAAAAGCATTTAACCCACTTTAAAGTGTCATGCACTCATGCCCCTTCTTTTGTCTACACATGTCCTTAGGCACCAAAAGTGGCACTAAAGTAGAATTTACATCCCCATGTCCAACACTATGTGCCTGAAAAATGCAGATTTAGTAGTGTTTAAGATCTGCACATACCTAGAATAATGTCTGTATGTATGTCTGTCCTAGTCTTGGCAGGTCTGTGCTGTTCAGTACTTAGCTCATTCCTCAATCTGATCCAAATCCAAACACTATAGGCTCCCATACATGTGCAGCGACACAGCTCTGATGCACTGTAATTACAGCATGTTGGAGCAGACTCGATTAATCAAGTCTGCTGGAGTGTGGTAATTACCATGTTCCAGCAGACTCCAGCATCACATGTATTAGTATCCCTGCACTGAAAAATGTTAGCAGGGGTGTTTTAACTAAAGCTTCTTGAGTGGGCTTTAGTTAAAGCAACCCCGCCACCATTTTTCAGCACAGGGTTGCTGATGCATTTGAAGCTCTGGGCACTTTAAATTAGTATGGTTCTCGGAGCTGTGCTAATTTAAAATCCCCCCATTTCACCTGGAGCATGTCAGTAAAGGCCCTACATGCTTCTGCAGAGAATATGATCCAGAAAACATTCTCAAAAGCATGACCAGAGCACGCTGATGTGACTGGGCTTCCTACAAAATGCAGTGGAACTTGCCACTTTCTTTTAAAAGACTGATAGTGATGTTGCTTCCTTTTTAATATAATAGATGAGAAGGTATAGTACTCACCCAGGAAGTTGGGCTCACTTGTTTAACTTTCAATTCTGCCTGAGTGGATTCAAAATTGCATCTTCCACCTCCTGGGAGCATGTTACTACTATCAGCATATGGGCCATACTGGGTGGTCATGGGGTGCTCTCCATTCCTCTGGTTCTGTCATGGCAACAAAGAATGCAAGACTGTATTGGTCTACAAGGGTCTTGGATGAGAGAAGAACATGACTTTCTAGTCTAATGGTGAGAAAACAAACTTGGGAGGGGGGATGAAACGCACATGTGCCCCTGCCAGTCCGTCCAGTATCTACATGTAGAGTTTTTTACTGCACAGCAGGATAGTACTTGTAAATACTATCCTGTAAATTCAAGTACTATCCTGCTGTGGAGTAAATTAGTTTACTCCAGCCTAATAGGGATGCATGTGTAGACACCGAGATGTTTACTTCACACCTAATTAACTTACCGTGCACCCACTGAGTATTATACAGTTATGTAAGTTTTCACTAAGCTTAAAGGGCAGGAGAGAGACCAAATAAAGGCCTCGGGTAGTCTTAGGCACTCATGCCTGTAACCAGCTTTGTAGGCTTTTCTTACCCAGTGTCAGCTGCCTTCTGTGTTCATAAAGCTGGCGGAAAAATCCCTTCTCATGGATCATGATTTATTACCAGGAACTTATCCATATGGTCAGGTGGCTGCTAGCTTTACAAGACTGCCTTGGGGCTAGGCACATTTTAAGTATGAGTGACATAGTCTTTTCCCCAAAAGTTGGCTACTCAGCCAGTTGTCTAGAAATGGTTTCTCCTGAGATGAACTGCTTTTAGGATTTCCTCCAATATCCTCTGTCAGAGCTATATTATCCTTGCTGAATCTGGTTAAAGGATTTGGGCCCCAATCCAAAGCTCAATGAAGTAAGTGGAAAGGTTCCCATTGATTTCAATGGGCTTTGGATTGGGTCCCTACCAGACTCGCATCCTCTATTACCTTCTGTATATCTGACTCTGCTATCCATAGGTAGGAGGAGATGAGGGAAGATGAACTCTTCTTAGAGCACTTAGAAATGTTTTTGGAGTATGGACAAATTTGTTGCAAAGTTTAAAAAAAAAAGGGCAAGAGTGTGTGGTGTCAGACGTCCATGTTGATATTTGAAAAAATGGGCTAAGCTGCTGTGCTTCAGTTGTTGTTGTGTTTAGTTTTTTTTGGGGTGTCTGTTTGCTCGTATTATTAGACAATTCTGCTGGGAACTGTGCCACACTTTTCCCTTTACCCCAGCAAATAGGTATGCATGTTTTTTTGTGTGATGCTGACAGTGCAGTAGCCTAATAACGCTGCACAGCAGCATATTAACACAGTCTTTGACTGGCATGCTACTGTGCATCTCAGGTAGGCGTTTCCAGTAAGTCTAAGGACAATGACTCTCAACATTTTAGACTCAAGGCACACCTCAATAGACTCAAAAGCACCTTTGAAAATGCCAGCTTAGTTTTCACTCATTTTTTACTATGGAAAAATAATAGAACAAAACAGATCAGAATAGAACAATTCTTCTGTTGCGGGGAACAAAACAGATCAATGTTTTTGGTGTTATGGATTCCTATTTGCAATCTCTGGGTTTAGCTTTTGAATCATGTTTCCACACTTAACAGTACTAACATTTAAAGGCGCATTGATACATCAGTCCCATATCAGATCGGCACAGATATAAGGAAAACTGTCAGTATAGGCAATTGGCTTTTTTTAGCTGAGGTTGCTCAGCCTGACAGCATGGAGATCAGCTGAGTCTGGCCGGTAAGTCTATGGGGGGGGGGAGAGCTGTGGGGGGCAGATTGAAGACCCCACAGTGAGGAAGACAGTGGGGCTGGGGCAAGGGCAGGTGCTGCACAGCTGGGGTGAGGTGTGAGATGGAGTTGCAGCTTGTTTGAGGGGCATGGGAGGCAGCTCCTGCTGCTGCATGCACCTAGGAGGGGATGAGGGGCATGTGCCCCCAGATCTGCACATGGGGCAAGGGTGGGCTGCCACTGTGGGCTGGGACCATGGTGGGGCTGGGCTCTTCCTGATGGGGGACTGGGCTGGGCTGTGTTTGGGCTGGGCGGTGGTGGTGCTGGGTGAAGGGGGCTGCAGCCACCCCAAAATTCACCATAGCCTCTCCAATCTCCCCTTCCCCTCCAGTGCCACTGCCACCCACCCTGAGTGTAGCCAACGTCAACTCCCCCACTGGGAACAGTCCTAGCCCGGGGGCAAGATCCAGGGGCACATGCCCACATGTCCTCCTGGGTGAGTATAGTGATGGGAGCTGCTAAAGCCCCCATGCCCCCCAGGTGAGCCACTTGTGGCTCTGTCCTGCACTCCACCTTGGCTATGCAGTGCCTGTCCTCCCCAACCCCACTTCCTCCCTCACCATGGGGGCCTCAATCTGCCCCCCCATGTCCCTTCCCTTCCCCCTTCCCTCACAACTGACTTACCAGCCAGTAAATGCAGGTAGTATAAACATTAGGTAAGTTAAAAATTCTAAAGAAGACAGAGCAATCTGAATTACTTGGAAAGCTAGACACAAGCAAACCACCAGACAAATGTCAGTGTGGCCAAATGCAAAGTCATCCACATGGAAACAAATACTGCAGGCCTTACCTTAAAGAGTAAGGACTCTATCCTGGGAAGCGGTTTTGCTGAAGGAGGTGTCACAGTGGATAATTTGCTAAATATGAATTTGTAATGAAATACTGTGAACAAAAGGGCTAAAATTATTCTTGGATGCATAAATGATGCATTATCTCATACGGATTCTATTACCTCTGTTTTTGTGACTGCTACTGGAATACTGTATCCAGTTCTGGTGGTCACAAGTCAAGAAAGACTTTGACAAAGTGGGAAAGACTGAGAAAAACACAGGTATGACTAAAGAATTAGAAATCATGTCTTTGTGGTGAAAGACCCAAAGAGCTCAATTATACTTGATCTATGGAAGTATTAGTAAAGGAGTTGTTCAGTCTAAAAGTACCTACATAGGCAACCAAAATCCAGTATTAGAAAGCTGGATTCAGTAATCTAGTTGACAATAGAATAACAAGATACAATAGCTGGAAGCTGAAGTTAAACAAATTCAGACTTGATATAGGCACACATTATTTTAATGGTGACAGTAATTAAACAATAGAACTACTTGCTAGGGATGAGGTAAAGTCTCCATTGCTGGAAACTTTAAAAACAAGTTTGGATGTTTTTGTAAAACACAGTGCCCAGATGAAACAGAAAAAAATTTGGGACTATCTGTGGCATGGGATCTGAACGAGGTCACACTAGGGGATTGCGAGGGTCCCTCTTGCCTTAAAGCTATTAATTTATCTATTGAAATGTTGCAGGTAGATGATCAGTAGGGCACTGGTTTATAAAGGCAGTCATTAATGTCTGTGTCTCTGCAGGGAGTAGAAGAGTTGTTGTGAGTAGCTGAACATAGGTGCACCGATACATTGGTTCCGATATCGGATCGGTACTGATATGAGGAATTGTTTATATTGGATATAGGTCCAATGGGGCCAATAATTTAGCTGATAAATACCCACGCTGCATGCAGCTGGAAGTGTGGAGAGCTGCCTTAAGCTGATAAATTGGAAGAGGAGCGGGGAGAGCAGTGGCATGGGGGCGCAGATCCATGCCCCCTGGGGTGAGGGAGGGCAAGGGTGCAGGGGGTGGGTGCGGGATGGAGGTGCAACTTGTGGGATGGGTTGTGGCAGCCCCAGCTGAACCTCCTGCCTTCATCCAAGCACCGGGAAAAGTGGCAGCTGCGCTGGGTGGTGGCACAAGCCTGGGAGTGAAGCTGCACAAAATTTGGGGTGGCTGCAGCCTCCTCCCAGCACTGCTGGAGCCTGCTACAAGCCCAGCGTCTGGCAAGAAGAGCCCTGTGCAGGGCCACCTCTGGCTCCACCCTGCAGCTGCTGCCCACCCCACACCACGCAGATCCCCCCCTGACTCTCTGGGTGTAAGCAGCAGTAGGAAATGTCCTTCCCCACGACCCATGCCTCTGTCCCGTGCCCCCCCACAGCTGGGCAGCACCTGCCCCTGCCTCCTCCCTCACTGTGGGGGACATTGATCTGCCCCCCAATGCCCCTTCCCTCCCTCCTCCCCTTCCACCATACCAGACTTACCACCTGGACGCACTGTATTGGATATCAGATCGGTTTTGACCCATATGCCTCCTTAGATATTGGGTATTCATATCAGTTCCTAAAATCTCTATTGGTGCACCCGTAGTTGAAGGTACTGTATTTGCACTTGCTTCTTTACTGAGAAAAGTAACAGTCTGACAGAAAGAGCCTAAGGAGACAGCACCTAAGAAAGTGTTACCTGCTAGTGATTGTATTTACATCTTGCCCTCATTTCTTGTCTCTCTTGTGGTCTGTGGGGATCTACTTATGCATCCCTCAGTACAATCCCATAACTCTGTCCATCTTGGGATCCTGTAGTCTATTCTGTGGCTTACAGATGCAACAAGTTTGTTCACTGTAGATTGGCTTGAATCAGGAATGCCAAATTAGAATACATTTTTCTAAAGGATTCAGGGCAAGGTAGAGATAATGCAGGAAAAATCAGGCTTAAGAATGTGTTTGCGTTGAGTACACATGAAAGTGTTCACTCTAACCATCTGTGCACACCTTAATTGCTGTATAAAGACCCCAGTTGTGGCAGAGGAGATCAGGACCTGCACTAGTATCTGCTCCAATGGGAAAAGCATAAAATTTGTGCTGCAGGGAGATATATATGACTGACATTTCAGCATTCACAACTAACAAATGGGAGCTGCCTGGAATGAAGAGCAGACCTTCAAGGGAGGACAACATTTGTTCTGGCCCTTAACAACTTTCCAGCTCAGTATTTTGTACGGAGAAGCTATTTAGAATCTTCTAATATTTCTTAATTCTGACTTCGCTCTGTTTCTAAGATTTCTGTATTTGGATTCATAAGCCTAAGGTAACTGGCTTTATGAAGACTGGGGTATGAAAAATAGGGTGGATAATAGTTTTTGCTAGAATCTATGCCTCACCACTTACAGGAAAACTATGCATAATAGTGTGGAGTGATATAAAGGTCTTGGACTTGATCCAGTAATGGCCCTGGGCATCTCCATAAAATTAGGTGTAATGGTGCCCTAAGTTTTTGTGTGCTTGACTCTCAGAATGGAAACCAGAACTCTGAGTGGGATCTATACTGCCTCCATGCTACCTTCAAGATCACCAACAAAAGCAAGCCCTGACAAATCATATTTATTCTGCACCTCCTGTTTCTGACACAACGATAGTAGGATATGGCTTCCCTGCTTTCATTCTAAAGATCACTGCCTCTGGTATGCCATTACCAGGGCTTTCAGGGATATCTCTGGAGTGTTTTCACATCTATGTTTCTGGGTTTGAATGTTGCAAAGCATGTGGCTGGTCCTTCTTTTTCATTTGCAGCCTTGAGATTGGCTCAGTGCCAAAATAGACATACCCTATGCAAGAGCTGGACCGCTCAGGAAAAGGAGGGTGAGTTGGGATTCAGAACTGGCAGCATGATAAACAGGTATCTGCCTAAAGGCAACATGCTCAGTGTATGAAATCCTCCATCCACAAGGGATCCACAACCAGAGACTCTCCTGTAGGTACCTACCTACTGCTTTTGTCTCAAAGAACTGCGCAGACTTCACTCTTTAAAAAAAATCAGTGCTGCTAAAGAAGAAGGTACCGTGGGGGATCTAGATGCAATACCTTATTCTGCTTGAGGTGATGCAACTCACATCTACTATTTCTTAGGAGAGTGCCTACCAGGTATCCACTGGGCTATACTGGGACTTGGAGGAGCAGAGCTGAACAAGAAGGGGAGGTTACAAGAATTCAGGGTGCATTGAACCATAAAAAGAAAAAGAAAAAAGAGCCCAACTCTTTCCAAAGGTTAGAGTAGCCACATGGAGGAAGAAGATTTGAATTCCTGTTCCTGCCCCAGGGTTTTGGATTTTTGGTGGTGGTGTATGTGTGGGAGGGGGGAGAGGAGGGGATTGTTTTTGTTGTTTGTGGGTTTTTTTGCTCGAACCATTTATTTAATAACACACAGGCTAAATATTGCCTAACTGCCAACTGATACATGGAAGTTTCACTGGATCTGTCCTTTGGTACAAGCCTGGGCTGACACTTTCTTAATAGCTGCGTGGATTTTCTTTCTGGCTGTTCATTAAACATGTACCAAAAAGAAGAATGCTTTGGCAAATCTCCCTCAGGCTCTATTATTCAGGCTTCTCATGTCAGTCCCAGTCCCTATCTCCTTGCCTAGCCAGTCCCCATCTCTGGGCCACCCTGTGGCTCAGACTGCAACAACCTGGGGCTCCCAGGAAGCCTGGGGATGTGTGAAGGCCCTTCATGACTGGGATCACTGCACCTGCAGTCTCCCAACACTGCAGCTGGGTGTCCTGTCATCTGGGAGCTCCCTGGTTTGGTGGTGCACATGGCTCCCGTCTACACCTCAACTGGGAGCTCCGATCAGCTGACCCAGCTTCCAGTCACAGGGGACCCTGGCCACTTAATTACCAGTGTGATAGGAAATTGCTATAAATTTATTATTTCTGTGGCAGCAAGGTGCTCCCAGAGGGGAGAGGGGAATCCATGCAGGCCCCAAACCTGAGAAACAGCCACCCCACAGGGAAAACTTACCTCCTGTCGGGCAGCCACAGCAGGAGCTGGAACCGCAGCTGTGCGAGCTGGCATTACGCCTGCTGTTTAATCAGCTAGTTCCCAGCTGGGGAACAGCTGGACCAGTTACAGTCACTGTACCAGCCACTGTGGGAAAGTTTAAAAACCACACCAGAACCTGGGCGGGGAAAGACCCGAAGACTGAGAGCACCGGCTGTGCTGAGGCTCCGGCACAGGAGAGGACCAGCACAGCCAGCACTGCACCAGCAGGCAGAGCAAAAGAAGCCTTTGAGCCCCCTGTTGAAGTCAGACCAGGGGAAGAATCTAAGCTCCCTGTAGGAGACAGAGCAGGGGAGGTGTTTGAGCCCCTGTAGGAGGCTGGGGGAAAGGAGGCAGCTCCATATCCCTCTCCTCCTGAGGAATATAATTCTTTTGAAAACAAGGAAAAAAAAAAAAGGAAAAATTCAGAGAGAACAAAACTCCCCACTCGGAGGCATTGCAGTAGGCATTACATCCCGCCTAGATAGACTGACAGCCTCGAGGGAGAGAAGGCCACTCATTGAGGCCAGAGAGACGAGTACCAACTGAGCCCACTTGGACATGGGATTCCTCCCGAAGCATGCTGTGGGCAAGCCTGCAAGACCGGACCACCATTATACGGATGCTCATCCAGTTGGCGAGTGGTTGGGGTGTAGGGGAGGAGGAGCCCCTTGGAACATGGCGCCAAAATTGTGAGTACTGCTGTTTCCCAGGAAGATCTCCATTGAACCCTCTCTCTTATAGCATAACATCAAGTTGTGGCAGGTGAGTTGAGGGGAGGGGATTGTCAAAGATTAAAGTCTTTGATTTCAGATGCCGATGGCAAAAGGTCAGATGGCAAGGGGTCAGAAGCTAACACAATAAACTCTGTGGTTGTAATTTATGCCTCTGTATTAACAGTGTTGCATATACACACCCCTGTCTGTGCCTCATTTCAAATTATTTAAGTTTTCATACGAAAAAGACAAACTGACCTTGACGGCCCAGCACAAAAGATAAAGTATCTATAGTAACGAAATTA
>NW_017728948.1:22846391-22850588 GCF_001723895.1 Crocodylus porosus
ATCCTGTGACCAAACAGAACCAGTACCACCCAAGTAAAAATAACACCCCTTTTTTATGAAACCTGAGCAAACAAAGAAAGCACAAGTGCCAACTCATTAATTATTTATAATTGGTGTATAGTAATTGGTCACCTGTGAAAAGTATAACTTTGAAAGAACTTTCACCCAAAGCAGAGAACAGAGAACTGTGTATACACTCAAGAAGAACAGATAGTGCACGAATATTTCTCTCCGCCTACATTATCTTTTTGGTGTATCCCCGTTTATCTCTCTATCTCCAACGTTATCTTTCTTATCAAGAGCTCCCGGTAATATGCAGACTGCAACGACTTATATGAATCGCTCGGAAGCAACTGTCTTACCCACCCTGGAAATGCTGGGTAACAAGATATCTGCATGCTGTAACTGAATGAATAAATCAACCCCACTGCCTGCGCTCTAGCCGTCAGAAGCGTAAGTAAAATAAATCTTTTGTAAAAACATCACGCTGTGTTTAAATCATCCTGACTCCTGTTCACCGTTATCACCCACCTGCCCAGTCATAAATCCCCCTCCTCGCGCCAAGCCGGTCATGCCAGCCCAGGCTCTCAGGTCAAGGGTGCACCGGCGTTATGGGGTAGTGACAGGGATACAGACCTGGAAGGCAGTGCAACATGCAAGGCCCATTGTATCACAATTACATATAGTATGTGGGATCTTATTCCTTTTTTATCACACCATTAATTAGATTGAACACCTGGCTGGGTGACCACTGAAGGTGTGATTAACTGATGAATCATACCTGAAATGTAACATGTAGATGGGGTCTTAGATCCTAACATTGAAGATGTCTCTACAGAAAATGACTAGTTTTTTTTTCAAGACTCATAACTTGGGCAGAATTTCACAGGGACAGCACAGAACTTATCCCTGATGCAGGTCAGTCCCTGCCAAATGTCAAGTCTGTGCTCTGAAGGATGGGCTTTATTTTACCATGGACCAAACAATATATACCTAGAAACTCTTACATTTGATTTAAGAAATCAGAAGAAGAATGATCCTTCTACTCTACTATTCTGTTTTGGTCTCCTCACCTTTAGGAGAATCTGAGGGTTGGGAAGAGGGGAGTCTACTTTCCAAACACCAGCCCAGCACCTCATGAGCCTATGGACTCCACTTAACAAGGAGAATATAAGTGGTGATAATTGCCAGTACTATTTAAGAAGAAAACTCTCTGATGGGTTTTCACTGAGCAGCTTTTACCTTCAAAGGAAAGGAAGCATCTTACCTCAGCTGACACTATTGCTTTTATGTAGTTGCTTTCATCATTGAATGGAAATGGAGCCATAATAGCATTAGCAGTTTCTCATGCATCTTTTAAGTTGAAGACAACAGTTCTTTCCCCCACCCCCCACCCCCAAATTGAAGGCATACAGTTGTGGTTAAAACAGTTGGGGGTAATGTGATCTCTAATTTGTATTCTTCCCATAATCCTCTTTCCTTTCTTTTTCCCTACATTTTGTTACTGCTGTTGTTTACAAAGCCACTGAATTGTAGCCTGCCAAATAATTTTGTAGCAAATGGACAGCATTCTTTTATCTTCACCTCTCCTGTTCTCCTCTGTGGCATGCAGGTCTGTCTTTCTGACAAAATAAAATTCTGCATTCTTTTCAGTGATGAACTCTTGCCAAACTACCTTTGTGAAAGAAGCTAAAGAAATTCTGTGGTTTGTTTTGTTTTCCCCTTTTGTGCCAAAGTTTTTAAACAACAGAATGATCATTAGGTGCAATTGTTTCTGAATAAAAAGTAATATGAAAATATGCCTTAAAATTGGAGGAGATAGATGTTTTCAAACATGCTTTCATAAATGAATGAGATTTTCCAGGAATCTTTCCTAGATAAAGTAACATTACAGCAAAATAAGAAAAGTAGAAAATACTGGCATTAAGATTTTTTGAGAAAAAACATCTTTTTAACCTAGACATATGATGCCAAAAGAACTTTGGGAATAATATCTGAAATGATAGTCATAATAATTTTTATTTATATGCTAAGAAAATTCCTATTCCCTGAACAGCCCAAGTGATAGCTTGAACACCTTGATAGAAATTCAAATTTTAAAGTGTCACTTTTCATCATATTCCAGAGATGTGCAAGTCCCATTGCATATTAATGGTGAGGCATAGCAGCCTATAGGTCTGTCTTTTAAATTCAATTTAAAGTGCATATGTCTGTATATGACTGTGCTTTTCCTATATAAGGTTGACATATTATAGCTTTGCAGAGAGAAAAAGGTCTGCAGTGCTTCAGGATATAGGGAAGGCATGGGCAGATCCAGGATCATGGCCAGGGGAGTGTGGCCAATCTCCCTTCAGTAGTATGGTTACATAGAGCTACATAGTGCTACAACTCTGAAGTGGGGGTGGTCATATTCAGTTTGCTCGGATCCTGCATGGAAGTGATCCCTCTGAGCTTCTCAGCATGTCAGCTCAGCTCCTGCCTGGAGCTCTGCATATGCTGCAAGCTCTATGAACTCACTGGCTGGTCAGCAAAAAATCTGCCCAGAATCCCTTCTTTCAAACCACTTCAGAGGCCAGGGGGTAAGTGCTGCTGCTATTTGTTCATTACCTCTATCTGTTCCCCATGCCCTCTGCTGAATTCAGTGGCAGGGGAAAAGAGAGAGGGGGCAAGAGCAATGGCAGCACTCAGCCACTGCTGTCATGCAGCTCCAGAGGCCAGGGTCTGATCACCACTGCTGCCACTTATCCCCCTCATAGTTTCATAGTTGATAGGGTTGTAAGGGACCTGAGCAGATTATCAAGTCCAAACCCCTTCCCTGGGCTGGAAAGGATATTGGGGTCAAACAACCCTGGGTAGGTGATTATCTAGCCTCCTTTTGAAGACCCCCCGGGGTAGGAGCAAGCACCACTTCCCTTGGAAGTTGGTTCCAGATCCTGGCCACCCTGACTGTGAAGTAGTGCCTCCTGATGTCTACCTTGAATCTACTTTCAGTCTACTTATGGCCATTATTCATTGTTAATCCTGGTAGTGCTTGAGGGGAACAGGGACTCTCCCATAGCCTGCTGGTCCCCCTTGGCCAGTTTATAGATGGCCACCAGATCCCCTCTCAGCCTTCTTTTGTGGAGGCTGAACAGGTTCAGGTCCTGTAGCCTCCCCACGTAGGGCCTGCCTTGCTGTCCCCTGATCGTGTGAGTGGCCCTCCTCTGGACCCTCTCGATGCTGTCCTCATCCTTCCTAAAGTGTGGTGCCCAGAACTGGACACAGTACTCCAACTGCGGTCCTGACCAGTGTTGCATAGAGGGGGAGGATCACCTCTGGGTGCGGCCCTCCAGTCAATTTGCAACCCATCTGACTGTAGGCATTGGCAACACAATTGCCTAATTTTTTAATGAGAATGGGATGAGAGACAGTGTCAAAGGCCTTCCTAAAGTTCAGAAAGACTATGTCCAGTGCGACACCTGTGTCCAAGGATTTTGTGAGCTGGTCATAGAAGGCCACCATGTTGGTCTGACAGGACCTCATTTCCCCTTCTGCTGAATTAAGCAGGGTGAGGGGAAAGGAGGGAGTGGAAGAGCAAATAGCAGGAGTGCTCACCCCAAGACTCCAGAGCAGGGACTCTGGGCAAACCTCACACTGACTAGCTTATGAGCTCATAACTCATGACTCCATAGGGAGCTGCTGACATGCTCATGAGTTTAGTGAGCTCACTCTGTAGGTAGCACACAGCCAAAGAGGAGAACAGTCATGTTGCTGTGCTCCCTTGGATCTGCCCTGAGTTGAGGTAATTTATTTAATTACTGTATTTTCACTCCATGTCTTTTGTATTCAAATCTCTCTCTCTACTTGATATGCTGCTCTGTGCATGTCCTTTCACAGTATCTGATGAAGTGATCTTGGGGTCTCAAAAGCTTATGCTATATATCACTGATTTCATAGACATTAGGGCTGGAAGGGATCTCAGAAGATCATGGAATCCAGTCCCCCACCTGAAGGGCAGGAAGTCAGCTGGGGTCATAGGATCCCAGCAAGATAAGCATCCAATTTGCTCTTGAAGGTGTTCGGAGTGGATGCTTGAACCACCTCCGCTGGCAGACTGTTCCAAACCTCGGGGGCTTGGACAGTAAAGAAATTATTCCTTATGTCCAGCCTGAAAAGGTCTTGCAGTAACTGTTCGACCTCGTCATCCCTTGGGGCGCT
>NW_017728948.1:22850688-22858314 GCF_001723895.1 Crocodylus porosus
CCCTGAACCTGTGCTTTTCCAGGCTAAAGAGCCCCATGGCTGTCAGCCTGTTGTTGTAATGTCTGTTTTCCTGACCTCTGATCATGCGTGTACCGCTTCTCTGGACTTCTCTGGAGAAGTCTTCAGCAGCAGCTAGTGTTTCAGCTTTTGCATAAAAAGGAGGGTGAGTGAGTTGAAAATTAGGCTCTGTTCCTGCTCCATGTAGCCATAACTCTGGAAAACTCTTTTTGTTTTCCTTTTGGCAAGGACTGTGTTTTATCTGGGGGCATGTGGTATGCAAGAAAATATACTATATGCATAATACTCTTAAACCTGCTTTTAAATAACCTCAGTGTTGTTTGGTACTTTCCATTGTCACTATAGGTATCTGGTGAGTAACTCCAGTTTAAACACCATCTTCAAGGGGTAGCAGTAATACTTCGGTCTCCAATGGTTGTAGTATACAAACCCATTGTCCTTCATTTCTTTTATTTTCCAAAATAGAATTTCAAGGTCAGTATGGCTGCCAAATGAAAATGCTTTAGCTGTTTTGGATGCTGTTCCTTATTTTTTTTGGCTAACCAGCTTTTGTTATGAGTTTTAAAATGCATCATTTCACTGATTAAAAACCTGATTTAGCCACACTGCATATTGATGTGAACCTAAAATCAGTCCAACAGTTTTACAATCTATTTAGTCACAAAATGATGCTGTGTAGTAAGGCTGGCTTTCTCCACTGGAACAGTTTTGATGAAAGGGAATTCTCAGTTAAATGGATATGCAAAAATAGGTCTATTCTGAACCTTTGAAAATTTTGAAAATTTTGAAAATTTCAAACCTTTGTTTAATTATTAAAGTTGCAAAAAATAGAAAACTTTTTTTGGCAACCAAATTCTTTTCCAACAATTTTTGTTTATTAAGAAAATCTGGAAACAATTCAAAGAAAGAAAAACAAGTCATTTTCTGATCAGCCATAGTCCATAATATGAAAGGTGGACATATCCATGCCAGCTATAAAGGCAGTATCTTCCTCTACTGACTGATCTGCCCCAGGATAAGAACACCAACTTAACTCCTATGAAGCAGAAGGCAGTGTGCCACCTTATAGACAAAGTATTCAGAGGCAGGTAGCTTAGGAAGAGAGGTTACAGTCCACTTAGCTCAGTATTATTAGGCTACTGTGCTCTAGTGTCACCCAAGAGATGTTTGCCAGCGCTACTGCACAGTAACTCCAGTTACTGTGCATTTATTTAGTACTTGGTAATACAAGTACTAAAAAGCACAGTAATAACTGTGCAATAGCATCTTGTGTAGACACATCCTGTAGCCTATAAAAGCTCGTGCCTCTCTCAAGGAGTTGGCGCACAGCAGTCCAACTGGTGGCCCATTCCATTTAGGAGTTAACTGGAAGCCTCCTAGCCTCCTGTTCTGGGTACTGCTCATGTGATTGCTTTTGTGCTGCCACCAGAGCCTCTAGGCTACCCCTCCCTCCAGCTTCTGGCTGCCTACCCCACCTCTGGGAGAGAATGGAAAAGATATGCAGTGATTTTTTAACTCAGAAAAAAATGATCATCTCCAATTATCTGCTAAGTGACCTTTAGGTAAAATAGTGAAAACAGTCTCAAATTGTAACACAGTGATGTTTTTCTGCTCTTTGAAGTCAAAGAAATAAATAAAAGAGAAAATGAATTGCACTGTATAAAGAAATGTTTTTTTATAAAGGAAAATAACAGAGAAATCTCTCCTATTGAATCCTTGTATTATAGAGGACAAATGTATCAACAAATATTTTGTATTTAAAAAAACTGATTGTCAGAGTATACTATGAACTTTTGTAGGGCTGTCTTCATGAAAAAGGTTGAGGAAGGAAGCATTCACATATGTATGATCTACTCTTTTTTTTAATACCAACTTCAGTTAAACAAAAACTTGAAAAAATTAAGTATTAGAGCCAGATTCTTTGCTGGTGCAAACTGGTGTAGTTTTGTTGATGTTTGTGGACATATGCCAATTTATATCAAGTGTCTATATTAAAGTTAACGGAAGGTTTTACATCCTTCTGAAAGTCAATCCTTTGTCTAAGCATTCAAATACAAACCATGGAGTCAGACTGTTCCCTGCTGAATATTTTTTATTTCCATTGACTACTAGCCCATTAGCTAAGTTTGTAGAAGTGAATGTGTTTAAAATGTGTTTAAAGCATTAGTTATGAAAACCTTGATCATCAGAAATAAATGCTAATTAAAGACCTTCTACTTCCAAGTGATTGTTTCTTACCCCTCCACTCTCAAATAGTTAATCTATCTGCCTTTTTTGTTTTTTAACATTCATTCATCTCTGGCTATTTTGGATTCCAGCCTGAAGTTTCTAACTCTGTCTATGCTGCACAAGACAAAAACCATGATTCTAGATTCTATGCTACTACAGGCCCAGGCTCCTAAAATGTAGCCTCATAACACTGTGCAGTAGCATGACAGCTAAAAAGCATGCTAACAAGCTACTCTGCAGTGTGATTAGGCTACTGAACAGTAAGCATCACAAAAAAACCCATGCACCAGCACTACTACTCAGTAACTGTCATTACTGTGCATTTAGTTAATGCTTCATTAAACGAGTACTAAACTAAATGCGCAGGAACTACTGAGCATTAATGAGCATGTAGATGTGCCCAATGTGTGATAGGGCTGTGTGAAGCTTTGGTCGCTGATTCAATTTGGCAGAGATTCAGCCCAATTTGGCAGCCAAATCTCCAAATCCAAATTGAATCAGGAGACTCTTTAATCTCTCTGAATTTAATCGAAATCTCTGAATTGATGTGGAGAGATTCGATGATTCAGACCTAGATACAGCTTTAAATGTTTTTTCTACATACCTCAAGGTACCAGGCAGCGAGTGAATGCTGAGATGGTGGGGCAGATGGAGCATCTGCCCCACGAGAGCACAGGGGGGTCCCCAGTGCACTCAGCGGTGGACCTGGAAGTAGACCAGAAGCACTTCCAGTCTACTTCCAGGTTCACCATGAAGCACACGGGGGACCTTCTCCCCCAACCCCTGGCTTGGCATCTGGTGTCTCCTGGGTCTGTCAGCATCCCCTCCCCCAGTGGCCGATCCCCAAGTCGGGAGGGCATGGGGGGTGTCCCTTGTGGGCTCAGCGGTGAACCCAGAAGTGGACTGAAAGTACTTCTCTTCTATAATTTAGCATTCACAAGCTACACCTGGTACCTTGAGGTATGTAGAAAAAACATTTAAAGCTGCGTCTATGGCCGAATTGCTGATTCTCCAAATCCGCATCGAATCTTCAGATTCAGATTTGGCTGAATTGAATCAGGACAATGATCTGAATCAATTAATTGAATCACTCTCCCCGATTTGGGCTAAATCCAAATCAAATATGGCCCGTTTCACACACTCCTAGTGTGTAGCTAACTTTCAGGTACTAAAGTCCTGATAGTCCTTTCTGGGTCATGGTACCCTGGTTACTCGAGATTTTAAGGTATCTGCCTCTGCTTATATCCAGGATAGATTGTCAGAACTACTGAGAGCTCATCATGGAGGTAAAATGGTTGGCTCTGATTACAGTCAGAGTAGACTATTTCAAGAAAACAAAGAACAGTGGTTATTAAATCTAGACCCAAGCTGATTGCACTTCAAGGGGATTTTTTGTCCGCTGGTAAGCGGAGATGCTCAGTTGGAATGTATCTAAATTACAGAAGAGAAAGAGAAAGAAGGGGACAGCTGTAAGCAAGATGGAGAGGGAAGATTATATCTCCTACAATTTGTTCTCTTCTTTTCCTTTATTTGATCTAGTTCCAAATTCCAGTATTTATAGGAGATATTTTGCAGATCTCAGATTCTGAGAGTGTTTCTTATTGCAAATTTACTGACTTATAGCTTGGGCTTTTATTATGTTTCATTCTATTTGGGCTTGCTATTTGGTGTGGAGAAGCAAGGTTTCTGACACTCTCATACAAACAATCTGCTTTGATCCCTCAATGTCCTCCTCTGTCCATATACTTTAAAATCTAACTTGCAAAAGAATGTACCAAATGCTGCTGACGAACCCAAGATATAGGAACTAACATGTAGCTTTGACAACTAACGTCTTTCAGTTAAAACTCCTCTCCATTAAAATTATAAACTATGTGATGAGATTATCATTTCACAAATGATAATTAAGCTTCTTCAAGAAAATTTACCTGTGTTGTTTTTTCCTATTCACATGCCCCTAGCTGATTGTCAATTTACAATCTCTTAACAAATGTACATGTCTGATATATGTAACTACATAAATGAACTGAACAGCTGATATACTATTGGATGTTCCTTTTTGCTCAAGGAAACTAATACATTTAAATAAATATTCATTTTTCTACCAATGGAGTAAATGCCCCTCCACTCCCCTCTTTACTGAAGGAGGAAAAAAAAGGAATCTGTTATACAATTTGTTAGGTTATAACTAAATGACAGGTTATGTTCTTCAAGGGTGCATATATATAAGATGCTGACTGTGCAGTAGCCTGATACAACTGCACAGTAGAGTCATGTGGCAAAAACCTTTTGCTGGTGTTACTGCACAGTAGCTCTGGTTATTGTGCATTTATTTAGTACTTTCATAGATTCATAAATTGTAAGGGGCTGGAAGGGACCTTGCACGATCATCAGGTCCAGCTGCCCTGCACAAGGCTTATACAAGTACGAAATAAATGAGCAGTAATGACTGCGCGGTAGTGTCCTGTGGAGATGCACCCAGGAGCACTAGTATTTTTGTGGCATGGGTTATAAATCTTTGTTTGCTGACCTAACAAGAAGTTGGAAATACACAAGATAGTGAGTAGATGAAATGCAGTGACGACAAATTCACGGTCAGAAGGAACTATCAGATTTGTATACCTTGCAGGACTCTAGCTGAAACTGTTCATGAGACCTGGACTTCAATACAGGTAGTTCACAAAGCACCTACTTTACACGCATCACTTGTCATTGTCCTTAAAACCCGAAATATTGTATGACAGTAGGCTAGGAAATAAAAGAGCAAATATAGTAAAGTCTTAAAAAAAGTGGGTTGGAGTGGTCTTATGACAATGATGGTCTAGGAAATATTAAGGGAGCAAAGTTTTTTTGGAGGAGAGGGTTGTTTTTTGTTTTTTGGTAATGTCTCAGCTCATTACCAAACCCTCACTCCCTACCTACAGCCCCCTGCCCCTTCAGCCCAGCTGGTGCCCCTCATTCCTGACCTGCAGCCCCCTGCACTCCCAGAAAGAGGCAGTAGTATGACTGTCAGGCAGAGCAATGGCAAACAGAGGGTGGCCAAAGGGGGACGGGAACATGCTGCTGGGGGCAAAAATCAGTTTAGAAGTAATGGGAATACCAGAGAAGAGGGGCAAGCTTGAGTGGGGGGGGGGTAGAGGACAGGAGGGGGAACAGTATTGAAGGGATCTGGTTGTAGGTTGGGGAGATACGACTGCAGGTGATGATGATCTGCCAGTGCAGCAGTTAAAAGACTGACATGCAAATAGACTAAATGATATGAAAATTCCTCTCATATCAAATTCCTGAGCCTGGGCTGTTTCTTTCATCACCTCAACCCCCACACCATGACCCTGTCATGTGGGGATGGGGGTGTTAGCTCATGCTGGCCACTGTGTGGTGATGGCGGGGGGGAAGAGGGAGTTGGAGTAGGTTAATCACGGCCCCCCCAACCCAACTTTGGGGGAAGCTGTCCTGGGCATGGGGATCCCTGGTAGCAAAGGAATCTTAATCAACCTGGATGAGAGTCCCAGGCCACCCCCACACTGGTTCTCAGCTTTAGAAAAAATCCTGCTTTTTGACGTGAAGATACAAACGACAGACAAAAGAGCCAGGATTCTTTCTGTTTTACCATAAAAATTCCTGTAGTAATGTTTCCATTCAGGCTTTAGGCTGGGTAGCCTGGGTACGTGATACCCAGATGCCAACACACAGGGAGGCATAGGGTGGCAGCCAGACCATTTATGTACCCTTGTGTAGTCCTAAGTATACTCCACACCCAGCACCTGGTGCAACAAACTTGCAGAAAAAGCAGGGGGCAGAACTGCTTTGGGACCAGGCTTGGGTAGGGGCAGCCCTTTTGGGCAGCCTGCGGTACAGACCTGCAATGCCAGTCCAGACTTGTGAGGGGAGAGGCAGACAGGCTCACTCTTGCAGACCTTTGCATGAAAAGATTTCCTGCCCCAACCAGCAGTGCCCCATGCAACAAGCAACAAGCACCCAGAAAAAAGCGGTATGCTTTGCAAGGGTGGCGGGCAGCATTGCTTATCGAACTTAACCCCATCCTCCCCCAGAAACCATGGCTCTCAAGCAAAGCTGCCAACAATTCTCCCAAAAAAGCAACCCAGCAAGACCCAAGAAAATAAGCCAATGAAAATATTGAATTATGTCTTAAAATGCTACCTGGCAGTAAAGTAGTACTGAAAGAGCAGGAGGGTAAAATTGTTCTGATGTGTCTCCTAGTGTATTTTACTAGCTATAGCATAATAAGCCATTATGTGGTAAATCATGCCCACGTTACTGAATTAGCCATCATAAACTAAGAAAGGAAAATTAAACCAGAAAGATTTTTTAGCGGGTAAATGCTGATTACATGAACAAGCGCCTTATAAGACCACTAAATGTATTCCAAGTGACCAGCTTCTTCTGACTTGTCTTTCTTGTACCTTCTAAACTTTTATCATCTATGATTTCTCTTACCTGCTCATTTGCCTTTCTCTTCTCTTCTCCAAACTACAGTCAAGTGGGTGCAAGCAAATGCTCGGCTGGGTCACCATAAAGCAGCTTGGAGTCTGCTATAGTCTGCAGTGCATCATACCAGGCTCTGGGCTAGGTTAGGATTGCAGGGAGAAGAGACAGCACTCTCTACCCATGCTGTTGAAGTTGAAGCCATTGTTTGCAAGAAGGAAATAAAAGTTTCATAGGGCAAGGAAGAGAGAGTGCAGGAGGAAGCTTGACTGTAGACTTGGGATTACAACACTTGGTTTTGGAAGGGACAGTTCTGGGATATGGATCCCACTTTTACCTGCATTTTAAATATACAGCTGTTGAAGGGCCCAACATTGTCAGTGTGTTAGACATACCCAGAGCTACCTAGTTTTTAGATCCCAGTCAGTCTTAGTGAGGAACTAGGGTGCCTAGATGTTCAGGCTAACTAGTAGTAGGCACATACAGAAACAGAACTGCAGATACCTGGGAGACTTTCAGGCAGAAATTTAGGGGCCTCGCTGGATAAGTAGCCACTGAGCAGGGATTTCTTTTAGGCAAATATATCCTTTTTTTTGGACTTGGCTATTACTTAATATCAAATTTTATTTAAAGAAACATTTTAAAAATACTATTTGAAATGTAGATTTCCTGAATTGTATTTTAGATAGATGAAGCTGAAGATTCATTTCAATGATAAATCAGGTTTTAAAAACATCGAAGTAAAGATAACATTGGCTTTTAGTACTAGGTAATACAATAGGAAGAAGGACCATGTGCTCATGAGGATAATGAAAGTGATTTTATAATATCTGTGGGTACTGTTGTGGGTGGGCACACTTGCCTGCCTGTACACTAATGCCAGGAGCCTGGGCAACAAGCAGGACGAGCTCGTCCTCCTGCTCAGTGCAAAGA
>NW_017728948.1:22858325-22862380 GCF_001723895.1 Crocodylus porosus
GGCAGGGGGCTGGACTCGATGATCTCCCGAGGTCCCTTCCAGCCCTAATGTCTATGAAATCTATGAAAATCTATGAAATCTATGAAATGTACAAGAAGAGACATTTCTGTTCACAAACTGCGTAATTATGGCTATTTTATTTACATGCAGATGCCTAACTTTGCTTATGCAATTTGCTTATATAAATGACCATGACCCAGAATACTTTGAGTATATACTTTAGGAATCTACTAAAAAAATTGCATACTTGGCTTTGTTGTGTTGTACGATCTACAGCTAAGGTGCATCTACATGAGATGCTTGCTGCACATTAGCTTAATAACATGGTTATTAAAAACCATGCTAATAGCCTATGGTGTAGTGTTATTAGGCTAATGCATAGTAAGTGTCACAAAAAAGCTGTGCGCCAGTGCTACTGTGCATTAACTCTAGTCACTGCGTGTTTAGCTAGTACTTCATTAAACCAGTACTGAACTAAATGTGCAGTAATTAGGGCACATTAATGAATGTGTAGACATGCCCTTAGTGTCCTAGTTAAGTCTCGAGTTCTGAAACTCCTGACTGACTTTGACAAATATAACATTAAACATTGTACTGAAATAAGGGAATGTTATCTACCCTGTGCACCCTTTAGAAATATATTAACCAGCTGATGAATAAAACTTAACAACTTTTCTGTAGATTATCAGCATTTTCACAATGCTCATTTTCAGTTTGAGACACATAAATAATTGTATAGCGGGAGAATAATTTTTCATCAGAATGGCCACTGACAACACAAGGGAGTGCAGATTGTATGTGTTGGATTAATATTTGATAGTAGTTTGATGCAGACCTATCATTTGCTCCTCAGGCAAGAAAATGGTGGTCAGTGTTTGAGTGATTTCTATACCCAACTGTTATATAATGTTACAACATGGAACACATTGAGAGACTGGGTGCATATGGCAGACCATGTGAAAGGGATGATAGCAAGAGAGTGAAAAACTGATTAGAACTCCTGGAGTATACAATTCAGCAAAGAAACTGAGTCTGTAATAAGCCTGACATATTTGCGGGATCAGCAAAGAAAGATTTTTTTAAAATGGGAACTAAGTCAGCAGGTCCAACGTGGAATTTTAAGGAAATTTTGATTTGATAGTGCCTGAGAGGATAGGAATAAATGAGGGGATGTAATGCAGCAAGTTGCTAACTCAGGGTACAGGGTGGAAGAAATATAGAGTAGAGTAACATCTGTGACTTTCAGTAATCATAAGAATGTATATAAACTCCATCTGATATTCTGATCGCTATGGACTTGAACCCACTGAGATAATTATTTAAAAGGATCTGCAAACACTTCATAGATAAAATCCTGATCTACACTGGGAGATGGGGATTAGGACATAAGAAGTGAAGTGGTAGGAGGTTGGTGATGCTAGTATCTATTATCATAAAGGGAATCCTTTCTCTGTTGCGTTTAGGCATGAAAGTTGTGATAGATACAAATGATGTGTTTACAGTGTGATCTAGGGCATAAATGGAAAAAAAAGACCTCTCAGCAATTAAATTCGGAAGGAAAGCAAGACGAAGATGAAATTGGACTGGAACGAAATTGGGAAGGTCAAGACATAATGGAGTACCATGCAGAGAAGGATGCTTGTCTGCTACCCTAACCATAACAGCAGTACTAAAGCATTACGTGCTTTCCATCAATCATACTGATTGTTTGTCAGCATCATCGAGCCTGTCAGGCTGAAAAGCTAAATGCTGTTCATGGAAGGACTCTATTTGTAACCACTCTTCCTGGGAGAGGAGTGATTGCTGGACTGACTGGGGAGAAAAAAATGCAGTGTTAGTTTTGAGCTCTCGCACAGTTTTATCACAATCAGGAGGTATGGGGTGGAAAGCTGGGTAAGTCTGGAGCATGGAAGCAAAGCAAGTGAACAAATTCAGAATTTCCTTCTTCGTACAATCCTTCTCCAACATTAAGACAACATTGTCCATGAGGTGTAGTTAACAACACATTGCTTTCGCTAGTATTATGTATACTCTGAAGTGTGCAGAGAAATGAGTCAGCTTTCCTGGAGGAAGAGTCATCTTGTGCATATATCTTTCTTATTTTCCCTTTATTCACCTCTCCTTTGGTTTTGATGTGCAACTGCTGAAATGGCTACTAAGTGTGCCAGTGTCCATGTATCCAAGCTGGACAAAAAGCACGGGAGCAATAACAGCAAGTCAGTAGAATAATAACCTGTATTTTTTTCTCCCTTTCTGCCTCTATTTTTTGATACTATGAAGCCTGAGATTTCAAGGAAAAGTTAGGTATGTATGGCTCTTCAGGGAAGTATTGCATAGACTTTAATATAGAAGAAATCAATAAGGTTATATTAAACTGCTGGTTGTTCTACCTAATAGGATGACTTCATTATTGCCTGCATCTCTAATCAATTATTCCCTTGGTTTATCTCCTCCTTTATGGTATATCCTGTCACATGTAGAGATGACAAATTCTTTGGAGCAGTTCTGGCTCATTATTGGGTGTACCTTTTGCGTAACTATGCCTTAGGATTCTATAATGCATATTTGATGTTACCACAATTCATAAACAATACCTAGATGCTACCACAATACATGTTACTAACAAAAATTAAATAGAGCTCAATAGCAATTACTATCAGATTAAATAACATTGGTTATCAAAAGACATCTAAACCATGGAATACTGTTGGCTGGTTTAAAGTTAGATAGGAAAGTTACAATTGTTAATTAGTTCCTTCAGGACTCTTTCAGGAGAGGTTTCAGGAGAAAAACAACTAGGGCAAAACTGCAAAAATTGTCCATAATAAAGCAGTGACATAGTATCTTTCAGGGATGTATGTTATAGCTGTGTTGGTCTAAGAAATAGAGAAAAACAAAGCTCTTGGGTCACAGGTGATATCGTTTATAAGACCAACTAAATGGCAGCATTTTTTTTCTTTCTTTTCAAGCTTTCAGGTACAAACACCCTTTTTTAGGCTGAGAAGAATTCAAAGATTGTAAAACTTCTAAGGATGAAAGAAACTTCATTTTGCACAGGGGAGGTAGAGGGTGGAAGTTTATCCCCCTAGGTATGTCAGAGTCCTTTTGTGAGAGTGCAGAGTAGGCAGACTTCTTCCCTGGAGGTGTCCAATGTCAGACAGGGAGGTGAACATTTCTTCTTTCTTGGTTAGCAATCAAGTTTATATTTCTGAGTGGCTAAAAAGGATATCTTCCACGTTTCAGGGATGTAAGTTATAGCTGTGTTGGTCTAAGAAATAGAGATAAACAAACACCCAAGAGCTTTGTTTAATGTAGAAATGTTCTTCCTGAGATTATTATTTTTGAATCTCTGAAAGGACCCATTGGTTGTGTTCACACATGCAAGCACGAGCGCTTACAGCAGCTCAACTAGAAGTGGTGCAAATTTGAGCTGGGGTTTTTTGCCACAGTGAATGTGCTTGGACTTGCACTTTGTTGTGAAGCAAATTCTGCCACTTGGGGCAAAATAACCCTGGCTGGCTCCTCCCAGATCTGCAGCCAGGGGGACCTAGAGCCCGGGGCCAGCATCTGTACTGTCCCCAGCAGTATAAAAGCTCCTGGGCCCAGCAGTACAAAAAGCTGCCCTGGCAAGTAGCTCAGGGCTACTCACTCTCAGGAGCTTCTGGGACCCAGCCAATTGGTACCTGTGGACACTACCCCTTGTGCCAGCTGGACTGCTGAAGCAGCCCTGAGAGTTACCTGCACCCTTTACCCACTGCAGCCATCTGGCAGTGGGGGCTGCTGCCTGGCCGTGACCTGCTGTGGACCTGCCAGACTTGGATGGGGACTGCACAGCCAGTAGAGGCATCTGCCCCTCTGGGCCAGCTGCCAGTGAGCTGTGGCTGCAGGGTTGGCCTTTGTGTGGCACTACTGCCATGTGTGCCCCTGCCTGGCCATCTGGTCAGCTATTGCTCAGAAGATGTTCCCAGTGTGGTAGCCTGCTTTGAATTGTCAAAGCATGTCCTCCGGGCTCTAATTGGCCAGAAGGTCAGCCACCTTCTGCTGGGTCCAAGGTG
>NW_017728948.1:22863462-22914976 GCF_001723895.1 Crocodylus porosus
TTACTGTCTGAGCCCCCAAGGTCTGGAACAGTCTGCCAGCGGAGGTGGTTCAAGCACCTCCATTGAACACCTTCAAGAGAAAATTGGATGCTTATCTTGCTGGGATCCTATGACCCCAGCTGACTTCCTGCCCTTTGGGCAGGGGGCTGGACTCGATGATCTTCCGAGGGCCCTTCCAGCCCTGATGTCTATGAAATCTATGAAATATCCAAGGGTCTAATTTTGCCCCTGTGCTGCAAACTTGCAGCGGGGGGAACCTTTTCCCATTCCTACATGTGCCTCTTACAGCATCTCAAAGGGGTTTGAGATGCTGCAAGAGGCACATGTGGGCTCATCTGGATGCGCCCATTGAGGGCTACTTAAGTTTGTTACGTTACATTTCTCTACTGCAAATGTAAAATAAAAATAATTTGTATATCTGAACTAAGTTCACTGGTGTATGAAACCTGACTAATATCAAGTCATCCTTAAGATCTTGATTGTAGTATGTGTTTTCTCATAAACATGGTTAAAACAATGTATTTTGCATTGCTAAATGAATGCTAAAATATCAAAACCATTTCTTCCTGTTGGCCAAAATGTAGTTGATCAAATCATTTGAATAAAAGTGGAAGTAACAAAACTGTCATAGAGTCTAAGATGATTAGGCAAAAAATGCATAAGATACTAGCTACTGTATATGTGCACATTACTGGAAAGGTTATAGAATGAATAAACAGCACAAAGGATTTCAATGAAATTCACTCAAATGAAGTCAAATCTTAATTTTGTGACAACTGGTGTGGAGGAGAAGCATGGAGTTGTACTGTGCCAGGGCAGACCTAAAATCAGGTAAGAGTGGCTCTGCTGCGGAACTGCTCCACTGTTACCTCCTATGCCATGGAGGTAGGTAAGGAATGAGTAAGCAGTAAACAGAAGCTCAGCTTCACTCCCTGTATCATCTCTTCTCCACCTTTTAGTCAGCAAAGGTAAATAATTTGCATCAGGAGTATGGAAACTACTTCTCTGTAAAAGTAATCACAGTAGAGGTCTACTTTGAGAGAAGCTCTACTTACCAAAGAATGTAACCAAAGTCACTGTGTATCCCTAAGAGCCCTGCTACCCATTCAAAGCAAGCTGGATAGAAACTTGCTATAGAATTTTTTACACATTTTCAAGCATGAGCTTCCTTGCTGGTTGGCTCTTTTTATAGCTAGTCATTTCTGTCATGTGATAATTACTTTGCACATGTGGTTAGTCTATATTTATTGTATGATTAATCAATTAATTGTGTGACAATTACTTTGCACTTGTGGCCTGTCTTATTTGCACGCTGGTGTAAATTTATTGCATGATAAGCCAGTTAATTGTGTAATGTGTAGCAGAGGCCTTAAAAGAATGCATTTTCATGTTTTCTATGCAAGATCATGCACACAACTGAGGTTTCTCAGAAAAAGCTCAAAAGCTGCCTGTGACGAAATTTTGAAGCAGTTTCAGTGACTTTCACAAATTTTCATACTGGAAGTGGTTGACTGTTTAACCAATCAGAAAGCAGGAAAATGCCATATAACTTACCTTGCCACACACCAATACAGCTCATACAGCAATTTCTTTTGAGATTCAAAATTATTTTTACATTTTAAAACCAAATGTATTAAAAAATATTGTAATATACTTTCCATCTGTAAAGTAATGCTAAATCCACTGGATGGACATGTCACTGTGTATTATTTGTTCAGTATCATGTAATTGGATGCCACTTGTGCCTAGTGTGCAAGAAGCCATTAAAGAAACTCTGGAAGTATTCCATTAATCATATTTTGTCATGTTGCAAATGAAAGAAGTCATTTATATTTTATGACAGTTAGTAATTAAACATTTAAGGTACTCTGCCAATATTTGCTATACAATGTAGAAATGGAAAACGAACAGAAGGCAAAATCTGGCACATTTTTCCATGGACATACTATGGGAATGTGTATCAGCAGAACTGCACTGTTATAAGAGCCAATGGCATTGCAATAAAATGAGGCAAAACCATTTTCACCTCTGCAAACAGATGTTTTCTCCTCCTGTCTTCTTAGAACAAAATTGATGCACAGATATTTTTACTCTTTAAAATAAAATATTGCTTTGACGAGCACAGAAAGATTAATTGTGTTCTGTAGAAGAGTTATAACTTTATAAAGGATGAATGAGTCCAGTTTAATGTTACCCTTCTCTTCCATCTTATTCTTAAATGGAATAGTCTTTCTTGTGTCATTTGGTTTGATTTTTTGAGAAGGAGATAGACAGATAGTGGGAGGTGGACAATATAGTTATAAGATTAATTAACTCTTTCTGGTTATAATAGTGTTTCCAAATTAAAGTGTGACATATTTAGAGGTCTGTTCCCTCACTACTGTTAAAGTAAATAGAAAAGCTCTTTCCTCTCCTAGGAACTGGATTAGGTCCAAAGCATGGATCTCCTTTCCAAAGTTACTGTCATTCTTCAGATCTGTTCTCCAAGTGTAATTCTTATCCATAAGGACAACACACATTTTTAAAATACTTTTATTATACTACAGAAAGAATGATGCTCTTTTTCTTCATCTGCATCATTAACAGATGTTCCTGTTACAGGTCAATCGGCTACAGCTGTATGAACACATCCTGAAGCAATTAAGCATGGATTTCAGTTGGTCCAAAGTGCAACCTTTAATTTGTGATATGCTGAATGATTTCTCAGAGCTGTCAGGCACCCTTTACTCCAACTGAGCAGAGTGGGAGCTGAGGTACTCAGCGCTTGCAAGATGAGATTTTATATGTAGTCATACAGTTATGCTACTAGATAAATTCCCCTGAAGGACAAACTGTATGTCTGTGATAGGATTGCTTGCTGAAGAAATTCTCATCATGTCTCACATTCAAGACAGGATTTCTGCTGCTCTTGCATTTCTCTCTATGAACACGGAGTCCTTTGTTAGTCACTGGGCGTGTCTGCATGTGAACATTTACTGTGCAGTAACTTAAATTACAGTGCAGTAACTGAAAATTACTGTGCAGTACGGATTATTGTCTACAGGTGCCTGTCCATATTGTGCAGTCACTATGGTGGCTTACACCAACTTGAGCATAAATTTGTTACGTGCATGATGCAGGTAGCAAACGTATGCCCGATTAGTTACTGGGCAGCAACACATGTGTAGATGCATTAATGTGCAGTAACACGGGAGGTTCCTAGCTGGGTCTGCCCAGCAACTATGGGCCAGCCAGAGCCCAGCCTTAGGGCTCTTGCCTGGCCCCCTCTCCTGCTGCTGGCCTGGGCTGTTCTTTGGCAGCGCATAGCTGTAGGGTAAAAAAGCCTGCAGCCATTTTGTGCCTTGGGGCACACACTTCAGGAGCTGCTTGTAGCTGCAGCACCCCATCAGGACCGATGTGTCCCCCCTGGACAGCCCACAGGCTGTGTTTGCTGGGCCTGTCTTGCTCCAAAGGTGCTGCCTGGCCACAAGTGAGTGCTACAAAGGGCTGCAGTTTGCTGCACCCCTTTCCCAGCCCTGTGATCTCACTAGGGCTGGTGGCCCTGCTGGCTGTGCCACCAGGGCCAGCACCTGCTCCTCACTGCTGCTGACCCCCCAACTTCTCTTTTTTTTTCAAGACCATGGTAAAACACATCAGCTGCTCAGCTGTGACTCCCTGTCCACGCTTCTGTCAGGGGTGCTGCTCCCAGCCCTCCAAGGCCAGCATCACAGGGCCAGCCATGCAGGGGTCCAGTCAGCTGGCATGGGGCATGATGTCCTCCTCCCCTGTGTCCAGCCCCATCTCTGTCCTGGTTGGTGTTGCAGTGCTGCATTCTGGGCAAGGTCCTACAGGTCCAGTGGGTGGCCGTGACCATGGGGACCCCCCAGGATCTTGCCCTACATGCAGGAGCTGACCCACATTCTGGTACCCCAGGATCCTGCACCCATACCCCACATCACCAGAGAAGGGGACCTCGGGCCTTCAGCACCCTGCCCTGCATTTCTCCCCAGCTGCTGTGCCCACTGGCAGCCAGGGAGCCTTGGCCAGTGGCTGCCTCAGCCTTGGCCCCATCCTGCAGCTGCCCATGAGGAGCAGCTGGCTATGGCACCTCCAGCTACAAGAAGCACCAGCTCCTCCCTGGGGGAGCCCAAGGCCAGGCAGCCCCCAGTCCACTGGAAGCAATGGACACTGGGTGAAGCCAGACACCACCTGGCATGGGGAGTCCTGCACTGAGCCACCAGTCTTACTGCCCCCAGATGGATGGTAGGTCCCACACTGGGGGTGGCTCCCAGCTCCAGTTCCCATCCCTGCCCTTGCCCCTGGTTCCAGCCCTGCCCCCTCCTCATCTGGCCCACCTACACTCCCTTGACTCCAGGTCCCTGCCCCCTCCCAGCATACAAAAAGATGTGACACAGGTCAGACCTTTACTGAGCAGTTCATGTTCCCACAGATGCATGGGCAGAGGCATCTCATGTACCCTGGAAGGGTACAGTGATCTCCTTCTTGGCAACAGGGGGCAGAAACATATAGTTCTGTGACTGATAGCTGTTCAGGCACTAGCGGATGTTGCAGGGCAAGCTGGGCTTGGCCCTCTTGCTATCATAGCTCAGGGTCCTGATCCAGGACTGCAGATGTGCCTTAGGTACCAGCAGAAACAGCAGCAGCCAGGGTAGAGGTGGGAGTAAGTAGGGCCTGGAGCTGTGGCAGCAGGTGCTGCCAGCAGCCTGGCTTGGCCCACCCTGGGAAGGGGGCAGGGGAGGCAGGTGGCCTGTGGCCAGCCCCCAGGGAGCAAGTGGGGACAGGGGGCTTGTGTGGCACCCATTTGGGCCCAGGCTTGCCTGGCTAGCTTACCATAGTCCCTGGGCATCTGCATGTAGCTGACCTCCAATCTGAGGCCAGGCAGCATACAGCCTCTGGAGCAGATCATCATATCTCTCAAATGTTGCATACTCTAACAAAAGCTTTCTGTCTCTTGCTTCTACAGGGCAACATCTGGGAGATGCCACAGGGGCCCGCAGGACTGCCACTGGAGGCTTACTGCCACCCACTGCTGGAGCTTCCTGGAGGTGCTGGTTGCACTAGCAGCACAGCCAGGATGGGACCACAGGCTGGTGGTCACAGTGGAGGGCTGTGTGGTAGACCAGAGGGTGTGGCAGGCACAGGACCTCACCTGGTAGACTGCCTGGGAGGAGGTGCAGCTGTGGGTATGCCATGCCTACTGGGTGGAGCTGGCAGCCCTGGAGTGGCAGTGTGTGGAGCTTCTTGAGCAGCAGCTGGCTGCCCACAGTTGTCCAGCAGAAACTGTGCCCATACTTCCCTCTGCCCCAGCCCCACAGGTCCTGCCCACCACCCCTCAGCAGGCCCCCAGCAGCACCCTGGAGCAGGTCCTGCAGCATTTGGTGGCCGCAGGCATCCCTGGCCTTTGCCGCAGGCCCTGGAACCTGGGGGAACTGTTTGCAGCTGGGGTGCTGGCTGCCTTTCCCCAGGCTCTCCAACCTGGGCAGCCCCACTCTTCAGCCCCTCACAGATGGACTTAGAGACGGGGTCAGACATGTGAAGTGTCTGTAGTTTATGGAATAGGGTTTTTTTTGTTGGTGGGTGGGGAGGGTAGTGAAGGGGCACCATGTGTGGGGAGAGGGGGGAGGAAGCTGTGTTCACTGAGTGGGGAGGAGTTGGGGGTTTTTCTATTAATAATGTTTGTATGGTCTCTTCTACATGTGTGCCCTGGAGTGGTGCTGGGGGTGGGCATGGGGTCAGTGGTGTCTGGGCAGCAGGGCAGGTCTGGAACAGGGAGTGAAGCAGGAGTGGGGTCAGCCAGAGCTGGTGCCCTGGGCACAGCTGACAGGTGCGTGGTTGTCCTGGGACCTGGACAGGGTGGGTCCTGGTGGGGTCAGCACCATGGCCAGCAGCAGTGCAGGGTACTGGTTTTTGCTGGCTGGAGCAGCGGGGCATTGGGCACTGCTGGCAAGGGCAGAGGCTGGAGCAGCCATGGGAGAGGGGGACAGGGTGGTCAGGGAGAGAGTTGCTGTGTGCTGCTCCTGTACTAGGTATGCAGCTCCCGGGCAGGGGAGGAGCTGGCTAGGGATCAGAGAATTGGTGTGTGCTTTTAAGATGGCTGCCAATTGCTGGCAACTGCCTCTGGCCTCAGCATGGCTGCCAAGTGCTGGTAGCCATGTGACCAGAGACAAGAGCTCCCCTTGGTGGCCACAGGAGCACATGGCAGGCTGATCTGACTTGGGAGTAAATCTAGTCCCAGGTTGCCTGCACATGTAGATGCTGGCCCTATTCTTGTTTACTGCCCAGTAACTTACTATGCAGTAAGTTTAATGTGAAGTAAATGCACATATAGATGTGCCTACTGTGCATGAAACCAAATACTGGCAACACTTATGAAATAAAATTGTAATTTCATCCTAGATAACCAAATCGAAAAATTAAAATATGCATATCTGTATTTCCATATCTGTCATGCCATATTAGGAACCTGTGTATAAAAGATCTCCTGAAGCATTACTGTCTGTTTAGAAATGTTTCATGGAATTAACCTATATTTACCTTATTATAGGGCTGATTCTACAAACAGATACTCACATGAGTAGTCTCACTGGCTGCTGTGGGCCAGCTGGAAGAAAGAAAATCACTCCTATGGATAACTGTGCATTTCAATTAGAGTTTCAATTAGAGTAGGGAGATGGTAGTATTCACACTGTGAAATGTTATCAGCTTTGCTCCCTCCTGGAAGAAGCAACCTTTAAGCAAGAACAAGGTCATTATAAAAAGGCCTGAACAAGACAGTTTATTTTAGAAAATGAAACCTAGCTTTTCCTGGACAGTAAAATTACTTTCCTTGGTTTTTATTCTGTGTTTTTAGTCTTTGTCCCAACCAAGCAATTTAACCAGCATCATATGTATATGGCAGATCTTAAATCATTCTGTCTTATACCTGGAAGCTTTTGTGTTATTCATAGGAACATTGTATCATTTCTGGAGCTGTAAAAATGTATATTGTTCTGAATATTTTATTCAGACAAAAAAATGACAAGAAATGATATATAATGTGCAACCAAATGTAAAAATAGATTCAATTATAAAGAATGGATTTGGATTTTTGTAAAAGATACAGATATACAAACAATACAATTAAGCATCATAAATAAAATAATATACTTATTATAAGTTCCAAAAAACTTACTTTTTTAAAAAAGTTAAAATGGAAATTTGGTTACAGATGCCAGTTAAAAATAAAAGCACAATACAGTAGAACAATCATGCATTTACTATCAAAACGTGAATGTAACAAGTTGTAAAAGTACCATAAATATACAGGCATGTGATGATTTTTTTAAAAACTGGTTTTATATTGTATTACTTAAAGTAGACATATTTCTCTCTACTCAAGATGACTCTTATCAAGAACAGATCCATGGAAACAGACACATTACTTTTTCACAGTTTAAAACATCTATGTTCTCTCTATGCATGTTATGGACATGAACAAATTTCTAATGTTTTCAGTTCTCTTTCATGAACTGTTTCTGAATTCTAGCTGGGCAGCCTATTAGCACTACTATAATGATCTTTCACCTGCATAATAATACACTACCATTGGATCTGGTTCCACTGTAATCCATAGCAAAATTGTCATTTATGTCAATGAGATGAGGATCAGGTCTTCTATTATAAAGAAGAATGCAAAAACTTAAAGAGCAATCTGAATATATTCATTCTGCAACTTTTTCAATGGGTTCTGGGGTTTAAATGAAAGTATTAGATGGTTAGTCTATTTTAAACCACATTCATCTATTTACATCATATATACACATTTATAAATGTGGCAGCAAATGCTTGAATTATGTTTAGCAGGTTCACAAAATTCCAGATTTCAATCCAAGGGGTTTGCTTTAATGAACAAAGGCAGAAGAATATATATATATATATTTAACATGTGCTAATACTCGGACTTAAGGACAATGCTGGCTACTGGCAAGTAGCCAGGAATATGACAACCTTGAAGAGATTGCCAAGTGAAGCCATTCAAGTTTTGTTCCAGGATTCTGAAGATGTTGTAAGAGAAGTCAACTCATAAAACATGATTTTGCTGCCATTGGCAATTTTTCCAATAGAACAGGATAAAGGGAAACAATTTTGGCTGTGTAAACTGCATTCCCAGTCTATGTGCTTCTCGTATTTCTCATAGGGAATTCCACCTTTCAAAGGAATCACACTTTTTGGAGTGCAGGGGAAGAAATAATCATTGCGTGCACAGAGATGCTCAGGGTTAAGTTTTGCTCCAGAATTTGTGTCTAACTAGCTGCTGCAGCCTCTTGTGCAGCCATGTCCCAGTATATTGTTGTTGCATCCATCCTGAAGCCTTCCATGTGCCTGAAGGGATGCTCTGCTTTCCATACTAGATGTCTGTCCACTTTGATCCTGCTGTTGTCTTAATCTACCAAAGAACAAAATGATAATATATTTACTCTGACCCCAAACAGTATAAAGAGAAAAAAAGTATTCTGCCCATAGGTATATGCACACATCTGTAAGCCAGTGCCTAGTCTGGGCCTACTTATGTCCACAGTTAAACTTCTTTGATCTCCGAGACTTCTCTTTCCTGCTTCCCTTTCTTGGTTTTTTTATTCTTAATAGCAGGGAATTTCTTCAATCTGGGCTGATGTTACATTAATGGTTCAATCCTGTTATCATTCAAGTACAAAGTCTATCCATAGGTGCACAAAATATTACAGTTGTTTTGCCTCCAGCTCGCTCAGATTGAGACTGCTACAGGGGGAAGCAATTTGCTCAATACACTACTTGTTTTGAATGAGTGGGAGAGTATGGGAGGAGAAAAAAATTTGCGGTAGAAGAAGTCCTGGCTCTGCCTACTCACTCGGTGCTGATCAACAGTTTGTCAGGCACACTACAGGGAATAAGCAACTGACCCCATTTTTCATTCTATACAAATATTAGCAGCCAGCATTAGGGCAAAAGAAATAAACAAGTGGAAATGAACAAATGGAATGTGCTTCTCATAATTACTGTCATGTTAGCATCCGATGAAGTAGATCAGTCTTTCCCAACCGGTGTGCCACAGCATATTGGTGCCATTGGACACGTCCAGATGTACTGTGGGATCTTGGGGGGAGGGGCTCCCAGTGGAGTGTGGCTACAGCCAGTGCTGTCACTGCCATCCCACGCAGCCACTGAGCCCCGGTTGGGCCTGCACCAGTAACCCGCTCCCCCATGCTCCGTGTTCTGCCACTTGTGCCATGGGATGAAAAAGGCTGACTAAGTGTGTCATGGGACAGAAAAGGTTGGGAAACACTGAAGTAGATGGTTGCCTACAAATGCTTAGGGTTTTCTGAACCACTTAGTCTCTCGGGTGCCACCCTTATGGCACCTACCTTATGTCTGTTATATGTTGTTAAAGGCTCCTAATGGATTTTCTGATGTAAGATTTGTTTTCCTAAATCCCTTAGGAGCTTTAGACAATCATCTCCTATTGCTGTTGTCTTATAAAAATGATAGCAACAGCAGGCATTTCAAGTGACACCCATCGCACTAATCATTCCTTTTATCATGAGAATTCTCACTAAATCAGTTTAAAAGTGTGTTGCAGTTTCTGCATAATTAATATTTTGTACTGGTGTTTTCCCTTCATGTCCTAACACCTGGAACTTCTTGCACCTAGCCACCTGTGGTCATGCAATAAGCAAGTTTGGAGCTGTCATAGCTACTTTGAAGAGACTTCTCAGACAACAGAAGGCACACAGAAGTGCAGCACCTATCAAAAGTAATAACACAGGCATATCTCACACCAAGAGACAGTTTATAACTTCCAAGTAATACCTATTTATAATATATGCAGTTGACTTTTGTGACAGAGAATTATTATGAAACAACTTTTTTCAAGGTCACAGGATGGAATCCACACCAAGAATAATAAACAAATAGAAACTGTTGCAAGACATGCGAACCTTATGCATAAATGAACATGAAACAACATAGTGACAAAGGTAGTTATAGTTTTGCCCAGTAGTTAACTTCAGGATTGGGTTCTGCTTTGCTCTCATTGATAGAGGCATTTAGGCCACACACAATATTAGCTGGGGTGCATTAACTTAATCCCAATTCAATTAAGATTCACTTTATGCACTCATATCTACATGAGGGGGTCAAGCCACTGAACCCAACCTATAGCCAGTGCACAAATCAAGATTGCAGGAAACCACATCAACATTACTGAACCCCATGAGAAGGACACAGTTCCCAGTCATATCTTCACTTCCTGCGTGGTTCATTAACTGACCTATGTATCCATCTACATAGTATGCTGGCTGATGTCTAGCCCAACCAAAATGCACTTAGATGTTTTGGTTCAAGACATAAAGATCCTGGACATGCAACTCTTGTAAAATTCACCTGTGGGTGCACATGTCCAAAGTTTAGGTAGAACAATACTCAGTGCTGCCATGTTTAGATGCCTTAATGAATACTGGACCTAATTACAAATTCAGATCCTCCAAAAGCCCAGTTCAATTGCCACCTAAAGCCCATAGACATCTTAATTTCTGCATCTCATAAGATGTCTGAAATTCTGCCAGAAGATTCCAGAAAAACTTCAACCTGAGCAGCTTGGTGCCTTTCTCATACCTTACTTCCTTCTGAAATTCACAACTTAGTGTTTCTCCACCGACCTTCCCGAGGGACCAAACCTGTTAGGTGATCTCAGAATAAACTTCATGGATTGGACTCCACATAAATAAACAGCTGTAGGAGGAAGAAGTTTATATCCTTTTGCCTATAAGTTCAGTGGTTAGAGATCCTATACAGGACATGGAAAACCTATATTTAATGCCCTCCTTTTTCTGAGGGGTGCAAACATATAGATCTTTCCTGCCAGGACAGTGTCTTAACAACCAAGCTGTGGGTTATTGGGGCATGAAGTACTGTCAAGCTCTCTTTTTGATGCTGTTCCAATTTTCATGTCCTGATCAAAGAATTATTGAGCCAGAGAAAGAGTGATAGCAATCATAAACATAATTCTGAAGGTTAGTTGATGGGGTCCTTTGAAGGTGCTAGCTCTAGTACCACTCACGTGTTTACAGTATATTACATAAAAAGTCCTTGAAGCAAATATTAGAAATGGGGACTCCCCTTCTCAGTTGAGGAGCCAACCACTTAGCTATAGGCTCTTACTCCTAGTCTCTGGCCCAATCAGTCTTCGATTGTTCCAAGCTTTTTGGTTCAATCTCTTAGAAAGTAGAAGCTGTGGGTCTGCCTCTTTTTAGGCTAAGAGGGAACTGAATGTAGGTCTCCAACATCCTAAGAGAGTTCTCTGACTATTGACCTATTTGGATATGCGGGTAGCAGATCCTTCTAGCTTTCTTTAAAAGAAACCAGAAGATACTATTGTATTTTGGGTGGAAACAAACATGGTAGGTGTGCTCTGCAAAAGCCTACTGGAACAAGCTCCTCAGTAGAGCTAGTGGATGGAACACCCAGTGAGCAAGTCCCACTGGTGTATAGGTGCCAAGCTAAGCTGCTTGGCACTGTCAGGATCAAAGCCCCTTAGAGTATATATAAATGAAATATTTAGGTATCTGGGGAACTTTACTGATGAAAACTGTGGATATGTGTGATGATTATGAGGCGGTATTTTTTGTGGGGATGCTATATGTTTTAAGAGTGTCTTTGGATGGGTTTTATTCAGGCAGGGACAGGGTTAAAGGCTGGATTGTAGAGGGGCTGGGTGTGGTTTCACTGATTGCACTCTGCCCTGGGGAATCCCTTTGCTGAGAACTCTGACTCTTTCTAGGGGGTGGAGGGAGGCTGGAGATGTAAGTGGGGAAGCAGGAGTGTGCATGTACCTGCTGGAGTCAACAGAAGCCTATTGGTGTAAAGCCCCCAAGAGTGGCTGCACTGCACTGTTTGGTCTGCAGCAGAGAAGCTTAGAGCAGTGGGGCAGAGGCAACCTGCTGCAGGCAGCAGAGAAGCTGAGACCTTCGGGGACCAGGAGCAGCTCAGTGCAGAGACAGCAAGGATTTCTGTTGGCCACTGGAACTAAATGTGGACTGCGAAGTTAGTCCAAGCCAAGGGTGAGAATTACAAGTTGTCACAGTGTGGCATCCCTAGAGGTGGCACGTTGCCCCTAGTGGCCTGTGACCATGCCAGCTCCACCCTGCAAGTGCCTGTTCCTCTCTCCTGCCACGTCTTGTTGGAATAGATAATAAAATAGGAAACCTGCCCCCAGGTTTCTGCTCAGTCATGGTCCTAATGGACTCCACTAAAACCCTGCAGATTCTTTGACCCCTTTCTGGGTCCTGCACTAAGTAGGTGCCTCAGAGGACACCCTAAGCCTTATGGGCTATATGTGTGGCTCCAACACTGCCTCTTTACCGTGCCCCATGCCTCACAGATGGTATTCAGACATTGTCCCTCTGAAGCCTAAGTTTAGCTTAGCCTTTTGCCATAACTGGGCCCTTGGCCCCTGTCTGTGCGCCCCCACTGGCACTGGGGTCTATCCCATAGTATGTCTCAATGAGGCTTCCTTCTCCCCAATAGCCTCAGTCCCATCCACCAGTGTAAATAACAACAGAAAACACAAGCCCCTGGGCTACAACATAACCATAACCATTAGGGTGGCCATCATAGAGGACATTCTGGTTTTCTGCTACTCTGTCCTCTGTTGATATGAAACCTGATGCCTTTATGTCTCTCTTCAAGCGAAGAGAAAAATAGAGGGCATCAAGGCATCGGGTTTTGCATCAACAGAGGACAACTGAACTGTCCTCTATGATGGCCACCCTAATAACCATACCAATGGGGTCCACACTCTATCCCTTTTAAGAAGGCAAGCTTCACTCTCAGTATAATGTGCCTCCTACCCACAAGTATTTATGAGCTCCTATAACCCATTAATCCTACCAGCAGCAGAACAGACAGTCAAACATCTCCAAGTAGCTTTCTCTACAAGAGCTCATTCCCCCTTGGCTGCTATCAGAGAACTAACTCTGCTAGCCCCAGTCTGGTGCTCATATGTACCCAGGACCCTGCTTCCTTCCGGTCAGCTGACTGAGTGTAGGTGCCAGCTAATGTCCTCATTAGCCTGCCCCCCAGGCAACCCATACCTGTGGAGCTCTGTCTAGCTCTCAGGGCTCTCTAGATAAGCTGCTTCTGCCCTTAAAGGAGCAGGCACACTTTAGTGCACTGCAACACAAGTGTTAGGAGATAGTGTGTTTTAAACCTTTGTTATGTTCTGTCTTCCCCAGTTCTATTGTAATGTTTTCCCTAAGTATTATCACTAGGTTTTTTTTATCTCTAAATTTAGCTGTCCTGTAATTGAATATCTCACCTCACAAGAAGTTTGTAGTCTCACAGCCTTGCCCAGCTCAGGGTCCCATCACAGTATGTCTCTATTGTGGAGGCAGTGCACGGTAGCTGGGACATTCCTGAATATACCCCACTCACCTGCTCCAGCTCAATCCTGGAAATATGCTTGTGAAACACCTTCCAGCCTTTTAAGCCTGTTGAAGATTGAAGTCTCAAGAGTGGCTCCCCTACAGCCTATAGAGATTGGGCACCTCCAGCACTAGGTGGCATTTGAGCTGGGTTCTGCTCCTGGGGAGCCCTTAACTTGTCTTCCTTTGGACCAAGAGAGTTTTAAACACCTTACAGCCCTGAGCCTGTTTAATGTACAGCTAACCCATAAATGCTGAATTTCAAAAGCTACCTGAGAGGCTATGTACCTAAATTAAAGTAAAAAAATCTTCCAATAACAGGGCAAAGCAGAAAAGCACCAGTCTCAGCAAACTTTCTGAAACCTTTCAAGAGAACTTGGACTAGCACAAAGCCAGCCATCAGGAGGGATAACAAGAGAAACGGATGAAAGGAGGGACCCGTGCTGAGTGGAGCTACAAAAGATACTTCTGTCCTAGACCTACCTTTCTCCCTCTAGTGACATTTTCTTGATGTGTCATTTCCAGAGGGAAAGTAGCACTTTTCCCTGTGAGTCAGTACCAAATCAGTTTCCCAGAACAAGCTACTGCTGGAGCAGCCACCATTAGGAGGAGAAACAAAACCAACACCTGGGCCTTTAAATATTTCATGGCACTTCTGACAGAAACTGGAGGCTGAAGCCTGTTAGACAACCTGGTTTCCAATGTGGAACATTCTCTTCTGCTTAAATACATTTCTTCTGCTGTTATACGTGGGGACAATATCTTCTGAATTCCAGAAGTGCTGCTGTTTGCGTTAAGCAGCTGCTGTGGTCCATGCTAGACCTGGGTTCAGTGATTCTTTTATATCCCATATCTACTACACAGGACTCTTAATTAGATGATGTTTAGATAGGTTACAGTTAGCACACTGGAAGTATTAGAGGACTGTAGTGTGCTAAAATTTTATTTCAGTGCCTGAAATCTTTTTTTTTTAACATAAGTTAGTTGCCTACAATTGAAGACTGAATTTGACTGATGACTGTTATTGAATTAATGATGAGTTTGTGATCTGTGAATGTGTCTAATAGTTAGCATTCATATTACTTTCCTTCTTTAGATGTTTAAGCTCTTTTTAAGCTCTGGAGACCCTAGAAAATGACAGGCAGCATAGCAAAATGGTTACAGCATTGAAGTGGGAGACAGCGCGGCTAAGTTCTGATATGGTTCTGCTGTTAGCTTGCTTGAACAGCACTGGGCAAGTTGCATCCCTTCTCTGCTCCTTAGTTTCCCTCCAGCTGATGAGCTGACAAAGATACAAACATTTTTATCCAATAGGAAAAAAAACCTTAATTTTTTTTCATGATTGAAACATTGAGATTCAGGATATTTGGGTTTGAAAATACCTTGGAAGCCCTGCTGCCCAGGCTAGCTGGCCTCCAGGCTGCCCCACTGCTCGGCTCTTTTGCTGCTCATTTGATAGGTATATTGCTTGGGCTTGTCAACAGATCATCTGGAGTTTGGGTGACTGTGTGCCTGAGCAAACTAGACATTCAAAAACAAGAAGCCACCTGTCCGGAGCAGATGAGAAGCTGGCATGATGCAGGAATAGCTGATGGTGGTTCACTGGTGTGGAAGGGAAGATGTCACTTCCTTTTTTTCAGCTGATAACCAGTGGTCAACACAGATGTTGATGGCGAAAATGGTGAAATCTGCTCCCTATAACTGTGAATCGGCTGCTGCTCCTGCTCTCCCACCACCCAGAACACAGCTCTGGCCAGTTACACTGCTGGCAAGGCTACTCAGGAGGTTAACCTATGTGGCTTGGGACAGCCATTCAAAAGGCCAGAGCCTGCATTGATTCGATCTTTGCAGGTTAGTCTGCCTAGGCTGAACCAATCTGCAAATATACAGACAGTCACTCTGGACTGAGGAAATTCAGGGACATTCCTGCAGTTACTCAGGCCAGAAGCCAGGGAGTGCTTGAATGCACCCTGGGAAGCTGTGTTAGGTAGGTATGGCCAGCCCTGGCAGTAGCCTGTACCGAACTGGCGAGGGAGCGGTTTGATTCCCCCCTCCCTGTCCCATTCACATGGACTCAAGCTGGAGTCCACTGGGCACTCCCCCGTGGCTGCTATAGCAGTGTTAGCAAGGCCAGATGCTGGCTGGCATGGGCCCTGAGGCAGAGGGGGCAGGAAGGGGTGTTGTTTCCGCTTCTGCTCCCTCTGCCTCCAGGGGACCACAGCGGGGCCTGCCCACCCCAACCACTGCTGCTGTACAGGGGGCAAGTGGAAGAATAAGCCCCCTCCACCAGATGCCGGGGGAGGGGGAATAACTTTGCTCCCTGCCCTCTCACCTAAGGGGCCCTGCCAGCCAGCCTCTGGCCACAGCGCCACCCGCCCATTGGAGTGGAGAGGGAGCAGGGCCCTTGATGGGGGCAGCGCTCCCTGTTGTGGCATCCTGGAGCATGAGCTTCGTCCTGGTGGGGGGGGGCACAAGTGGGGGTCAGAGTTGTTGCAGATTGTGCGCAGCAGCACAGAGGCTCAGAGGGGGCCAAGTCCCTCCCAGTACTGTTGCCGCCACGTGCCTGCCCAATCTGTGGCAGCTTTCCCCACCCCAGAGCGTAGCCTCTTGTGTTGGAAAGAAGCTTGCACTCCAGGACACCATGACAGGGGGTGCTTCCTCCATCAAGGGCCCTGTTCCCTTACCACTTCAGTGCTCAGGGAGCAGGATTATTATCCTTCTCTCCAGTGTCTGGCAGAGGAGAAGGAGGGGCCTTATTCTGCTGCTTGCCCTGTGCATGGAGTGGGTGGGATGGGCAGGCCCAGCTGCAGTCCTCCAGGGGCAGAGAGGCCAGAGGGGGGAAACAACCCCCCTCCCCACCTCCTCTGCTGCAGGGGGCCATGCCAGCTGGCATCTGGCTATGCTCCCTCCACTGTGGCAGCGAGGCGGGAGCAGACCCTGGCAGACCCTGGCTCAGGTCCATGCTGGTGGGATAGGAAGGGGGGAATTAAACCCTTCCCTGGCCAGTTCATGCCAGGCTACTGCTGGGGCTGGCCAAGCCCCCACTGCTGGAGCAGCCAGTGGTGAAAAGCAGGCCCATGTTGGTGGGACAGGGGAGGAGGTGGGGGGAAATAAACAAGTTCCTTTCTCCCTTCTGGGGCCAGCATCTGGCCAGGCCTTTTCCCCTGGCTATCCCTGCTCCACCTGGGAAGCAGAGGGGTGGGCTAGCCCTGTTAAACCAGGAAGGGGTCTGGAACAGACATTCCATAAACTGGTTTCAGATCAGTCAGTTAAGTCTGATATTACATTCAACCAGGTTTATCTTAATCCAGTTTCAGACATTTTGAAACTGGTTTATGTGCACTGAACTTCTGTTCTGTTACAGGTTTAAACCAGTTTCTGATCACTTAAACCAGTCTATGTGTAACGTCTGTCCCTAGCCTGTGTGTGGAGGGACTTGGCTGGATATCTGTAGTACCCAGAAACAGACCATGGTAAAAGCCTGGACAGAGCTTTGTGTGGGTGCTTGAAGCTATAAGCACCAGTTCCAAAGAACAAGCTGAGGGATCCCAAATTTCTAGCTAGCTGAGGATTTGGGTCAGGACCAGGATCCTGCTTCCCAGGACAGAAACTGAGAGATGGTTTTTGTGTTGTAGAACTGAAGGGTGGCCAGAAGGAACTGAAGCAAGACCTAAAATGGGACTGGTATACTTTCAAAATAGATTTAAAGCCAGGTAGAAAAGAATAGTTTCCCAGAAAGAATAGACCAATGACCTGCAAGCAGAGTTGAAATCTTTGTTAGAGCAGCAGCTACAAAAGTTGCATACAGCCTGCAAAGCCCAGCTATGAAACTCCCTGTCTGTAACACTACAATGCAATCTGACTGCTGTAATAAGAAGTTGTCCCTTGAAAGAGAAGAAATCAAGAAAGCTCAAGCCAACTTGAACTTGCTAAAAACATAGATTTAAGGACCTCAAGATTTTGAGCAAAAGTCAGGAAAGCTGTGATAGTAGATGCAGGTAGGAATTTGTTCAGATTTCACTATGCAGTCAATCTATGTCTAGACTCACTAAGCACTATGTGTAGATTTAACTGTGCAGTCAATATCAGAAATGGTCTCAATATCAGAATACGGTTTGTGAAAAGCCCCCCTTTAAATATGTGGCTCAGGTTGAACAACTAGTTTGTAGGCAACTGAACAGTGAAACATTTGTTCTGCCTGCAGGGGAAGAAACCATTATAACTGCTATATATGGTGCTAACTTTCCAGCAAAGGAAAGACAAGGACCTGGGGTTTGGAAGAAACTAAGCTGCTAAAGCTGTCATGCCTCCGAGTCAGGAAGAGGTCCTTTTTCATTTGATGAATGTTTCTGACAAGCTGCAAGTAATAAAAAATAGAACGCCGGTTGCAAAATGTGATTAGTGGAGCTAGTAAATGCTGGGACAGAGGAACAAATACAAAGGGAAAATGAGCTACAGCAGCACAGTCTAAGAGGGGACTGAGTTAGGAATTAGGAATGGTTTTGTTTCATAAAGATACTGATTGTATTGTCTATCTGGATTGTACTGCTGCATTGGTCCAGCAGTAGTTTGATATGGAGAAAAACTGGACAACTTAAACATCTACCTCCCTGTTTGTCAGTAGCAGAGAGAGAAGCAGTGTTACAAATCAAAGGTATAGCAGCAGCACAGTTCCTGCATCCCTCCAAAGGTGGCACCTGGGGCTGCTGCCTCCCAGTCACCTCCCTTCAGTTACGCTGCTGATACAGATCACTGAGAAAACATATCAGGAAGATGCATGTGAGCCTTCAAGCAAAACTTGACCCTCCCCCTCAGTTCTGGTAAAGAAAAAGAATTGTTCTGATATCACTGAAAATATCAACTGGGAAACAGAGACAGCATGGAGAGTAGTATCTTCTTGCAATACCATAATAAAAACTTCCTGAGCACAGTAGGAAAGCCTAGAGTTTAAGAGAGAGATATTTCATTGGAGATGGGAGAAACCAGCAGGTGATAGGTACAGATATTGGCTGCTCATAAAAAAAGATACATTGAAAAAAGAGTTTTTAAGTCTATGTCATGCTTTTAAAACAGCTGAACATGTTGGGGTTGCAAAATCCTTAACTGAGCTAAGGGAGAATGTTTACTCTGTAAACATCAGGCAACAGGTAAAAAATGGTGAAGGTGATATGATGACTGCATTGTTAAGAAGGGTTTTTCCTTTTTAGACTAGGTGAGCCCCTCTGCACTGGTATTTTATTAGGGCATTGACAGAACACGTATTGTGCCTGAACTATTATCTGAGGGGGAGGTTGGTAATTTTATTTGCTGGTAGCTAAAGATTCTTTTACAAAATTGTCCGGAGGTTACCCAATAAAAAATCCAGAAGCTGTCAAAACACCAGAGATTTTAGTGAATGGATTCCTTAACAGATTTGGGATCCCAAGTGAATTGTACACATAACTAGTTTCAGCAAATTCATTAGATTCTAGTGATTGGACTATATGACCTGCTGAAGCCCCTTCCACCCGGCCTTTTCTATGAGTCTATGACTCCATGGGTTAAATAGGTCAGGCTAGATCATCACAAAGGATCTTTCTGGTTTTAAGACCTGCTTTAGGATTTTATCCCCCACTGGTCTCCCGATCCCTTTAGTTTCTAAAGGCTGAATGTTTAAAGGTAGCCAAGGGGCTGCAATTCTTTTTGGCCTTATATAGTATGTGCTGGGGTGAGAAACAAAAATATCTAACTACAGTTTCACTTTCCTGCAGCCTATGTCCAGGCCTAGCAAATTCTTGTCATCTGTGGATGTTTTATACTGAGTCTTTGCTAGTATCCCAGTGGTTCAGTGCCTCAGCAGGATGGTGTGAGACCCTTTCAGGGGTGCTGCCGCACTGGTGCTGCTGCTGCTGCTGCTGCCACAACCAAGAGAAGCTGCCCTGGACCAGGAAGCATCTGTGTTCCTGCCTGCATTCAGTTTATTTCCTGTTGCAGTGGTTTCCCAGTCCAGCCCTGTGCACACATCCTGGGAACAGGTGAGTGGGGCAGTTTTGCCTGGTGGCAGCATTGCCACCGGCCCTCCTACCACAGGTACCTTTGGGTCCGTCCCCAAATGCACCTCCTGGAAAATGAAATTTCCACTAAATTCAGGAAATTTACACAGAGATGCCATAAGCCTAAAAAGAAAGACAACCGCTGGTATATTTAAATGTGAAGTTTCTGGAGAGCTGGCACATGAATTACTAACTTAAATAACAGCAAGGTTAAAACAGTTAAGGGATAGGTTGAGCTGAATTCAGTGACAACAGTACAACTCGTCAGTACTCTTCTGCGTCAGTCTTTCATCAGTCCCATGGGATGCCCCTGGCCACTATGGGACAGGGAGGCTTGGGTGAGGGAGATTCCTTACCCTCCGTCCATGCTGACCCCATGAAGAAACACCCTGAGAGGCTGGACACCTTCAAGTCAGCTGGCTCTGACAGTTTACACCCAGGGTACTCAAGGAGCTGGCGAGCATCATAGCCCAGCCCCTGGCACGGATCTTTGAGAACTCCTGGCGCTCTGGTGAAGTGCCTGAAGATTGGCAGAAGGCCAATGTGGTGCCCATCTTCAAGAAAGGGAGGAAAACGGATCCAGCAAACTATAGGCCCGTTAGCCTTACCAGTATCCCGGGGAAGGTCTTAGAAAAGATTATCAAAGAGGCCATTCTTAACAGACTGGCCTATGGCAACATCCTGAGGGATAGCCAGCATGGGTTTGTTACAGGTAGGTCTTGCTTGACCAATCTCATTTATTTCCTTCTATGACCAGGTGACCTATCACCTGGACAAGGGGATAAGAGATTGATGTCATATATCTTGACTTTAAAAAAGCCTTCTATCTGGTATCCCATGATCACCTCATAGTAAAATTGGCTAACTGCGGCCTTGGCCACACCACAATCCGCTGGCTGGGGAATTGGCTCCGTGGTAGGACCCAGAGGGTGGTGGTTGGTGGAAGTCAATTGTTATGGTGCGCTGTGACCAGTGGGGTACCTCAAGGCTCTGTTCTTGGCCAACACTATTCAACATCTTCATTAATGATGTGGACACTGGTATCAGAAGAGGACTGGCCAAGTTTGCTGATGACACCAAACTCTGGGGTAAAGCATCAACACCTGAAGACAAGAGGGTGATCCAGGCTGACTTTGACAGGCTCAGGAAATGGGTGGATGAGAACCTGATGGTGTTTAACATGGATAAATGCAAGGATCTCCACCTTGGTAGGAAAATCCTGCAGCATTCTTATAGGTTTGGCAATGCTACGCTGGCTAGCACTATGGATGGAAGGGACTTGGAGGTCATGATTGACCACAGGATGAACATGAGCCTTCATTGTGATGCTGCTGCTAGTTAAGCGAGCAAAATGCTTGCTTGCATCCACAGATGCTTCTCAAGTAAATCCCAGGATGTCATCCTCCCATTGTATTCAGCCTTGGTGAGGCTGCAGCTGTAGTACTGTGTCCAGTTTTGGGCTTCACAGTTCAAAAAGAATGTGGAGAAGCTTGAAAGGGTGCAGAGGAGAGCCACACGCATGATCAGAGGTCAGGAAAGCAGACCTTATGAAGAGAGGCTAAGAGACATGGGACTCTTCAGCCTGGAAAAGTGCAGGCTCAGGGGTGATCTGATGGCCACCTATAAGTTTATCAGGGGTGACCACCAGGATCTGGGGGTACGTCTGTTCACCAGAACGCCCCAAGGGATAACAAGGTTGAACGGTCACAAACTCCTCCATGACTGCTTCAGGCTGGACATAAGGAAGAACTTCTTTACTGTCCGAGCCCCCAAGGTTTGGAATTAACTGCCGCCGGAGGTGGTTCAAACACCTACTCTGGACACCTTCAAAAGACATCTGGATGTTTATCTTGCTGGGATCCTATGATCCCTGCTGACTTCCTGCCCCTGGGGGAGGGAGCTGGATTCAGTGATCTTCCGAGGTCCCTTCCAGCCCTAATGTCTATGAAATCTATGAACTCTCTTGTCAGGCCATGTCCCAGAAGATGAAGACATGGGGAAGAATAAATTTAGCTTTTATAAGCTACAGACATCCTGCGTTTACACAACAGAGAAGCATATGCACACCCCAGAAGTCAGCACACAATATTAGGGTAATGTGGGGGACAGTAATAGGCAGGACCTACAGCGTATTCATACATTATTAAAAATAATGAGCCATATGCATATGCATCTGGTGCTCCACTTTGAAAACTTCCACTGTTATATTTAGTTCCCTCATTTTACCATCAACTGCAGGCAATGATTATCTGCAGGAGACAAAAACGTCAATACCTAAGTGTGGTTTCTTGGACAATAAGTGGGATAGCTTGTAATCTGACTGCCCCTGCAGGGAATAAGAATTAAACTTGATACACAAGGTCGTGATAATTTTCTGGCTGCAGGTTTCTAGGAGATTTTTCTTATGAATTGGTGTTTGCTGTTTTCTGCATTTATGAAACTGAACAGAGAACCACATTCAGCTTTAAAAACAACACAGATATTATACAACAGGCTGATAAGGGAGATGGCCACTGTTGTGATGAACAAAACAGTGTATTTGCAAGAATCCTAGGCAGAACTTTCCAACATGGACTTGTACAAACTCCTGACAGAGGACCCCACAGCACAATACCAGGAGGAACTAGTTAAAAAAAGGATCTACCTCTGGAAACACAGGAGAGGATTACTGCTTCCACCTCCCAGACACCAAGGTCTGGCAACTTTTACTTATTACCCAAGATCCACTTTCCTGGCAACCCAGATGCCCCATTTTCTCTGGTGTTGGCAGCATTATAGAAGGAATTTCTGTGTATCTTGACTTTACTCTATTCCCATATGCCACTGGAGCTGCTAGCTATTTAAAGGCACCATAGATTTCTTAAGAAAACAGGGATCCATTGACAAGCTTCCAGCAAACATCACGTTGCTGGTTTGGACTTGATCATTTGAGGTCCCTTCCAGCCCTTAATTTCTATTATTTCTAAATGTCTATGATACCATAGATGTCATGTCTCTGTACACCAACATCCCTCATGAAGATGGATTATAAGCCATAAAGAACACTATTCACAAAGAGAAAACTGCTTTTATTTCCATTACACTCTCTTTTGTCCTCACGCAAAACTATTTCAGATTTGGGGACGCTTTTTACATACAAATGAAAGGCACTTCCATGGGCACACATATGACCCTCTAATGCCATAATGTCATATTAATGACAGACCTTGAAGTCCGTTTCCTCTGCTGCCCTTTTATCCCTCTGGTAATCAATGGCATCTTCACAATATGAATACATTGGACGGTATCTCCAAAGAAATTTCATCAGAACTGTAACAACTTTCATCACTCCATCAAACTAACTTAGGGACACCACAAAGATTTTCTTGGACCCTGAAGTGAAGGTTTGCAGTGGCCACATCACCACCAAACTGTATTGAAAACCAACCAACTGGTACAGCTTCATGCCATCAGCTTTCATCTTAAGTACACCACTAGATATGTCATCTACAGCCAAGCTTTACATTACAACCATTTCTACTCTGATCTCATTGACTGGGATGAACTTAAAGATCTGGAGCAAGGAGTCCTATAGTTCAACACAATCCCAGAACTGTACTCGCTCAAATAAACAAAGCCAGTCTCAGGCCTTGCTTTGCCCTGCTACAATACCAGTCCAGCATAAGGACAACAGAATCACTCTGGTTGCCCCTAGCTTGAATACCTTAGATACACCATTAATGACCTCCAATCCCTCTGGAAAAGGGTGAACATCTCAAGATAGCCTTGAGGGATGAAGCTGTCCTAGTTTACAGATACCCACCCAACCTCAAATGGCATTTCTCAAGCAACAGACTAACTCTCATCCTTACCGAGATACCAGGCATTGCAATGGACCCAAATGCTGGCTATGCCTCCACATCATTGCTGGACTGAATAACAAAGAGTACAACACCTGAGATTATTTCACCTGCAATTCTACCAATGTCATATACACTGTCACCCAGTTACATTGCCCCTCTGCTGTCTACATCAGACAGATGGGATAATCTCTATGTGTAAGAATGAACAGACACCAATCTGACATTAGGTACAGAAAGAAACAAAAACCTATGGCAGAAAACTTTAACCTTCCTGGACACTCCATCACTGACCTCAGGATTGCTGCTCTCAAGCAGCAAAATTTAAAAAACCAGTTTGAACAGGAAATTGCTGAATAAGAAATCATCCACCAATTGGCTTGTGTTAAGCATGGCTTATCCATTACCTGGATTAGTTTTTGTGACCCCTTTATTATCATGCATTTTTTCCTTATTTGCCTCTCCCAGCACTGCCCCCTCCCGCTTGACACCTTCTTCTCCCTCCTCCCTTCTTTTGTATTCAAATCATTCAGTCCACTTTATGTTCTGCTCTATGCATGTCCTTTTACAGCATCTGATGAAGTGAGCTCAGGCTGACAAAAGCTCTATATTTAGTTAAATATTAATTATTTTGTTAATTATTTAATCTACAAGGTGTACATTTACCCTTTTGTCAGTATTTTACAGGTTAGAACTGTATGTTTTTGTTTGTCTTGCACCTCTATCACTTCATTTAATGGCTCCCTGCTGCAAGTTTTTGAATTCAGCTACAGTTTGATGAATAAAAGGCAAACAGAGAGGGAGAGAAATGTGCAAGTTCTCTTGCAGAAGCTAACACTTTTCTCATAAAATAATCAATTTTCAGGGAAGCATTTTCTCTCTTCAAAATAAAGTGGCCAAATAAATAACATCACAGTGCATTGCCTTCATCCTGCCTTCCTTTGCACCTTCTGGCCCTCCTTTTAAGAAAAACAGAAGCTGATCCACTAGGTGGTCTCTTGGGAGGCAGGCACTTGCAGAGAGTAAAATTTACTTTCACGCAGAATTAATTTTAATTAATGTAAAGTTAAAATGCCAGTGAGAAAGGGCAAAAGTATAGAACCATGAAAGGACACAGTGGGCGTGTCCACACAAGCACCACAAAATGCACCCCACACACATGATTTGGTTCTCTGAGTTGTATATATGCCAAAGTCAGATACTGGGAAAAAAATTAAATACTGCCAAAAAAAAAAAAAGTAGTGTGGCACACATGGCAGATGCAAGTGCTACCCCAAACCGAAGCCTGGCCAGCCAGACCCATGCTCCAGGTGCAGGCCAGGCTCTGCCCACCTGGATCGCTACTGTCGTCATGCCAGGAGGTCCCCAGGACCCCAGGTAAGGCTGATGGGGCCAGCTCAGGTGCTGGTCTCAGCCTCTCCCTACCCCACTCAGGGCAATTTACCCCACGCCAGAGATGCATGCAGTGGTGTTCCCCGGGGACAACTAAGAGTGACACAAATATGTGCTGCTGCTAGATGTCTCTGGGGAAATGTATGTGAGTGCTTGTCTGGAAGTGTCAAAGAGCAAGATTGCTGCTGTCTCTGGAGTCAGGCAGGGTTCTTAGAAATGTGAGGTCACAGATAAGAAATGAATTCCAGTTTCATAGCTACCTACATTAAAACTGACTGATATCATGATTGAATTTAATTCACAATTATTACCAGAAATTTCACTGGAGAAGTTGCATGTGACATCAAGTCTCTTTTTCTACATCCCCCAAACACCTAGGGCCAAATGCAAATCTTTCTTGAAGGCCCCTGTACAGGACTCAGGTGGTAGACATACAAGTAATGGCTTGATGGGAAATGATGCACTAACCTCACAATCATGTTTCCTGCCATGCAAGCATCAGATTCCATCACATCTTATTGCCAGTGACAGCTAAAAAATTGTGTCTGTGAAGTGAAGGTGCTTGCTGAACACTCTGTGAGGATTAAACCAGGTGTTTTTTGTTGTTTGTTTATGTATAGAGCTGCATGTTGCCACTAAGAGTTTAATTAAAGTAAAAAATTAGTGAAGCCTTAAAAGTAGTAAGGCTTGCAAGATTAGTGAGGCCTTGTCTGTAGTGAGGCCTTGTAAGATTAGTAAGGCCTTAAACGTAGTAAAGCCTTGTATGTAGTGATGCAGTTAAAATTAACCTTATCGGAAAAATGCAAAAGCTTGTACTGCTATTGGTCAGTGTAGCAGGACACTAGGGTGCCTGCTACTGGCAACAGGAATATGGGTTCAGCTGCCACTCACTAGGGCAGCACAGGTGGGGTTGCTAAGGCAACTGACTGGGTCAGCTGACCAGAAGGGGGCAGGGCCTGGCCTTTATAAACAGAGAAGGCTGAGGCCAGAGGCAGTTCCCCTCTGGCAGTCTGAGAAGCAGGAGCTCTGCTAGAGCAAGCAGGGCGGGCCTAGTAAGGAAGCCAGATGGCTTGAGCAGTGTTGGCACAATGATACGGGGTGGAGAGAACCCTGACAGGGATATGGACGAAGGATAGCCAGGTTGGCTTAAGATCTGTGTTATGGCCAAGGGGCTTTGTGTTTCTGTTTTGGTTGTGATTGGAGGACTGGGCGAGGCTGTAGGGGTGGTGGAGGCCTCATTAGGAGCTCCCCAGTAAAGTGGGGGTGTTCTTGGCACCGGGGGGGTGCCATGTTTTGGGGTGTCCCAACCCCAGCCCAGTGTGGGCAGCTTTGGGAAGAGCTTGGCATAGGCAGAAGCCCAATGGGGCGCAGGACCCAGGAAAGGGGTCCGGGGGCCAGGTAAGGCTGAGGCCGCCTGAGCCCCAATTCGGAGCATCCCAGTGGGTATAGGACCCTAGAAGGGGTCTGGGGCCAGGTAAGGCTGAGGCCGCCTGAGCCCCAATTCGGAGCATCCCAGTGGGTATAGGACCCTAGAAGGGGTCTGGGGCCAGGTAAGTCTGCGACCGCCTGAGACCCGACCATGGGAAGCATGGGAGACGAAGCCCCAGTGTGGGCGGGGGAGCACGAGAGGCGCGAGTAAGGCCCCAGTGTGGGCAGGGGAGCGCGAGAGGTGTGAGCGAGCAAAGCCTCACTGTGGGCGGGGGAGCGCGAGAGGCACGAGCAAGGCCCCAGTGCAGGCGAGGGAGCGCGAGAGGCACGGAGGGACAGGCCCCAGTGGGGTGCTGTCTGTATGGGAGAAGCCCCAGGTGGGGGCGAGCCTATTGAGAGGCCCCAGGCGGGAGCGCGAGGCAGAGGCCCCAGGAGAGGGCGAGCATATGGAGGAGCCCCGGGAGGGGGCGAGCTTACTGAAAGGCAGAGGCCTCGGGAGGAGGCGAGCATATTGAGCAGGCCTCAGGAGGAGGTGAGCGGATTGAGCAGGCCCTGGGAGGCGGTGAGCGGATAGAGAGGCCTCTCTATCGTCGCCCGCTCTGGGCCTTGCAAGGTCCAGAGCAGGCGGCAGTATAAAGGCAAGGCCCAGGTGCGGGCTACGAGAGCCTGGGAGACAGGCCCCGGTGCGGCGAGGGCCGTGAGAGAGGCAAAGGGGGGTGAGAGAGGCCGTGAGGGTGCTGGTGGGCAATTGGACCAAGCCCTGGTATAGCAAGGTAGGCACCGTGTCAAAGCAGATATAAAAGGCAGCCTCCCCTAAACACTTAAAACAGCAAAGACGTGGCGGGTGAGATTGATGAGGGTGCAACTGATACCGGCTTGACACGGTAGCCAGGGGGCGCTAGGGGAGGTCACGGCACCCCTAGAGGTCGCACTGCCACAGTCAGCCATAAGAAAAGGTTGTAGTATACGAATGTAATATATACTATGTATACTATGAGTTAACAGCATAGCTCAGAAGTTAAAAATTAGCTAGCACATCCAGAAGTCAATAAAAAGAAGATGCAGCATTGTAAAAGAAGCTACTAATTTAGAAATTAGCTGCTAACCTGGATTCGGTGGGCCAGTAGATCTCAAGGAGCCCAAAGACTAAATACCAAGGTCCTTCCCAGTACCCCTCGGACAGCACAGATCAGGAACTCCTGACTTCACTGAGCTTTATGGAAAAAGAACTTGTCATACATCAGGCATCAGAGGGGACTGCCAATAAGTTGCCAACACAAAGTGTTGTTGTCTGTCATTGTTGTCTTGTTATACTACGCACAGTTGTGTGTTTGTTAAGTCAATAAACCTTTCTTACCTTTTTTACTCCCAACCACTCTCTCAATACTGAACCCTCCCACTGACAGCTGAGACACTGCCAATGCAGGGGGAGGCCGGGGAGACCAGGATCATGATCCTGAGCACCCTCTGCACCAGTGCTCCCATGGCTGGGGGCCCCATCAGCAGACGGGGTCCCCAGCCATGGGGCACACCATGCACCACTGTAGCTGGGAGCCCTGCAGCTGGAAGCCCTTCCTGACTGCACAGTCAGTTAATGGAATGACAACAATCAGCCACAAAGTTGTTACACATTTTTTGTGTAATAACTTTGTGGCTTATTCATCATTTTATCATGCCATTAATTGCATTAAGATGTGGCTGGGAAACAACTTAGGGCATTTATACACATACATTTGTCTGTTCCAGTGTGCTAGAAATCTAGCGTGTTGGAGCAGACTTGATTAATTGAGTCTGCTCCACACATGATCTGATGTGTGCATTGCATGCATTTCTATAGATGGAGAAATGTGCATCAGTGCTGAGAAATGGCAGCAGTGCACTTTTGAACTAAAACACCTTCAATGTGTTTTAGTTCAAAAGCGTGCCACTGCCATTTTCTCGGTGTTGATGTGCATTTCGCCATTTATACAAATATATGTGCTGCAGTGCCAGCTGCTTTTAAAAGCTAATGTATGTCCTGTCTTATGTATGTGCCACAAGTTATGCCCCTTCTTCTCCCTGGTTCCACACTGATCCTTGCCCCCAGAAGTGTACCTGATAGAGTTTGTGGTGTGAGGCTCCAGAATGGAGCTGCATGGAACAGAGCAGTGGCAGGATGCTATTGTGAAAGGAGGGGGCTAAATTACCTCTTCCTTGCCCTGTACAAACTTAAGAAGTCTTAAGCTGGCTTGTGGCAGTGATGCTTCATCTTGCAGAAGCATCCTTCTGCCTCTCCATTCCATGTGGCTGGAGGCTGGAGCCTCCCACCTCCATTCCTACTTCCCCTTTACTGGGGCTTTCCTGCCACACACAGCAGCTGTCTATGGCATACATGCTGCAGGTTGGTCACCACCAGTTTTGTTGTTTGCCTGGCTGGGAATTAAAAAGAAAAATTAAATAAGCATTTCTTACTTATTTGAAAGAGGTGTGAGAAACCACTGCTGTGCATTAGTTGTACAGAGGGTCTTTGGGGAAAGAGTTTTAGAACTGGGGGAATGGCAGGGGACCCACATCACATCCCTTATCAGCTGCAATAGCTTTGTTATTTTATGGTCACAGCTTTAAAAAGTGTCTTTACCCTGTGACAGTTTCAGTTGAGGCACCGTGTGAGGCTGCAGCTAAAGATACTTTCAGTGATGGGTTTACCTTGTGTCCAGCAACAGCTTCAGGGCTTATACTTCCCATGGGACAGAACAAGCAGGACCCTGCCCTCTTCCTTTCCTCTGTAACAGCTGGTGTCTCCATGTCCAGAGATGGAGCAGCACTCTGGCACTTTCAGAGACTTGTGAGATGGCAAGAGTACCAGAGAGCAGGGACAGGGAAGGAGGGTGCTCACTCTTACCTGTCCTGGAGAGGCAAGGAGTCCAACTGTTTCTGCTGAGTACAACACCTGGCTCCTCTAGCCAGGTGGCATGGGATTGTACTCACTCAGCCCCTCCAGCCACTCAGCATGGGGCTGTTCCCACCCAGTCCTTTTGCCTGGGCAACATGGGACTGTTCCCACCCAGCTCCTTTGGCTGAACATCATGGAGCTGTTTTTGCCCCACCATGCTCCTCTGAAAGTTCATAGGTTCATGGATTGAAAGGGGCTGGAAGGGACTTGGAAAGATCATCGGGTCCAGCCCCATGCACCAAGCAGGAAAGATAACTGGGGTCAGGTGACCCCAATGTGACTGTCTAGTCTACTTTTCAAGATTTCCAAGGTAGGTGATTGCATCACCTCTGGAGGGAGCTTCTTCCAGTGTGGACACCCTGACTGTGAAGATGTTTTTCCTAATGTTGAGCCAAATCGATCTTCCAGGAGTTTGTGGCTATTACTTCTCGTTTTCCCCTTGGGTGCCCTGGTGAACAGTTGCTCATTGAGCCCTTGGCCCTTCCTTACTGTAGCGGTAAGCTGCTACCAAGTCCCCTCTCAGCCTTCTTTTCCTCAGGCTGAAGAGTCCCAGATCCCTCAGCCTTTCCTTGTATGGCTTGCCTTTGAAGACTCTGATCATATGGGTGGCTCTTCTTTGGACTCTTTCGAGCTTGTCCAAGTCCTTGTTAAAGTGCAGTGCCCAGAACTAGATGCAGTACTCCAGCTGAGGTCTTACCAGTGCTGAGTAGAGTGGAAGAATCACCTCCTTGGCTTTGCTGGAGATGCATTGACTGATGCATGCCAGAGTATTATTTGCCCTACTGGCTACAGTGTCACACTGGTGGCTCATATTCAAGTTGCAGAGTGGCCAAGCAGATGAGGAAGATGCAGTCAGCAGAATGGGTCCTGCTTCCCTGGCCCCCACCAGCTTTCCAACACAGACCCAGAAACCTGCATCACACCCCCAGCCCCAGGCCCTGCCCCACTCTTATCCTCTCTTCCCCTCCCTTGTCACTCACAGTCCTGCTCTGAGCCCAACTCCAACCCTTGCCCACAACCATCTCTCCTTCACTGCTACCAGCCCTTGTGTGCTGGTCCACATGCACAGCAGCTGCATGTACCCCTTGTGATGCCAGCTAGCCTCACTACCTAAGGAGTTCAGATAACCTTTGTTTTAACTGGTTAACTAGGCACCAGCCTAGGCATTCTGGCTCACTCTGGGTTGGAGCCAAGCTGTCTACATGGGCTACATAGACTTCCTATGCAGCCACTTCTTCCATTTGGGTTACCTTCCTGTAATAAGGTGCCTACATTTTATATATTGTGATGCATAAATGGAAGCCCTCACAAAATTGCTTTGGATCTGTGCCACTATGGCCCAAAGGGAAGGTTCTCCTGACTTGCTTCTCTAATGGCAAATAGACCACAGGCTGACAGAGCAGAGAAAAGGTAGCATGAAAGCCTTTTGAGAGTAGGGCTGGCTGCACAATGAAACCACTGATAGTGGTCAATTGAATTCCAGTACTACTGCATGTAAAGGGAGTTGTGTTATACGCATTGGGCTGCTCTTTTTCCACTACATTTAAAAGAAGGGAAAATGTAGAGACAGATGAATACACAGAGATAGGAACAAAGACATTCAGGAGACAGACAAGGACTAGAGAAAAGAAGAAACAGAAAGGGAGGATAAGAGAAACAAAAAAGGGAAAGGAGTAGAGGAAAAAGGAGAGAAAAACACTTGAAAAATTAGGAATGAGTCACAAGAGTGCCAACTGTGGTGAAGTAATTAATTAATCTAAATAATCAATCGAGAGACTGGTGGGTGCAGCTATCATACAGCTATTTAATTTTTAAAAATTGTGTGTGTGTGTGTATTGCACAGGAGTTATAATAATGCTACAGCTAATAGTACACTCTTATCTTCCACTTAGAGTGGGAGCTCTGTCTGTGTATGTTAATACATTTCAAAAGAACTTATCTAAAAATAAAACCTTGAGTTTTCTGTGGGTATTTCATATAACGATGGTTGCTTCAGTGTTCTGGCATCTATTTCTGGGTGAAATAATATATAGTCCATTATGTTACTACTCTTAGCTTTTCATTTGTGGTTTTTTAAAGTTTATATTTAGATATATTATTTATAGATCAAACTTAAATGAGAGACATTGCAAGTTTTGGGTGAAACAACATTTGTGTAGTGCATGCAAAACTGTTTAGTTTTACTGTAATCATCCTCTCTATTTTTAGGAATTTATACTGCCCCATTTCACTGTAATATAAAAGGCCCCTTGAATTAGGTGCCTATGTACCTTTGAGGATCTAAGCCTGAGTGACCTCCATGTACAAGCAATAGCACTAGCATTAGCATTGGTCAACCTGTTTGACTTCACGGAGTCTCTAGTACTTCTCCATTTATAGTGTCAAGGCTCTATTCCTATACTTCACTGTTTGTTTGGTTTAGGTCAGGGATGGGCAAAATATGGCCCACAGGCCAGATCCAGTCTGCCAAGGGATTTTGTCTGGCCCAGAGCAGATCTCTCCCCACTGTCTGGGCCAGGTTCAGAGGGCAGCCCAGGCTGTGGCGCATGCAGCTGGTCTTGCTGACCCTGGGCACACTGTAGGGCTGAGGTGACACAGCAGCAGACTCACTTCCCAGCAGCCCCTGCAGCAGTAGCTCCTTCCAGCTGCTGCTGTCAGTTCCCCTACACTGCCACCAGACCCTGCCCTGCTGCCCAGACACCACAGCCTATCCGCCCTTGCATCCATTTAGGGGTGCCAAACAGAGTGGATGGGTGGGGTCTCCATGGAGGCCGTCCAGGGCCCCTATGGGCAGGGTGCACTCGACTGGGTAGATGGGATAGGGCGGTGGGTGGGTGGGGAGTGGAATCTGGGAGCAGGACAGAGGTGGGGTCAGGGCTGGGGCTGGGACTGCAGGGCAGTGACAGCACAGGGCCATGCTGGAAGCAGTTGGTAGCTCTTCCCTGGGCCACACCCCCACTCCCATCTGCCTGTCCTGCTCCTGGATGCCACTCCCCACCCACCCATGGCCCCACAACAACTACCCAGTCAAGCATGCCCTGCCTACTGGGGTTGCAGACTGCTCTTGATGGAGACCCCACTCATGCACCTGCTCCAGTGGTCTACCACTTAGGGGGGGTTTGGTGAGCTGTTGTGAGCAGCGTGGGAGGAGGGGGCGAGGGGAGGTGCTGACTTGGCCTACATCAGTTCATAAAAATTCCCTAAATGGCCCTCCAGTGCAAATAATCACCCACCCCTGGTTTAGGCTCTAGTCCTTCAGTGAGTTTTGTCTGGGTAGATATTTGAGCCAGCCCAGGTACCTGGTGAAATCAGTATCCTTTGAATGGAAACAAGGTCTATTCATGATAAGCTTTATGCAGGTTCATGGCCTTAGATTCAGTAGGCATCTACCTTATTGATTTCAAATGTCACAGAAAATCTCAAGGTGTCTGAAGCAGGAATCACCTCCAGTGTGCTGTCTGAATAACACTTAGGTCAGTAAGCTCCTGACCTTGATAATCTTCTGTGGGCACTACTGCAATAGAAATAACAATAGTTTTTCTATTTTTTCCACCGTTGTTTTTTCTTGTGTATTGCATGAGTTGTGGATAGCTCATGTGATTAATCAAATTGATCAGATTTAACCGGACTGAGATAACAAGAAACTGTTTACACTGTATCTTAAAATTAAAAATAAAACTATGGTAGAATTATCTGCATGCAACTTCTTGCACTGTTGTCACTCAGATACCATTTACTCCCACACTTTCATAAACTCCTCAGGGAAATACACTTACACCAGAGTTAATTGATTCAGGTTGATGGTTCCTGTTGAGTAATTATGTTCAGTAAATGCCTGTGAATATAAATTGCTATCAACTGACAATTTATAATCAAGTATAATGGGTTCAGGTGCACATAAGAAGTGAGTGACATGTGAAACACTGGTATGTGGAATTCAAGTGGCGAAACATACTGGGTGCTGTGACATTCTGACCTGCAGGTTCTTCTAATTCTGGGCTTATTCTGGGAAATGACAAAGCACATAAGACTCAAGAAACAGAGTAAATAAATGAAAACAGGAAATGATGAAGCACCATTTAAGAAAATTAAACTAAACCAGGTAATTAATAGTCACGTTCAAGTCATATTCCAAATGAGAAAACAGGCCATCTTTAAAAGACACACATGAGTTTGCCGTGGCTCTCTAGGACTTCATGTAAATGTGCAGGCAGAGGCAGTTTGTGGTATTGTAAGCCTCTTTGTGACACCACTAACTGCACATTGGCCATGTTAAAATGTGCCCCACATTGCAGATTTGCGTTGTGGGGGCAAATTTTGCTACTGGGAAATCCCAGTATCAAAAAAAAAAATGGCACAAAAACCCTCAAAAAAGCAGTGCGGTGCACAAGAGGAGCATGCACTGTCAGATGCGGAGACCTGATTCTCCTGGGAGACATTCTGGCTGCCAGCCAGAGCATCTCCACTCCTGTAGTTATCCCCTCCTCACAGCTCTCTGGAGGAGTGGGAAAAGGGCAGTTTCCCTGAAGCGGGGCAATTTGCCCCATACCAAAGTACATGTTCAGGGGCATGCACCATGGCAAAAAATAGTGGCATAACTTTGTGCTGCTACTGTTTTTGTTGCTGCAAGTGCACATTAATGCATGTGGGGATGTGCCCTAGGTGTTAAGTCCTATTTACTCTAGTTAGACATTTAAAAATATAAACTATTTTCCTAGTCTAGTCAAGACATATGTCATAATCCAGGAGCTCTGATCTTTGAAACTTAAAAAGAAATAAGAGCCAGGGACAACAGCTTTGTTAACCAGAAAGAATATATTTTCCCAGGCCTCTTCCTCACTTGTATCTGACAGTGGGCAGAAAAGATAAACTAATGAGACATCAAGTTCTTTGGGACTGTGGATACATAGGACATGATTTCTTGACATTACACTGATGACACAGAGGCAATGCTGCAGCTTGCTGTCAGGATGAATTAACAAAAAGCCACAACAAGTTAAAGCACACCCCCAGAACAGTAATCTGTTATAGTTGAGTCACTCTTCTACCCTAGCTGCTCCCTCTCCCACTTCCTGGAGGGTATGAAATCTCAGCTGCTACAATTTGTTTGTTTAGTGGTACCAATTTGCTTAACACTATATCCGTGATGTCTCAGGTGTGCTAGGAAGACATTCTAATCAAAACCGCAGATCCACAAGAGATGTTCAATGGACATCATAAGATTTCTGGTATGTTCAAGTCTAAACTGACTTTGCATGATGGTTTATTTGCAAAAGCATTTTAACTGTCTGACAGGAAATGAGCATCTGGGGGCTGGCTGGCTCAATTGATATCTCTTCTCATTACCTTCTAGCAGGAAGATGCATTAGGGAATTAGATATGGTCAGTAACTGCAGCCTGAGAGACTCAGATACCCAAATCCAAAGTTTTCCTCATTAAAATGCCCTGCCTTAACCATGGAGGTGCCTAAGATCCCTGGGGCTTACAAGCCAAATCCAAATTGACTTCATAGAGGCTGCCATTTCGGCACTGTAATGCCTAAAATTTAGAAGCCTTGCTCTTGGAGAGGAATTCAGATTGCCTGGGTTAAGGACTTCAGATCCTTATCCAGTGTATAGGGAGAGCTAGATACTTCCCCAAGATGATCAGGAGTGATTGAGCAGAGAGGTGCCTGAAGCTAGCCAATAGGAAATATAAAGCACAGCGTGCAGGTTATCCCCCATGCCTTGCTGGAGGCTAGGTTGCACAAGTGGTGGGGCAGGTGCCTACCCAACATGACAGAAGCACTGGGTGAAGTTCTGCATAAAGCACACCATGCTTTGTTTTCTCTTGAGCACAGCCAGGCATTGGTGTGGTGTTGCCCACCTTTTGCACAATAGCCTAGTATTAGAACAATTCCTCAGGAAATGGCAACTCCTCCAATAACCTGGACCATTTCCTGTGGAAAACTTTGAAGGTGAAGGAGACAAGATTTCAGGTGAGCTATTAAACCAATGTTCTGGGAGATGGGGTGTGCTAGTGGCAACAGGCGGGAGGATGCTGAGCACTGTACACACATGGAGTTCTCTTTCTCTGAAAGGAAAGTCAGAGACCTTGAGGGCTGCTACTCTCAATCCACCAGCTGGCTTTTTCTCTCTCCAAACACAGACACATTTTCCTTCCTGTGAGGGATTCTGCATCACGTCTTCCTTGAGACCCCCTCCTGCATGAAGAAATACTGTAATGAGGATGACCACTGGAAGGCTTTGCAAATAAATAGTGCAGTCAGGGCATCTACTCTATGCCCAAAGGGCAGGAGTTTCAGCAGGTGGATGACATGGGAAGTAACCCGCTGTCTTGTCCCCCTGGCAGGATTATGCATTTTTCCTCCGGACTCTGCAGTGCAAACAACAGTGGGTACACAGTGGTATCAGGCAGCAGTCCCCTCCGCGAGCCAGAGGCAAGTTTCCTGGTGTTTTTTTCTTTTTGGTGCTCAGGAGACTCACATGGACGATGCTCTCTGTCCTGCCTATGAGTGACCTGGTAATTAGGATGCCTGAGGTTTGAACCTGGATCTTCAACTCCTTATGAAAGTGCCGTAGCCAGTGCTGTACAGCACTGTGCAACAAGTGCTGTAGTTTCTAGGCAATGCTGTAACAATTAGCCAGTGTACACTCTAGCCCTCCACTCAAAGCTAGACCATAAAGCCTCCAGGGGGAAAAGCTATGTGAAGCCAGGAAGAGCTAAGCATGTTGGAGGAAGGGTGGCTCAGTGAGATGTCTGCTGCTAGTGAAGAGAGTGGCCTTTCCCATTGCTATTTAGCCAACTTCCTTTTCAGCTCATTGCTTGAAACTGGGCAGCTGGGAAGCAAAGTTGGACGAGGAAGAAAAGTACAAGCCAAAGGAAGTAGGGCGAACAGAGATTCTTTGCTGAAAAGGTGGCACCCTGGATTATATCTTGGGGCTGTGGCTATTCTGGTGCTATTTACCTATTTTTTTCAATTAATATTAAATGCCTTGGGTCTGCTTGGGAACAGCGGGCCTGCTTCAAAAGGAAAGCTAGAGAGAGCACTCAGGACAATATCAAGACCAGGGGCCATTGAATTTCTAAGCAGGAAAGATGCTATTTTCATCCAATATTCCCACTGATTTAAATAAAAGAATCAGTTAAAACATATCAACCATATAAAAAAATCTGTAAACAGATTGAAATAATGTGCCCTACTATTACATTTAAATGTGGAGAAAATCTCACATGCACACTAGCAGAAACCCGTTTTAACAGAAAGGTAGCCCTGATGTAGATGATGTTACTTTGTTATTTTTTTAAACACATTTTTTACACTTGTAATAAGAAATGCCACTACATTAATGATAAGGCATTTCTGGAAGTTTTTATTATTTTTACATACTAATGCAACTTAGCATTACTCATTAACTATGGTGTTGCCTCCACATTATTATAAAAAGAAGCAATCAAAGGTGAAGCTCTGGTACTTGATTGGATTCCATTACTGACTTTAATGTATCATATGATGTAAAAATCACCTTTATTTTGCCACTCAAATGATGCTCTGCTGGTCTTGCTTCATCTAAAATCCATCTCTCTACTTTTCAGCATTTTAAGTCAATATGCTGCTTCTCACTAATCTAATACTTTCCTGTCCCTTTTGTAATGGATCTAGCTGCCTTTGTAGAGCAGCCTTCTCATCTAATTAGATAGATGCCTGCTAAACATTATTGAATCTGTCTGGTTTCTCTGTACTAGTAACTGCTTGATAAGCTGTGCAAATCACTGTACTTCTGCACTTTCATTCCTGTTCACTATTATTGCTTTAAAAGCACCAGTCAAGAGCTGATTATTTTTCACTTGATAAACTCAGTTGCTGCATCATCAGGGAATAAAGATTCAACTTGCAGACAATTTCCACTTACTGGAGGCACAACAATTAATACAAGGAGCTCCAGAGCAACTACACACTGTATTATACTAGACTATTCAGCCCCTATATAAAACTTTCAGCTTTAACCCAGATACACTTGAAACAGAATGTTTTCTTAAAGGGGCAAAACCCCAATACTGTATGGACAAAGATCACTGTCAGAGAGGCTATGTAGTGATTTTCACTCTCCTATCAGAGCCCGGACTCAGTACTACTATACTACCTTGAGATGAGTATCTTGTTAGTTATAGCATTATAACAAATATACTAAATTCTGTTTTTTGTTGTATTGCCCATTTAATCTTAAAGACACTTCTATGATGACAGCAAAACAATACTAAAGATCTTCTTACTAATGCTAGAAGTTTAAAGGAATTTCCCAAGGTCAAAGCCCAATTGTCTGCATCAGAAGCCCATGGAGGTTAATCGCTGGGATTAGGACTAAGGAATTCTTACTTCCAAATTTACGAGACCAAATGTCTGCCTCATGTCTTATTTGTGTTATTTTGTTCTTGTACATCTGTAAACAGAAGCAGCTGAAGATTTCATGAGCTATAATTTTGAAAAAATAGCAGGAATAATCTGTACTCAGACCACTCAATAAAATCCTGAGCAAATGCCAGAAGTTTATCTCTACAGTATTTTTTAAAGAAATTGAAAATACAGCCTGCAGCTATGCTTTCTCATTAGGGTAGTCCTCTTATTAAGGCTCAACTAATAAGATCATCTTAAGAAACTGTTGGCAAAACTGTTAGAATAAAAATTCAGATACTGCAACATATGTCAGGGGAAAAAATAGCAGGCTCCTATAAATGAAAAAGAACCCTGGTAACAACAGAAAGAGAAATGTGGAGATTAGAGCTCTGTTTATCAGCAGAAATTATCAAAACATCACTAACCAATCAGTGCTTCAGATGGTTTTCTCCAGCTCTTACCTATAAGTTAATCAGTCATGACTCCTTCTATATTGTTTAATTTAGCCTATTTAATGTATTCCCCTGATTGAGATATTAAGTGTAACTCTTAGAGAATAAAGGAAAATGTTTAGTTTATTACATCTAGCCTTGGACTGCAGAAGCCTATTTGACCACTTCCTTTGGATTTTGGTCTGTATGGCTGTGTTAATCCTGGAGAAAATGACACACAAACAGATAGCCCACAAAAGACTTCTGCGATTACATTACGAGGCACACTAGCTGATTCAGAAAAAGAAGAAAACAAAATCAGAGTGAAATCTACTTCCTCACACTCCAATTTCATGGACCATTCTGAATTATTACTTCAATAGAACACGGCTCTACAGGAAAGCACCCAATGGGGTAGCCTCTGAAAATAAGGTCCGGTCCCAGCTAGGGTGTATCAAGGTGGGCACAACTAAAGATTGAACCGTACAAAATCACTAGTTCTTTCAGAAAATCTTGGCCATGTTGGACAGGGAGGTTTGTGGCAAGGTTGTGCAGAAGGCATTCACCTTGTGCACTCCATGCACAGCTTTTCAGGAGCTTTTTTGTGCACTATTATGCAGGGTGGAGTCGGGTGTGTGACATGTGTGTCCCAGGATGAAGGGGGAGTGGGTGAGACATTGGAGAACTGGCTTCTATACACATCCAGTGACCATTCTCTCTTTCTAATAGAGACAGGGGTGCAACAACCCCCAGGGCCACGTTGCATACATGGAAGAAAAATTCCACAGAATCCCATCTGGAACCATCTATGGAATGAGAACATACACAGCTAAGGTATGGTTCGTGACCCATCCAGACTTCTGATCTACAGGCATTTCTGCTTTTACCCTTGAAACCTCTTGTACTGATTCAAATGTCAGGGAAAGGGTCTATTTTCTAATTGTTTCTCCCTTGTATTCTAGGAATGAATTCAATACTCTCTCAGTCTGACAAGCTGGGTCCCCCCCTCTCCAACAATACTCAGCACTTACATTCAGCATTTCAAGTTCGTAGGCTGTGTCAGTATCTACATGCTCATTTACAGCTCTGGATGTCTGATCTTCTGCAAAATACTGCACTGATTTGTGTAAATTAGTTTGGGCCACTAAGGTTTTTCAGAAAAGGATGCCTATGATTAGGCTACTAGGCCATTATATAGGCCTTCTCACATGTGCATGGCAGGAGGTGCAACAGTGGGATCATACACCAGATCCCATCATGCCTTATTGCTGGTGCAGAGGGGCCTAATCCCAGGCTCACCCTGCACCAGCAAGAAGCAAGCTCCCATGCCTGGGAGCCCTGTGCATCCCAGCTGAGGGGCTCCCAGCTGCAGGGGGACCCCGTGCACCCCCAGGGCTGAAGGTTCACTCCTGCTGAAGGGCAATCCCCCCTGGTTCAGTGGGGTGTGGGAAATCCCTGGAGTAGGAGGATTTCCCTTTTTTGATCCTCTAGCTCCAGGGGTTTCCCACAACCCTGGGGCTGGGGGATCTTCCTGCAATGATCCTCCGGCCTTAGGGGTTTTCAGGATCCTAATCCCCAAGGCCCAGGCAGCCATGATCCCCAAGGTCTAGGGATCATGACAGCTGTGATCCTCAGGGCTCGGCCGTTTCATGCTGGGCATGGTACATCCCAGCAGTTGGGAGTCCTGTTAGCTGCTGGGACTCCCATCTGCAAAGTAGACTCTGCTAAACATGCAAATTAAAGCTTGATAGCAACCTGCTATAAAGTGAGTACACGTTGTCAAGGTCTAATTTTGTAGCTGCTTGGAGCTTTTTATCATGTGATAGCTACTTTGCATGTGTAGCTGATCTCCAGGTAACTGAACATTTAGCCAGTTAATTGTGCAATACTTGTAATGTGCAGAGGAACCCTCAAACAGCTAAAGAAGTAATATTCTTTTCAGAAACATCGAGCACCTATCCACCATTATCACTGGGAGCTGATGTGTGACCTGCAGATTCAAAGGTCTGGCCCTTATGTAGGTTTCTCAGTAAGAACAATAAAGTGTAACTTCAGCCGTTGTTTCTGACATCTCGACTGTAATACACTTTGTTGGTTGTCAGCTCCCATGCTGTTATAGAAAACATGGAGAAAAACAGCCAACTCACCTAATTTCTCCGCTCCTAAAGCCCATTTTACATGTCCTTGTTTCTTTTCATTTCCAGCTTCACTTGCATTAATATTTCCTTGAGTATACTTCATGAACAAGTGACCCCTCTGCCTTTTTCCTATTTCACTTGTAGGCCTGGAATGCCCTCCATACCCTTTCGTCAAGTCTCATAACTATCCAGACATGGGGTGATTCAACAACCATTTGACAGACTGTCTAATCAAGTAAATAAAATTCAGTCAGAACCAGTCTTACTGGAAAAGCACATTGCCTTCAGGTGAAAGCTCTGTTGGCAGATCTTGGGGGTACTCTTGAAGCATCAAATGACTGTGAGGCTGTCCAAACTCACAGTGGCTAGGAGTTGCATGCTGTACCAGTCACAGGCCTCTGACCACATCTTACAAGGGCTGCTTGTCTTGTGGGCTGCATGTGTAGGCTCCCAGGACCTCTGTCATACACAGTCCCCTTGCTGCATGAGCAGTTCAAGCTCCCCACTCAAGCATCGGCACAGGCAAGCTCTTATCTTACTCCCCTACCCCTCCATTCCCATGTGAGCAACATGAGCCCCCGCTCCCCTGCCCCACAATCTCGGCTGCTGCACAGCCAGGAGACCTGCCAGTGGCAGCCAGAACAGCAGGCTGTACTTCAGCCTCTCACTGGTTGGATGTGGCCTGTGGACTGCTACTTGGACAATCCTGGCTTCTAGGTTTGAGCTCCCTCCTTTTATGAGTACTGGGTTGTTGTTTTTTTAAACTATGTTCTGCCTTCTTAATGTTCACCCTCCTTATAATGTTCTTTATCCATATCTGTTTTCAGTAGTTTATCCACTGAAGTTTATCTAGCTATTTGCACAAGCCATCTCTGACAACACTGATCTGGTAGATCTTAGCTAAGCAAACACTGCAGACATGTATTCAGTTGACAGTTAGACTTCTGGTAGAGATATGGCAGTCAACAGGGCCTTTTTTTGAATCCCAAGTCTCATCAACCTGCCTTTAATTCCAATCAGAAAATTGTCATACCACAAGTTACTCAAAATACAAGACATATTTCATATCTGATACAGAATGAAAGGTATACAGTGAGAGAGGCCATCAAAAAGATAACCCGGAAGTCTCAAGATGGCTGAAACAATAAAAACTGACTCTTGTTTTACACAAAATAAAATTTAACCGGGGCCCTTTCAGGGATTAAATTGAAAGGTGTTGCAGGACTGGCAGAATTCCTAATCCTACCGTAACTGTATCACATTCCTATTAAACCTGCTGCTCTGTTGCTCAGGAAAGGATTATCTGATAAGAAGGTTCATGAAGCTTTTCAGCAAACACCTCTATTCTAGAGGGGATAAGCTTTCATTTGAAAGCTCTGGGCTAAATTTTGACTTGATTAACATCCAGTTTTATGTCCCTAAAATAAACAAGGCATGAGATTTAAGACTCAGAAGAAGGCACTTGTTTACAGTTTGGGTTCATTTGAAGTAATAAGTATTTCCAAACAGTTGAATTATATGGGCAGCTCTGCCAGCATGTCACTTTGATAACAAAATCAATAGTCAAGTTAAACAGAAATGGTAGTGAGTATTTAAAATCATGTTTGGAGTAGCCATATATATTGTGCACATCAGTATCAGCCCTGATACTTCCCATAACTTCACTGATATTTCCCTGATCAGCCCATAGCTTCTTGGGTCTATGAAAATAAATCATGGCGGTGATAAAGGGTAAAACAAAAGGATAAAGTAGCAAGATGAGGAAGGAATGAATAGAAGGGGTGGTGATGGGGTGCTTGATATAATCACATAGTATCACACATAGTAACTGCACATGCCATTCAGCATCTTAAGCTTGATTAGTCAAGCAGCTCTAAAAGATTTGGGTCATCAACTTGATGGAAGTCAAAGCTTGGAAATCTCTGAACAGACCTACCTTGAGGACTATGTAGACTTATACTACATTACCTCCTTTCTCCAAGGGCAGACCCAAGATTTCCTGAACTGGTGCATGGCACAGCACCCATCAGACCATGGGGTGTGAGGGAAAGTTGGGGCTGGAGCCCCCTAGCTCACTGGAGGGACACTGGAAAGTCAGGCAGGGAGGAGGCTGTACCCAGCCTACGTGGGGGCAGAGCTGCTCCTGCCCTGCTCCAGCTAGGGCCTGTAGGAAGTGGCTTCATGGGGTGACAGACTCAGCTGGAGACAGCAGCAGTGGCACACTGTTTCCTTCTTCCAGACCCTGCTTTCAACCTGCCCAGTGTTTCACAGTGTTGTAAAAACGTTTCATAGAATTAGATCGGATGGAAGTTGAATGCAGCTGGATCAAAGGAATGGGCCGAAAGCATGGGCAAACCACTTCTGTTATGAAAACTGTCACTGGATCCATAATATTTAGGCACAATAGACAAGACCACAGACTAATATCTGTAAGACTCATGCACAGTAAACTAAATGAAATCCAGTTTACTAGGAGAGAAAATGGCCACACGTTTAGGATTCAAACTTGTGCTTGCATTGATTCTAGCTAATGCTTAGATCATTCAGCTATTCCCTCTAGATGTAAAGAGGTATCACTGTCCCCTTTATTCTCTACTTACAGTGAAAAGAAGCATTGCGGTGTTTCTGGAAGTTGATATACAAAGAATATTTATGTCAAAACACTGCAGCTTTCTTCATTAAAATTTTAAGAGTTATCACCTCTGTTGGCTTTGTTCTACTCATGAAAAAGCAGGCTACTTGTATAATATTCCCTTTGCTTAATCATTAACTGCCTCTCTGGAGACTGCCAGTGACATTTATTGATCTGTCCAACGTACATTCATCATAAGCATTTTTGCTTGTTTGTGAGATGGACAAACTACAACATTTCTGTACTACAGGCAGTAAAACATGGGACTCAATGGAAGTCCAACATTTTATTTCTTGTAAAGGCTTTTACATTATGCTGCTGTGATCATTAATCACTTTTCTTAAGATTTTGAAGGGGGATTTCTCCTTTTGAAATTGCTTTCAGTCATGGATGTTAAACAGGCATTTAAGAAATGTACTTACTTTTGTCTGTTGAATATGATGAATTCTTTCCTCACTGTTTCCAAGCACTGCTGCAGGTGTACATTCTTTAAAAAAAACATGAATAGGTTGATTATAAATGACAGAAAAGCATATGTAAAATCACAACAAAACTGGTGCCAAACCAAACAGTGTACAGATGAATATGAACAAGCATTTTCCAGGCTCCTGAGGATATATATATATAGTGGCAGGAGTTTTCATATTTGAATCCTTTAAAGGATTCTTAAGGAATTTTAAGTCTGACAGTTGTAAGAAGAGTGTGTTGTGTGAGCTTCCAAAGATGGAGCAACAGAACATATCAGTGTAAGGACATCGGAGCTTGGAAGATCGTTGCTTTTCATCTCTTTGACAAGTTTAGAATTTTTATACAATGATCCTCCATATGTGGAATACATCAATTCAGACTATTTACTAGTGTTTAAAGTGTTAAATACAAAGACTTTGTGTACTGTATTCTTTTCATATTAAATACCAGCAGTAGATAAGTACACCTTATTACTTTATCGGTCCATGTGTGGGATGTGCATTTGCTAAGCGGCAGCAATCTTCTAACTTTAAAAAAGTGTATAGGAAAACATTAACTCTTTAAGATGCATAATTATTTTTATGACTAAAATTGCTGCTTTTTTTCTTGTTTCATGATTAAAGAAAAGCATAACTAACCAAAGCCGAGACCAAGCCATTTTAAGATACAATAACTAAATTCTATTGATCAAATTCTTAGAATAAAGGAAATAGGATGCTATTGACAGAAGCCAGAGACCACAACTTACCAGTGGACAGCTTTCTTTTGCTCCATCTTTGGATTTATTTTTTGCAAGTCGCTTTTTCTTTTTATGAAGGGGCTTAGACTCTAAAATCATTTCTTCTAGTTCGAATGTAGGATCACAATTTAGTCTTCCTTTCTGGTACAAAAGGAGACAAAGTAAGTTTTTAAGATATCATTATATTGTCTGTTTGTTTGTCCAGTAGTAGATAGCAACAATAAAAAGCCTCTGTCACGTTGCAGAGGCCAAATTTATCCCTGATGTAATTCTCAAGAATCACAATATTGTTTGACAAGTTTTAACTGTATAAGCTGTGAATAAAAAATTATGACATTTAGTTTCAGTAATGAATTTTAAACTCTAAACCACAGAATAAAAATACAAGTCCTTAAATTTTAAAAGTCTAGATCCTTTTCTGAATCCAGAAGTGAAGGCCAAAGGGGCTCCAAGTGACTTCAGATGAAGTCAGGTGTCTTGCCTGAACTTTGGTCCAGATTGCTGAGGTAACTGCAAGAGTGTAGGAAGGACACAAAGTAGTTCACAGGCACTACTTGAACCTGCAATTTCTACATTCCACTTTCAAAGACATGCATTTGGATATAAATATATGACTCCCTTGCATGATACTAGATGTTCTGCATCCTGCACTCTAGAAACTTAGTAAAAATCTATAAAATAATAATGAATATATCTTTTCCTACAAAAAAAAATCTTGTAATATACCATAGCAGGAGGCAGCAACATTTTGGTGCTGTTTGCTTGCAACCCAGGTCCCCGTCACAGGCTGCAAATCTCCACACACCCCAGAGAGCTGTAGCCACCTGCGCTTACTCTGGCTACTGCTAACTGGCCCCTCTGCAGGAAGGGTAAGCACAGGCACAAGACAGCATCAAGGGGGGCTGTAGATGAGCATGCTGTGGAGGGAACAGGTGGCTTGGCTAGGTCAGAACTTCCTGTGCCAGATCCAACCTCTTTGTGGTCCAGTTCCAGCCAGAGGCCCCTAGGTTCCCAACCTCTGTATAACAGAGAAGCTGGTGCCAACACAAAAACTTAATTTCTGTATCTGAGACTGACTGTGCTCTTATGAATAACAGGTCCTGTCTATACTAGCAAAGGTTTGCTGGTATAACTATATATGCAAACACTATTAGTGAAGATGCATCTTATAATGACCAGAGAATTCTTTTGTCTGTCCACCTTGGCTAGGGACAGACATTCAAAAAGCCAAAGCCTGAACTGATTCAATCTTTCCAGGTTAGCTTAACCTGCAAAGATTGAACTGATTTGCAAGTGCACAGACATTCACATTTCATTCTGGAAATGCAGGCCCATGCTTGCAGTGGCTAAGGCTAGAAGCCAGGGGGCGCTCTTCTTTCCCTTTGCAGCAGCGGCAAGGCTGGAGGGAGGCTGACCAGGGGAGGTGGGGTATGTAGCTAGAGATAATTCATACACCTCAAATACATCTGTCTTACTGCTAGCAGGTCCCTGTTATCACTTTGTGGTCTGAATCACTCCCACGTGACAGTGAAGGTCTCTTCTTCTCTCTCAGACTAATTTCACTTTTCCTTTTAGTAATATTATTAGAACCACTGTAACATTTGGATGTGAAATCCTCATTATTACCTCTTTCGATATGAAGGGTCTTATTTTCAATGCTTATTATCCAGCAAAATGGAACTTCAAAATACTTCAGCTCTCATTTTCAGATACCTTAATAGAGTTGGCAGATTTTCAAGTGATAAGAACCCAGAAGCTCCCAGGTGAATAATGAAAAATGACAAAAATTTCAACAGAAAATTTGTTTTAGTTGTTTCCTTTTTTTGATGACTTGTTTAAAGAACCAGAGAGTAAACACACTGATTCCCTTCCTTTGTCTTATTTTATTTACACACTTACTTTTAAACATTTTAAATTGAGTTGTGCACCCCAAATCTGAATTTGTGATGCATGAGCCAGCTATAAAGTCCTCTGAGCATATCAATGGCAATCAATATACAAAAGAGGTGTCAGCTACTCCTATTCATGTGCTATAAATTCTTTTCAGTCTCAAAGTCTAATTGGGAGGAAAGTTTGTAGGAAGCCTAGGTGAAATGCAAACCAGTCCCTATCTGGGTACCTTTCCACTATCTATGAGAGAGATTTATGTGGCCTGCATTATTGTAGCATCACAGCATTTCACAACTTTTAATGTATTAATCTTGAAAACAAATGACTGTATGATGGGAAAGTGTTATTATCTCCACTTGGTGGAGACAGACTGAGAAAGTTAATGGCATAGCTGTAAGTTCAATCCAGGAAATGTAGTAAGCTTCAGGCTAACATCACAATCACTGGACTATCCCTTTTTCACTTATGAAACTGGAACATAACAAATCAGGAAAGTCTGGTCCTGTTCCAGAAACCAAGAGTGTTGCAGCCAGTTCAGCACCCACACTGCATGCAGCACCCCCAGTGGATACTCTTGTGGGGCAACTGGCATGGGTCCCACATGCAGTGCATGTCCTAAACAGCCCTGCATGGGCACTGCATGTGGTGCAGTCCCAGACGGGGTACAGTAAGTGTTGCATGTGCTGGATCTCGCGGTGGGGGGGGGCACACACCATTCATCTGAGCTGTGGACCCAGATGAGACAGCCATACAGTAAACGAATGAGCCCTGCTAGCCTGTAAACCTCTTTCAAAAGTCTAGGCACCTCTAGGAAAAAATAAGCTCAGTGTTCTAGAAGTTTACGTAAGTAAAAAACTGGGATGTAACTCCCCAAATTCTCTTGTCATTTTCTGGTATGGTGAAGCCGACCACTAGGAACAGCACTGAGGTAAAGCACATCATGGTAAAGTGCCAGCTAGCTAACTGTGACATGGCACTGTATCTGCATGGTCCATCACAGGCCCATTAACATTTCATACAGCCATCTGCACCCTAAATGGAGCTGTTTCATTTTTAGACCAGTTTATTTTTCTCCTACAAATAATTTTTGTTTAACTGTCAATATAAGCAGTGTGTGATGCATCTGATCCTTAAGACTCCCTCATAATTTCTTTAGCTAAAACATGATTTTTCTCAGCTGCTATTCTGTCTCTCATGATTACTAAGGTTATTTTTTGAAGTTCTAGGGTATAGCAATTTATAAGGAAAATATATTCTCATTTTTGTCAAACTTTACTTTCTTTTCCAGCTTGCACCGTTTAGAGATTTTCTTTGAAAAAAAAATCATTTGAAAAAAAATTGTCAGGTGTCTAAAAATGAAAGAAACTCAATCATATTTAAAATCACCTTCTTCCTTCTGCTTTATCAAATATTGAACAATCTGCAAAGAAACTGCCTAAAAGAAACACAGATCTTAACACTATGAGTAGCTGAATAGAAAGATGCCTCCATGATACTGAGGGTCCCTTGACACATGCAGGTAAAGGCGTGATGGGGTCTAATGCTCGATCCACACAACTGCACCTCCTGTCATGCCTCGCATACATGGCAGGAGGCATGATTATGGGATCATGCATTAGATCTCTCCATGCCCCTGCTGGTGCAGGCAGAGCCCTGTCAGCTGAGTAGGCTCTTGGCTGTGGGAACTTGCTTCTTGCCAGTGCATGGGGATCATGTGATCCTGGCAAGAGGCAAGCTCCCACAGCTGGGAACAGGGGTGGCTATAGCCACCCCAAAATTCATCTTAACTCCTCCATAGCCACCCTTCCTACCTCCCTGGGCCACTGCTGCCCATCCCATGCAGCTGAGTCTGGCCTACTCTAACCCGCAGCCCACCTCAGCCCCCTTCCACTGGGGTGCTGGTGCTGCCCCTGGCTAGGAGCCCCCTCACCTGATGGGGCTCCCAGCTGCAGTCTCCCCCACAGCTGGAAGACTGCCCCACACACCCCTGCAGCTGGAGGATTGCAGCAGCACCCCATTGCTACTGGGACTCCTCAGCTGCAAGACTCCCAGCCCAAGTTGTGCATGATGAACCCCTGCAGCTGGGAGCTCAGTTTGCTGAAACGGCTCCCAGCTGCAGGAACAGACTCTGCTACACATGCAAATTAAAACTGGATAACAACCAGCTATAAAGTTATTACACATTTTCCAAAAATAACTTAATAGCTGGTTGGACCTTTTTATGGCACAATAATTCATCTACATGTGTAGCTGATCTAAATTAATTGTGCAATTAACCCAGTCATTGTGTGATACATGTAGAGGGGTCCTTAACTAATAGAAATACAGCATCCTATGAACGTTGTTTTCTGTCTAGGAAGACTACTAGCACTAGTATATGGGGAGAAATCTTTTGGCTTCCCACCACAAGCCAAAATCCTTCTCAGTGGCAAATGTTTTGGGGGCAAAAGTTACATGCAAACTAATAGGGGTGGTGGGTAATGTGATCCCAAGGAAAATTACACTTGCTTTTAACAAGTAGTAGTTTTCAATGCACATGTATGTGCACATGCACACACACACATCACCATCACATCCCTCAATTGACTTCAGTGCTAAAAGCCTGAAAAACTGGGCAAGTTTTGCCATGTGCCTCAAAAGTTAATTAATCTGGTCTCTGGCAGATAAATAGAAAAGTAAATTCCATACAATTTCAATCTGATCTCAGGTTGGACAGACGGGGACTACACAGCAAAGTGATGTTACCATAATGAAGACATTGTGGCATCTACCTCTTCACTAAAATTCTTAAAATGCATATTCCACAACAGGGTCAACAAAGTGGAGTGAAAGGAGGTAATACAAGTTCCTAGTTTGAGTTTTTAACTGAATTTTTCAGCAATGTCTGATGGTACCTAAGTAGTGTTTTACTGGTATCTTCTTGTAATTGAAGAATATTATTATATATTCTTCCTTTCCTTGTAACTAATAGGGGAGAATATTCTTTTAACCTTGAGGATAACCTTCTTGTTTTTGTTATGAAGCAGTTTTGGCTGTTAGCTGTAATTGGCATTTTCCTCCTTTAAAGCAAAGTTTTCTACGGGTAGCTAGTGCCAAAAGGAGTTATTGTTTCAGCTAGGGAAATTGTTTTATTTGTTATAAGGAAGATTCTTTCCCCTCTCCAGACTGTTTTGACCTTTAGTAGAGATTTTTTTTTATCCCAGTAGGGGAAATTGAGATGTAGACAATCTTAGGTTTGAATAATTTTTCTAAATGGCTATAATTAAAATTTTTAATGAGAACAGATTTACTCTCTCCACTTTTTTAGTTCTGCTATGTCTTCTAAACATGAATCTCTCCCCACTACAATTAAATAAGCCCCTAAAATAAATCCATACACAACAGGGGGGGCTTCTTTAGATACATTTGTAATGGCACACAATTCAGTCTTTTCAAGGATGTCTTGTTGGTTTCAGTCCCCATGACATTCTCTCTTATCAGTTTCAGAGATGATTCATTGGTTGACAAAACAGGAAGCAGAGTATTATCCAAATCCAATCTTAATCTGCCTAATACCTATTTATGCACCACTTACACATCTAAGGGCCAAATTCTAGTTTCTCTCTTACATGGCACTAAGTGTCATAGTGATGATAAATATAGCTATGTCTAGGTTACAGGTACTCGGCCCACAGAATGGAAACCAGCACTGTCTAAATTCTATATAAAGTGCAGAGTATCAGGGTCCTATGAATGGGATTCACAACAGCCCCAGTGACTGAGGCAGGGGGATATCTGAGCAAAACAAAAGGAAAATCTGAGGAGAGGGGTATGTTTGATTTCCAGCTCTCTGACATTTATACTCCTGTGTAAGATTAGGATTTAGAGTCTGAAAGCCTCTCCTGAATTTGGGGGGCCTCATTTTCTATGGCTGGCACCTGATCTTTGCCCAAGAACCAAGCAATGAGAGCACTCACTCAGAAAACGCATGTAATGCCCTCCTCTGTGTGCAAACCTTCCTGCCTCCCAGGAGACTGTTCTAACTACTAGGCAACTGTAGAGGCTTTGTCCACTCCTGCTTGGATGCGAATTCCAGGTTGATGGGTTCAGAAAAAGAAAGCAAAAATGTTTCTGACAATGCTATTTTGTGGTAAGGGCATTCAATCTGAGAGAGAGGAATCCTGAATCCTAGCCCTCACACCTAGAACTACATGGCCAGAAACAGAGACACAGAGACAGAGAGAGAGAGAAGGATTCTGTAGCATAGTAGTTAAGGGAGGGATACAATTAAGTTAGAAACATTGAAGCACTTTATAGTCAAAGTTATTTAAAACAGGGATCTGAATGCAAATCTCTGCCATCTTCACCCTAGATGAACATCCTAACTATCCAGCTATGAGGTCTCTTTCTTTATTCTCTGGTCCAATTAATACTTAATTAGTCCATATATATCCATTTGCTTTGTTTTATAATTGAGCGTATCTATGAAGAAATTCACATATGGGGTAACTTAAGAGCAACTAGCATTCAATTGCCTTCCTTACAATTTACTCCAAGCTCTATCAATGCTCCAGGTTAAGACTATATTGTTGAGCACATGGGCTGAAGTTTGTTCAGCGACTTAAAAGTAATTGCTGATGTATTAGAAAATTATTTCCAACATTGAACACGTAAATGCTGGAGGCAATCTTTAGATTGTGAATACCTGAACTAATTTCCCTTTAGAGAATTCATTCTGGATATGAAGAGCTGGTATGAGTTTCTCTGCAGAAGGCACACTCTGCATAAAGACTGCATGGTTTGTGGGTTACTGTGTAAGTGATCCATGTTAGGCTCAGTATCCTGAGAATTATAGCATGGTAGTTTTTGCATGCCTTGCAACTGGCTTAGTAAGCCATTATTCCAACACATCGGATGTAATAGATACCCATAGTCCCAGCCCTAGCTGGGTGGGGATGGTATTCACCTGCCAACATCCTTCAGCTGTATCTACACAGAATTAAAATGTTTTGGCTCCATGTGGATTAAGTGAATTTCATCCATAATGGAAGTCTCTATGAATTTCCTAAAATAGATCAGGCAGCTCATTTTTTTCCAGTCTTCTTCTCAGTGTGTACCGTTGTGCTCTTCATTCTGGATCTAAGATCACTGTTGCAAACTTTTCTTTGCCCACTTGCATACATCTTCAGTGAACTGATAAGTGGCTCACCAGAAAGTCTTTGGATCAGATGTCAGAAAGTGAAAGAGGCACTCTCCTTCCAAAAGAATAATCACTGTATCACCCAGAGTCATGTGTCTGATTACACAATATCATGTCTGCTCAACTTGCAAAAGAGCTATTTTCTCTGAAGTTATAGATTTCATAGACAGTAGGGCTGGAAGGGACCTCAGAAGATCATTGAGTCCAGCCCCCTGCCCCAGGGGCAGGAAGTCAGCAGGGATCATAGGATCCCAGCAAGATAGACATCCAAATGTCTCTTGAAGGCATTCAAAGTAGGTGCTTGAACCATCTCCAGCGGCAGTCTATTCCAAACGTTGGGGGCTCAGACAGTGAAGTTCCTCCTTATGTCCAGCCTGAAATGGTTATGGAAGAGTTTGTCACCATTCGACCTTGTCATCCCTTGGGGCGCTCTGATGAACAGATGTTCCCCCAGATCCTGGTGAGCACCCCGATAAACTTATAGGTGGCCACAAGCTTCTCCACATTCTTTTTGAAAAGCAAATCCCAGCACATCATTTTCCCATTGTGCTTGGCCTTGGTGAGGCCACAGCTGGAGTACTGC
>NW_017728948.1:22915220-22917388 GCF_001723895.1 Crocodylus porosus
TTGCTGGGATCCTATGATCCCTGCTGACTTCCTGCCCCTGGGGCAGGGGGCTGGACTCGATGATCCTCTGGGGTTCCTTCCAGCCCAAATGTCTATGAAATCTATGACATCAATCTCTTTTCTCTTGTCAAGGTGATCGGTCACCTGGTCATAAAAGGAAATAAGATTGGTCAAGCAAGACCTACCCACAACAAATCTGTGCTGGCTATCCCTCAGGATGTTGCCATCAGCCAGTCTGTTACGAATGACCTCTTTGATAATCTTTTCTAAGACCTTCCCCAGAATAGAGGTCAGGCTGATGGGCCTATAGTTTGCCGGATCCACTTTCCTCCCTTTCTTGAAGATAGGCACCACATTGGCCTTCTTCCAGTCTTCAAGCACTCCACCAGAGCACCAGGAGTTCTTGAAGATCTGTGCCAGGGGCTGAGCTATGGTGCTAGCCAGCTCCTTGAGTACCCTGGGGTGTACACTGTCAGGGCCAGCTGACTTGAAGTTGTCCAGATTCTCAAGGTGTTCCTTCATGAGGTCAGCATCGATGCAGGGTAAGGAATCTACCTCACCTGGGCCTCCCTGTCCCGTAACAGGCAGGGGCACCCCATGGCACTGGTGAAAGACTAACGCAAAGTACCCATTTAGCAACTTGGCTTGTTCCTGGGTGTTGATTGTGAATTGTCTCATCTGGTTTAGCAGGGGTCCAGTGTTGCCCTTGCTTTTCCTTTGGCTCTCCACATATCTAAAAAATGACTTTTTACTGTCCTTGATACTTGTAGCTAGTTGGAGTTCCATCACAGCCTTGGCTTTCTTGGTTTGCTCTCTGCAGGTCTGGACCAGTGCAGTGTATTCCCCCTTGGAGGCGGATCCAGTCCTCCATCCTTTGTAGGTATGTCTTTTTAGATGCAGGAGGTCTGCTAGTTCACTGGAGAGCCATGGGGGCTGCTGTGCCCTGTTGCTGTCTTTCCTTCATGACAGAATAGACTTTTCTTGCACATCCAGGATCTCTCCTTTGAGGATCAACCACTCGTCCTGAACTCCCCTCCCTTTTGGGTTGTGGCCCTTAGGGCCTCACTGACAAGTCTCTTGAGCTTGTCAAAGTCAGCTTTCCTGAAGTCAAGAACTTCTGCATTGCTGACTGACATGCCAGTTTTACGGATGGCAAAGGTGATCAGCTCGTGGTCACTATCACCCAGCTTCCCTTTGATCATTAGGTCACTGAAATGGGAGTATTAATGTGGACCTGAATGGGAAGAGGTTCCAGATTGAATTTCTTTAAACTGGGTAAAAAGAAGACCACTCTCCTCGAAAAAAAACCCCAAAACAAAATAAAACAAACACAATATCCCCTCACATTAATTTGTGCAAATTTGTCATTTCATAAAAACTACATTGTAGTTTTCATGATAGAATAAAGCCGAAGAAATGTTTTATCAAATCATTCACTGTTTCTAAAATACATTTAAGCAAATGCATTCATTTAAAACTAATCAGACTCTAACTCCTCTGATGTAGAAAACTGTCATTTGAATTAAAATTATTTTGTAACAAAATGGATTATTGATCAGCAAAGGAGGATAGACTATAAGATGTTGCACACCTATTCAGATGCTTAAATTTAATCAATTTAGTATTTTCTTTGACTTTGGTGAGACTATTAATCTGCTTAAAGTTAAGTACACATGTATTTTCAGGGTCAGAACTAATATTAGTTATCACTAATTCTGATGTTGCAGTAATAAAATATTTTTATTTGTAAGAAAACAGAGAATGAATGAAATAATAAAAATCATAGAAATCATAAAGAAGTAGGACTGGAAGGGATCTCCAGAGGTCATGTATTTCAACTCCCTGCTTGAGGCAGGACCATCCCTATAAAAACCATCTCATAGATTCCATAATCTAAACTTTTCATAAGATTACTGTCAACCCATCTTCAAAAAAGGCAGGAAGGAGGACCCGGGAAACTATAGGCCGGTTAGTCTCACCTTGATCCTAGGCAAGCTGTAGCAGTGGATATAATCTTCCTGGACTTCCGGAAGGCTTTTGACACTGTCTCTCATCCTCTTCTCATTAAGAAACTGGGGGGCTGTGGTGTAGACATCCACCCAGTCAAATGGGTCGCCAACTGGCTGGTGGGCCGCACCCAGAGGGTGGTGGTGGATGGGTCCTTCTCA
>NW_017728948.1:22917488-22929158 GCF_001723895.1 Crocodylus porosus
CAAATTTCACCATAGCTCTGCTCCACTCCCAGCATCACTGCTGCCAGTTACTCAGTGCAGTCCCGGCTTTATGTCCCACCCTCACTTATGCAGTGGGAAGAGCTGAAGTGTGCCAGGCAGGGGTGTAGTGGTGGTGTTAGGAGCAGAGCTGCAGTGAAATTTGGGGTGGATGCAGGATCTTCCCACACCACTGGTGCCCACTTTGAAGTCTGCCCCTGCTGAGAAGAGCCTCCCAGGCAGATCTGGGGTACATGCCCCCCTGGTCGCAAGCAGCAGTGGGAGCTGCCTGTTCCCACGAATCATGGCTCTGTCCTGTGCCCCCCCGCCTTGACTGGGCAGTGCCTGCCCCACCCCCCTCCCTCACTCTGGGGTGTGTGGATCTGTCCCTGCCACGCCCCTTCTCTCCCCCCTCCCCTTCTACCACAACACACTTACCAGCTGGAGGGAATTCTCCATGCTGCCAGCTCTGCTCCTGCTGCCTGAGTGACAGCACGGTCATTTAATGTCCAAATTATTGTCCCCATCAGCTCGATAGCCAATACAGCAAATTTTCTCTATATTGGTACCAATCCAATATCAGACTGATGTATCAGTGCACCTCTAACTTCAAGCCTTTGGTCTGCATCTGCCTCTCTACAGCAAGAGAGAAAATCTGTTTTCCATCTTTTTTATGGCAGCCATTCAAGTAGTTGAAGAGTGCTAACATGTATTTTCTCAAGTGCCTTTTCCACAAGTTGAACATGCGTAGCTCCTTCAACCTCTCCTCATATGACTTCCCTTCCAAGCCCTTCATCATTTTTGTCACTCACCCCTGTACCCTCTTTAACTTCTCCACATCTTTTTTCAAATGTCGATCCCAGAACTCCACACAGTTCTGTAAATGAGACCTGACCAGTGACGAGTAGAGAGGCACTATCACCTTCTATGTCTTGCACCTACTGTTTCTACTGATGGATCCCAAAACCACATTTCCCTTATGTGCAGCTGCATCACACTGCAGACTCATATTGAGTCTGTGAACTATGAGGAGTCCCAGATCCTACTCCACAGTTCTGCCATCCAGCCAGGTACCACCCATTTTGTGTTTGTGTTTTTTATTATTCTTCCTAAGTTGTAGCACCTTGCATTTATCCGCATTGGACTTCACACTGCTAGCTCTAGCCCAGCTTTCCAGTCTCTCTAGATCTTTCTATATTGCAGTCCCATTCTCCAACATGTTCATAATCCTTCTCAGTTTCATATCATCTGCAAACTTGCTCAAGAAGTTTTCTATGCCAGCATCCAAATAATTAATAAACCTGTTGAATAGCACCGTGCCAAAGACAGACCCCTTTCTGACTCTACTTGAAACCTCCTGCTATTCTGGTTAACGGTGGACCCACAGTTTCCTTGGTCCTTCTTTTCTGGCCAACATACTTATAGAACCTCTTCTTGCTCTCCTTAGCATTTTTTGCCAGGCACAGCTCGTTCTTGACCTTTGCCTTCCTGGGTTTGTCCCGATAGGTTCTTGCTATTTCCTGGTACACTTCATTAGTGACTATTCTTCCATTGTCTGCATGCTTTTCTGTTGTATTTGAGGCATCCTAGAAGCTATTTGTGCAGTCACACTGGTCTCTTGCCATTCTTCTTGTGCCTCCATCATGCTGAGACAGTTTCTTGTGGGGCTTCCTACTCTATGGACCTTTAGAAACTCCTAGCTCTCTTGGGTGCCTTTATCCCTCAGTCTATATTCCCATGGTACCATATTTACTAACTCCTTGAGTCAGATTAAATATGCGTTTTCAAATCAAGCATCATAATTTGGCAGATCTCATGTCTTCCCTGTCTCATGATTTGGAATCCTATGATAATACGATTGCTACCTCCCAAGTTGCCTCCCTTCACATTGTCCACTAGTTCTTCCCTGTTGGTCAGGATAAGATCCAAGATCGATGATCCCCTGGTTGTATCATCTACCTTCTGGAATAGAAAGTTATCCATCACATGTTAGAAACCAGCTTGACATTTTATGTTTGGTTGCATTGTTCTTCCAGCAGATGCCCAGAAAATTGAAGTCTCCCATCAGTACTATCCCATAGCTTTTGGCTAGGTTTCTCACCTGCTTGTAGAGCAGGTGAGAAACCTAGCCAAAAGCCATCTCTTTTTCTTGATTTGATGTCCTATAATAAATTCCCACCTTTATATCACTACTTCATCTTTCACCCTTCATCATCACCCAAATGCATTCTGCTTCGCTGTCTTCCTTCATAACCAGGGAACAAGTACTTTTCACATTTGTATACATGCATCAGATGTATTTTGCATGTTGACCTACTTGCTTCCCTTTTGCACCACTTGTTGCTGTCTTGTAGCTTTCTGGCCCTTACCTGGAGTTAGGTTGCCTGTTTGAGTCCTTTCTCCTCTGGACTGTGTACTCTGCTGCCAGAGGATTTTGATCACTATCCCCCATGGAACTTAGTTTACAGCTCTCCTTAATAATTTGGCCAGATGACACCCAAAAATGTTCTTCTATGTTCTTGTCAGATGGATCCCATCTCTTGATAGCAGTCCTCCTCCCAAGAATATCTGCCCATTGTCAAAGACTCCAAAGTCTTTCTATTGATACCACTGTCTCAGCTAAGCATTCACACCCAGGATATGATGGTCCCTCCCTGGACCCTTGCCTTCTACAGAAAGAACACCACTTATGCTCCAAGCTCCTTAATCCTCCTGGCAAGAGCCTCATATTCACCTTTGGTTTCTCCAGTGTCATTTCTGGCAGTACTGCTGGTGCCTACATGGACAAGCTGGAAGGGGTAGTGGTCCAGAGGATGGATGAACTCTCTGTGGCAGTCTCTCTATGGTGTCCTGAATTCAGGTTCCAGGTAGGCAGCACATCTCTTGGGCCCCCAAATCTGGATGTCAAACTAGTGCCTCTGTCCCTTGCAGAAGGGAGTCACCAACTACCACCACTCTTCTCTTCCTTCTTGGTACAGTGATCCTAGAGCCCTTGTCCCTCAGGCCTTGCACTTCCTGCTCCCTAGACTGCTGAGTCCTCTGTATCATGCTTGTAGATGTCCTCTCCTTTGCTTTTTCCTCAGCATTTCCACCACACAATGCTTGAAAGTGGTTGCAGACTTCAATTCACTCCTATTCAATTTTGGGGGGCCCTCCTTCTTTAAGTAGTCACATGCTGTCACTTTTCATTTCCCTTTGGCCTCTCCAGTAGTACCAATCTCTCATAACTCTTGTCCAAGCAAACTTCCTTTTCCCTGATGCGATGTAGCATGAATACCATCTTTGAATTTTCTCCTCCAGGGAAGGCACCAGCTTATCCTTGTTGCAGGTGAAGTGCTTTTGACCTTCTGGAAGGAACACGATCAAATGCACATTTCCCACAGGTCACAACTGCTGACCTGGCCTTTGTTTGTGCCTCCTTTGCTCCCTGGAGAACACCTTTGCTGTAAAGAGGAGAAAAAAAGAGGGGCAGGGGAAGGGGTAGCAGGGGAGAAAGAAAGTACCACCACAAGAACCTGCAGACCAAACACCTGTATCTAGGTCCTTGCACATGCATATGCATGTGGAACATATCCACCCTCCCTCCTATGGCAAATTCCCTGGGCAAACTCCCTTTCTATTTGTTGGCTTCTGTTCAGTACTCACATGGTTTTCTGGGGGCTGTATTTTTATAAGGCTGCCCAGCCTAGCTCCACCCCTTAATTACCTAAACCAGCCCTACCTGGGGGAGGGGTGTGGAAGGAAAGAGAGAAAGAGAAAGACGAAAAACAAAACAAAAAAAAGCAAACAAGGAAACAAGGAAACAAAAAATCCACCACAGGGGAAAAGGAAAAAGAATAATAGAGAGTTACACACAAACACACAAGGTACTAGGCAAACTCTCTACCACCAATTACAGACCCAAAGTCACCAGCACAGAGACAAGCCTCTTCAAGGCAGTCCCACTTATAAGATGCTTATCCCAGAGCAACTGCTCTGTTTACTGCTCTGTTTACTGCACTGAAGTGTAACCAGATTTTGTTTTATTCTAATGCAGGCCAAATTTTACTTTATTGTGACAGAATAAAGATAGCGTATCAGGAGCAAAGCACTGAGGCATTCTTAGAGAAATAAATGCAAATATCTAAACCAGGAGTTCCCAAAGTTTTGTCCATGGAGGGCCACCTAATGACTGGATATCACTCTGGGCGGTGCATGACAAATTGAATACGTAATGCAATACTTCTATGTGCAAGAGGTCAAACATAATATTCCTTATATATGGATGATCTGGCATCATTGTTTAATTTAGGTTTGAATTAAGACTTAGGCAGCTGCCTTTTCTTGCCAATAAAACATGTCGGGGCAGCTCATGGAACTGAGTGACCACCACAACATTCAGCACTTTGGTATCCACTAGGACGAGCCAGGATGGAGGATTGACATTCCCTTCTGGCTTATTAAACCCATTGCTAAGGACATCTGTTACCCTTAACAATAACAGGATATTGTTAGATAGCAGGGCTGCTGCTAAAAAAAAGAGTAAAAACTGTCAACCAGTTACTACTGAACAGTCAGTGGCTACAGCCTCCCTGATCAGCTGGTTCTCTTGTGGAAAGCCACCATTAAAACCCCTCTTTGTGGGCCACGCACAAATGCTTCATGGCTTGCAAGTGGCTTCTGGGATACACCTATGGGAACCCCTGATCTAAGTGATTAACATGGCAGTGATAATTGGATAGGAAGTTGAAAATGTTGTTCATTTAGAATATGGACTCACATTAGGAACAAAGCCTGGGGTCACGGCTTTCTCTAGAACAGCATCCCAGTTCACATCAGCTAGGTATGGAGAGCTCTGGACATCTGCAAGGCTTGAGAGACGACATTCTGGATCCTTAGTGAGGAGCTGCAATCAAAACCATGCAGTTTCTCGGATACTGTTTGTCATGAAGAAGAGAAATATATCTTGCTAACAAGGATAACGACATTCCAAATTAGAAAGATCTTAGAGAATATTGTAACACCTCTTAGTAGACTAAGTATTTAAAAGAAAACAGCTTACAAGATGTTAAAGTAATATAACTATCATTTGAGGGCTGTTACATTTATAAAAGAAAATGAGTTCATAGTGATAGTCCATTTACTTGTGCACGAAAGTCCAAATGATGAAAAAAAGACAAAGCGTCATTACAGTCTGGAACCACCAGGCACCTTTCATTTATCTGTTTAGCTACTTCCTGTATATTAGTACAGTGAGCACTCTGATACCAATGAACATGAATTGTTATGAATTATTCCATAAATTAAAGACTGCTATGCCATGTAATCCAAATCAGTAACTCCACCGTTCCCAGAACACATTTATTTACATTTAGAAAAAATACATTTAAAATCTTCTCCTACTCAAACCACTTCCCACCCAAATCCTGAATTTAGCAGCACATAGAAAATGATGATTTCCAGGCTGCTAGGGTGAAAGTTGATTACAGGTACATGGCGCTTTGAGTAAGGCGCAGCTTCCCATCATTTACAATGAAGCAGCTCAAGAACCTTTGTCATTGTCATGATAGTATCATAGTTGATGGGAAAAGCCTGTAAGGTTTACAGACAATTCTACTGGCAATTTCAGCAGAGAGAAAAAGCCATGAAAAGGGACCTTCTTCTGTAGGCATGACATTTAAAAAATGTGCTATTTATCAGAGCTCTGTCTTGCCTGGTTTATGTTTTCTTGATTGCATGGAGATCAGAGTTGCTTGTACTTTCTTACCTTTTTAAGTAGTGCTATCATGCCCTTACACCATGTAGATGAGTAATGAACTCTTTCTATCTTGAACATGTTGAGGATCTCATCAATTGGGGTGGTGGAATGAATTTCGTACGGCCTCTGTGATAAAGTTAAAATAACATCAATCTAAAATCAGACAGAAAAGTTAAAGTGAAGCATATCGCATCCTTTCTGTACTTAGTGTGACTTATTTGGGAAACATCAGTATATCTCTAAACATGCTAGACTATATCAGCTTCACAGTAAATAATTTAACTTTACTTTAAATAGTTTTTACTTTTCTAAAGTTTTTTTTTTTTAATAGAATACTCATAGCAGCATGAAAGTTTTCAAGGTAAATTCTAATTAGATTTATGAATATTTTTGCTCCTGGAGCCATTTATGTGATAAGTAGGCTATGGTTTATTTATTTCCATTGCAAAAGTATATTTGTATTGCAACTATCAGGGCACTGTTGTGCTAGAAACTGTGCCAACAAATAATAATAGAAAGTTCTTGTCCCAGGCACTTACAATTCAACAGACAAAGGGTGAGAGGAGTACGTTTCATCATCCTCATTTAACAGGTAAGAAACCAAGAGACAGATGGTGTGTCTACATGTGCCCCTATGGCACAATTAGTACTGCGCCATGCTAGTGGCATATGGCTATTTTTAGGCACTATGTCACTGTAGCAATGCACTATAGTGATGGAGTGTTTTGCTACAGTGATGTAGCTGTGGTTTCACAGTTTGTAGCCGCCAATGCTATGTTAGCGTAGCACATTGCTACAGCATTGTAGTGTCTCATGTAGACGTGCCAGGAGAAACTGAGGCCTGAATTCAAATTCATTTTGTAAGGGCCTAAATTTAGACAACTAAATTCTTAAGTGTTAGGCTGTATGCCCAAGGGGTAGGACACAAATTACACATAAGCTGGTATAAGTGATCAGAAACTGGTTCAAATCTGTAACACAACAGAAGTTCAGTGTACATAAACCACTTTCAAAGTGTCCGAAACTGGTTTAAGGTAAACCTGGATGGATGTAGTAACAGACTTAACAGATTTAGGTAAAATCAGTGTATTGAACTTCTGTCCCAGATCCCCTCCAGATTCAAGTTAAATCACAGCTCCCAGCAACCCAGGGTGCTTTGCACTTCCCCGGCAAACCCGCTCTAGTGCCCTGCAGCTTCTGGCGGGGGCCACTTCATGCATGTGGATGCATTTCTGGAATGATAAGTAAATATCTGTTCACTTGCTTATTGGTTCAATCTATGCAGCTTAGTCTAACCTGCAAAGATTGAATTGATTCAACCTCAGGCTTCTTGACTGCCTATACTTAGCTCGGGAGGGCAATTCAGTTTGACTGAGTTAGGCATCAGGTCTCATTAGGTGTCCAATACACTAATCTGAACATGATTTTTCAAAGGTCATTTAAGAAATATGCAATGGTGTCAAAAAACCCCAAAACCTAGATCCTGTACTTTCCTGCCAAGCCTTTAACCAAGCTGCATAGATCATTAAAGAGCTCTACATACTTCTGAAAGGATTGCAATCCTTCACTTTAATTCCTATAGTCACAGGTGTTGCCTTAACAGGATAGGGGAAAACTCAAGCTCTATGCTGCTTTATTCACGAAGTGTGTGTCTAATGGTTGTGTTTCAGCAGTATTTTGACATATGCAGGAGCACATACTGTAACTGTTGGAATATCTGCTCTCTTTTAAATTAATTTTTATTCAGATCTGTAACTGAACTGATCTTTTAAAGAAACCTTACTACTGTATATTTATTAATCAAGACTGACAGAGTGATAAATCCATTGTTCTGGAAGAACAAGATAGTTGAGAGTCTGAATTACAGGTGAACCCACTCATGTCTGGTTTGATGGCTGTGAAATCTATAATCAAATGCCACCAGAACAGCTAGATGTAAACTCATGCATCCTAATTCATACTCAGTGGACAGCATTACTTAGAGCACATTCCAATACTCACTGAAAACAATAGACAGACTTCCATTGAGTTGCATGGGAACTAAATCAGTGTTTGATTTTAGTTACTGCATTTTGTTATGAAGTTGTATTTTTGAAATATTTCTATTTATTAACCAACTATAAAGGAAATGAATGACATTGTATTATAGTACGTCTTCATAAAGGCCATTTAGATGCTGAATTGATTTAGAAAAAGGGCCAGTAACAGAATAAAATTTGGAAAAATTGCATTTTAGTTTAAATTAAATATATATTTTTTATACTTCCAGGATACTTTTTATTTATTTATTTGTTTGTTTATTTTTGGGTCTTCACTGATATCCTCAAAAATATTCTGTGAATTCAGAAAGACAGTGGAGTACCTTAATGTGGTTACTCAGGTCTGCTGGGCAAAAAGATGTTCTCCAAGATGGAGATAAGCCTAACTTTCACCAGCACTGCAGGATGGGAGTGGAAAGTACATTTTGGGATAAGGGGAAATATATTTCTGAATTTTTACATCATGTTTTGCCAAGGATCTCAATACACTTTGGACATCTTATTTATACCATAAGGCTCACACTGAAAGCCAGTGGCCAAAACAAGAAAAAAGACCAAGAAAACAATATGTTTGGTTTAGCATTAGTCATGCCCACTTGCACACTACCCCATTGTGGACACAACTTTTACAGCTGTGAAAATTGCTTTTTGCCAGTTTCAGAACGAATATTACACTTTTGCTCCAATTATCATTCCATCCAATCTTGTTGATAGGGCCAGGTAACTGTTATCTTGCTCTATAAGCTGTAGGTATAGTATAACATTTAAAATTTAGTTTACCTCAAAATCATTGGAGTGTAGCATTAGACAGATGTGTACCATGCTTATTACAGTGCAGATTTAATTTCCTGAGTGGTGTTTGTGTAGGGAGGTATGAAGCTTTTGCAAAGGTATCCAATTTATTTTCTTTTTTGGCAGTCCTTTTATCAGCTACTGGCTAGGTATCTAAATGTCTCCACTGTGGTGCATGAAATGGATAGACTATCTCTGTAGGTTATGGATGCTTTAAGAAGGAGCTATGCTCAGTCTAATACAAATTCCAAACTGCTATGGAAGCCGTGCTTCTAATAACATAGCGTTTTGGCTGGCTGGTCTTCTACATTTACAGCACAAAAAACGAGGTATGATACTTTTGCACCATCTTTAGCTCCTTTTGATGAAGTTAGAGGCAAACAAGAACAAAAAGTCAGCACAAACAAAAAGCAATTTATTTTTACTTAACTTCCCCTGAATTCTGGCAGAAAGTTTCGTACATTAGCTACTAGAAAAGACAAGGCAAGGCTAGAAAATGGTCTAATTGACAAACTATTTGGTCTCACGAAAGCACATTCCATTGTTTGACTCTTTTTTTTTTATTTCCACTCTTAGGTTATTCCTCTTTCCTTTGTTTTCTGATTTCCCTGGTTCCCCATTTCCCCATACACTTTGTGCTGCCCAACTAAAGAAAAGCAGTGGTTCTGCCTGTGGTAGGATTCTTCACAGCTTCCTTTGAAAGATTTGGTACTACATACTGCCAGAAAGAGGACACAGGGCTAAATGGAAGAAGGGTCCAGTGGCAATTCCTAGACCCCAGTGGAATTAGCTCATACACGTTCTTGCAGCTGAGCTGAATCTTATGGGACCAGAGAAGAGAAATGCACTTGCTGGCTGCTGCCTGAGCTTGCAGCCTTATTCAAACAAGTTATTTCCACAAAGAAAACTGCTTTAGAGGCCACAGACAGGATGGGTGGGGCATTAATGCTGATGTTTTAATCTACAATAATACTCCTGTTAACCACGTTCCTCACCTCTACTATTTCTTCCCCTCTGCCTTATACCATTCTGCACAGGTCTTGTTCAGAAGTGTTCAAAAGGTGTTTATAATTTAGAAAATATACACCTTTTTCCTAGTCTAGACATGGCCTCATGGTCCAGTCTGCCAGATCACTCACTGAACAGGCAAAAAACTCTACTCAACAGGACACTGTACTTGGTAGAGTTTTTGGCAGACAGATGACAATGCTTTTACTTTAACATGGTTTTGAAATTCAACCTTAGTTCCAGCCTTGTTTCAGAGAAAATCATTCTTGGAAGAGCATCCAGGGCTTGGCAAAAAGATACCAATGTTTTCTATGGAATTATTCAATGATAAGCAATTCAGTTATTCAGCTGTAAGTGACAACAGTACCTTGTGCTTAGGGCTGGGGTTCCAGATCTACCTCCACCATTGTGTAGTGTTCTTTTTCTGGGAACTTCTAATGAACAGGGGAATGTTATAAAGTGTTACTGCATCCATTATTATAATAATTAGTAGTATATAAAAATACTACTACTACTAATAATAGTAATAGAGAAACTATCTGTAATGAGAGTTTTCTGACACTTCCCATTATGAGGCTCCTTATTCAGTTGCTTATAACTGCTAGACTTTAACATTTTAGGTTGAAAGTTTCTATGCCGGGTAAAATTTTGGTCAGAAATACTCAGTAATTTCTGAGGAATAGGCTAGGGAAAGATATTATTTGGATCATGTTAAAAATGTTTGGTGTTTTTTTCCCTTCAAACAGCTTCAATGTCTCCATGCTCTGAAGCAGGGACTTTTTTTAAGTTCAAGAACATGTAGGGTTTATTTTCACAGGAATATATGGCAGAGAGGTGATCCTTAAGTTAAGGATGTGGCTTTTAGCTGTTTCTGTGAAAATCTGCTTAAATTTGGACAAGTCATAAGTCTCCAAAAACAGCATTTAGTACATGCTCCTGAAAGACTTTTTTGATTTTAGCAACTACTTTCCCCAAGTAATCTATCTGTACTGGGCAGAGTCCAGTCCTGGACTATGTAGGAACTTCCCTACACTTGCAGCTTTCGAGTGCTTCTGGACATCTGGACTGAACGAGTGTTTCTCCGGGATTTCAGTAACCTTCACCAATGGACTTATGCAACATGAAAGAATATGATATTTAATTTCAATGCAAAGGACACAAAAGTCATACCTATGTGTGGATAATATTTTATTTATTTATAAAAATATAAATTTAATGCAAATGTAAATATTTATTTATAAATAGATTGGGGAAAAGGGATCTTATGGAGGAGTCCAGCACAGATAACTGGTTTGAGAGGGGACTGGGACTTCCTAGGCAAAGGGACAGGGACTAGGTGACTGGGAAGAAAAAGATGAGATGGGAAATCAGAGTTAGTAGGTGTGTGGGTACAGTGGATGAGGACTTAGAGGGACACCAAGTCTGTGTCTGTAAAAAATGTAATTAAGAACAAATGGGGAAGGGGAAGAAGATGAAGCAGGAAGTAGATAAAACTGGCAAGCCAGGGTGTGGGGACTCACCACTGGCTGGACAAATAGACTAGGACAGACTAGGGAAATGATGACATCAGAGAGGACAAGCAGCACAGGGAGGAAGGCTGGGACTGGGAGGCTCTGGAGACAAGGAAGATGGGTAGGCAGAAGAGTCCAAAGGACAGGGGTGAAGAGAGAACTAGTGATGGTATATTGGCAAACAATTGACTCTTGCTATCAGTTCATAGAATCATAGAAGTCGGGTCGAAAGGGACCTTGTAGATCTTCAAGTCCGACCCCTGCCTGGGGGGGAGAAAAGACTGGACTCAAATGAGTCCAGCCAGGTAGGCATCAAGCCTCTTGTTAAAAACCCCCAGGGTAGGAGCCAGCACCACTTCCCTAGGAAGTTGGTTCCAGCTCCTAGCCTCCCTCACTGTGAAGTAGTTCTTGCCGATGTCTAATCTAAATCTACTCTCTAATAACTTGTGTCCATTGTTCCTTGTCATGCCAAGGGGCACTAGGGGAAACAGTGTCTCCCCTAAACCCTTCTCGTCCCTCCTAGTGAGTTTATAGACTGTCACCAGGTCCCCCCTCAGCCTTCTCTTGTGAAGGCTGAACAGGTTTA
>NW_017728948.1:22929503-22937073 GCF_001723895.1 Crocodylus porosus
CTTGTCAGTATTGAAACGCATCCTGTTTATGTCAGCCCACTCCTGTAACCTATCCAGGTCTTGTTGCAGTCTTTCCCTCTGCAGACAAGCAGAGCCCAGTTATCATTAGTAAAAGTGGCAGAAGTCCGTATGGTAGATGTGAAAGTTCGAACCCTAGTGCTAGAGCCCTTTATGGGTGCCTCTGTGACTCCACAGCTTACTTTTTTGGGAAACCTAGGACTTTTTATACAAATAGCAATTTATCCTGTAATTAAGGACTATTACATAATTTACATATCCAAGGAGGCTGGTTTACAGTTAAAAAGGTAACATTTATTCAAGCATTTTTTAAGTTTTGAAAGCTAGATTTTGAAACTTTAATAATGTTCTTTAAATATATTAATGTGTGGAATTTTACAATGATAATGAAAGAAAAGCCACAATCTTCTCCAAAAGTACAGTCCTAATGCTCTGAAAGCTTCCTGTACTGTTCCATGTGCTACCTCTTTCTTTGGCTTTCTTTTGTTAAATATGCTTTTTTCAGTTTTAGTTAGAAGGAATATAAGAGGCAAATTTATGGTAAATGCCATGGTGTGATGTATTAGCTGAATGCCAGATGGCTACAAAATGGACTTACGTATCAAAGTAGTTGTTTGTGCAAGAAAGCCTTCCTACATTTGCAAAAAAAAAAAAAAAATGTGTAAACCTACATACACAGAGTAAGTACAGGGAAAAGCACAAGACAGAGGGAGAGGAGGCATGTTCGAAGAAAAATATATTTTAAATCCTATTATGTCATCCGACAAACCAAAAACTACAGTAGCCAGTCCCCTATACACTTCAAAAGCCTACCAGAAGGCATTTTCAAATTTGCTAGAAGCATGCACAAAAGCTAACAGACCCTTTCATGCTGTATAAAAATAAATGTTTGGAAAAGAATGAGTTACTCAGTGATCAACTGAGAACAGGATGTGTGCTGGTTTCTGTGCAACTCAATGAGGGCAAGAATGCATGAGATCTGCTACCAATGAACATGTATCTGTTTTGTGGGAGATGATAGCGATTCAGTGTTCTGTGTCATAGTAGAGAGATAAACTGTTCTGTGTAAGTCCTTTCACAGGTGAACTCAGGTTTGCAAAAGTTTATGCTATACCTCTCTGATTCTGCATCTCTGAGTCTATAAGGTGCAAATCTACCCTGCATTCTTCTTGGATCATAGTGCCATGGTCAACAGCTACTAGTGTTTACCAAGACAACAGAGACAGGATGCATCAAGAGCTAAGAAATCCCCTATGGATGTGGGAAGAAGCAGTAAGGAGTAAAGTCCTCTCACCTATGGCATCATAGGATCATAACAAAATAGTGGCATAAGTGATCTCATGAGGTCATGTAGTCCAGCCTCCTGCTCAAGGCATTCCTGATTAAACCATCCGTAGCAAGTGTCTGTCCAGCTATTGAAAATTTCCAAGGATGGAGATTCCACAACTAGGTACTCTGTTTCAATGCCTGACCACTGTCATAGTCATAGAGTTCTTCCTAATCTCCAACCTAAATTTCTCCATCTTGTCCTGGAGATTCTGGATCCTAACCCTACCCTCCATACTGTCTGCAACTTCTCTCAACTTGGTATCATAAACAAATTTGCTAAGCATGCATTCAATCCCACTGTCCAATCATTAATGAGGATATTAAACAATGCTGGAGCTAGGACAGACTCCTGGGGAGCACCACTCGATACTTCCTCCCAACTAGACATGGAACCATTGATGACTGCTCATTGATGACCCTATCAGCTTTGACTCTACCTTATGGTACTTTCATTTAGTCTGTGTTTCCCTAGTTTGTTCCTGAGGATGCCATGGGAGACAGCATCAAAAGCCTTGCTCAGGTAAAGGTGCATTACAACCATTGCTCTCCCCTCAACCACACAGACTGTGAAGGAAATCAGGACTTAGAAGGAAATCAGATTGGCTAGGCATGACTTGCTCTTGGTGAATCCATGTTGGCTGTGCCTGATCACCTTGTTTTCCTCTAAGTGCTTTACAATGGATTCCTTGAGGACCTGCTCAATTATCTTTCCAGGTATTGAGGTTAGACTGACTGGTCTGGCAATTCCCATATCCCTCTTCTTCCCTTTCTTAAAAATGGGCATTATGAATGCCATTTTGAATCATTTGGGACCTCTCCCAACCTCCAAGATTTCTGAAAGAAGATACCTAATGGCTCAGAAATTACCTCAGCTAATTCTTTTAGTACCCTAGAGTGTATCTCATCTGGCCATGTTGACTTGACAGCATCTAGCTTCTCTGAATAAGCCATAACCTGTTCTGCCATTACTCTAGGCTGTTTGACTCTGTCCATATCTTTGCTGCCAACTGTGCTTGTCATCTGGTAGTTGCCTCTGTTTGTAAAGGCCGAAGTAAAAAGGCTTTGTTTTCATGAGAAGCCCAGCTCAAACACTGTGGGCACTTTTACATGTGCTTCAGGGGTAGGGGGAGTGGGGCAGTACTTTAATTAAAGCGTCTCTAAGAGCCGCTCTAATTAAAGTGCCGCTGCATCTCCTGCATCCGCCTCCCAGTGCTTAAAAATGGTGGTGGAGGCACTTGAACTAAAACTCGTTTGATGAGCTTTGGTTCAAGTACCCCTGCCACCATTTTAAAGCATGGGGACACTGATACACAAGACACAAGAGGCTGCTGGAGCAGCTGCTCGGAGTTCCAGCGCATTGAAGCAGCCTCGGCATCTGCGTACAGGTGCCCTGTATGCTGCATCTCATCAGCAGTTTTCATGGAAAGCTGCAAATGTGGTTAGATAATCACTCCAACCTACCATGCTCTGTCATTATGTCCAGAACCATCTTCTTTTGTTTGTTCAATGCTACCAAATGCATCCACTGATTTCACAGAACAAGGGCAGTTCTTGCTATTGGAATTAAACTGGGAAAATATAGTTTATCTGTAATTAATAATGCCCATGACATCTGACCCTTCTCCCTTCCATATTTCCAGTGTTCTTTAAACTGTAACTAGGTTGAGACTCTCCTTAACAATGCCATGAAAAAACCAAAAAGCTTATTAAAATGTCTTTAGCACCACAGATGTATTGTCTGGCTTTTCTAGTAATTTTTTATACAAACATTATTTAGAAATTTCTGAGATAAATCTACAACACTAAAATAAGCCTTTAGAACAACGCCTTGGCTCATCTGACAGAATTAACTGCTGATATTAACTTAAATAAACATGTAAAACTAAAGAATGTCTATTCTTGTAATTTTACAGGAGGTTAATCACACAGGAAGAGGTCTTCCACACAACTTAACCTGCCATGTGGTTAGGGCCAAGGACAGAGCAACTACAAAGAGGTTTCCCAAAAGTGGTAGGGTCTGATATGTCAAAGTAGTGGTCTGTAAAGTGGATGCTGAGGGAGAAGCTAATTGATCCATTACTGGATTTACAATTACTCTTAGACTGCACCATCCTTTTTGCAAATACAAATAATTCTAGGCTGAAATTATTCTGGTTTACTGCCCCACAACTGGGGCTGTGCAGAGAACAAAATTTCCAATTTACAAGAATTTCAGGATTTCAATATCTAGTTTCATTCTAAATCAGAACGGAAAATGAAATAAAAAAGATATTCATGAAGGTAAATTAAAAATAAAATGATTTTGTTTTGGTTTTGACTTTTAAAAAGGTATCGAAACATAATATAATATATACAAAATGAAATGAAAAGGCAAAAATTGATTAAAAAAAAATCAAAAGTATTCTGTCCTGAAAATGTCAAAATGGAACAGGTTAGCCTTCATTTTTTACAATTTCCCTGCAGTTTTCTTCTGAAATGAAAGTCTGACAAAATAAAAACAATTTTATGAAGCATTTCAACTTTGATGGAACTACATATTCTTACAGGGTATAGTTCTGTCAAGGTTTTTCTGCCCTCCCTACTTGTTGCCATATTATCCCTGTAAATTAGATAACTAGACACCTGATATCAGCTCTTCATCACTTGAAATCCTTAAATTAAGACTGGATGTCTTTCTAAAAACCATGCTCTGGTATACCCACTACAACTTGGGCTCAATGCAGTAAGTACTGAGTGAAATATTACTGCCTCTGTTAAACACAGGAACATATCAGATAATTTTAATAGTCCCTTCTGGCCTTATATTTACAAATTACCTCTAATTATTAATTACTATAGAAGTCAGCCATTTTTTAAAATCAGGCCCTAATTTTTCATTCAAATTAAATTCTAAATTCTAGGTCTGTAAGAGCATTCACAGTAGATTCATGGTGGGGGTAAGTTTTTGAACAACAAATCATTCAGGTAGGAAGGAAGATCTTATACTGAAGCACTGAAAAAGATCTCAATTCAGCTCCTGGTTCTGCCACTTATCCCCTCTATGACCTTGAATACCAAGTGCTGAAATAACTAGGTGTGTAGTGCTACTCATGCACTTAAAGTAGGGGTGTCAAACTCACCTGGCCCACTGGATGGATGAATGGCTCAAGGTCAGTTCATGGGACAGAATGGGCCCACAGACCAACTCTGCATGGTGGATCAAGCACACAGGGTCGTTCTAGCATGGGCATCAACATGCAGCATGCATCCCGGACCAGCTCTATATATTGCGCACAACATGCTGCTTGCATCCCAGACTGGTCCTGCATACAGCATGTGGCAGGTGGGTCCACTCCAAGACCCATGGGCAGCACCACAGGTTGGATGCTAGAACTTCCAGGGCCCAATCCAGCCCATAGACTGCATCTTTGACACCCCGGTTAAAGATAAGTATGTGCTTAAGAGGGTAAAAGTGTTTTCTGCATTGGGATCAAAGTGTTTTCTGTTGAACATTTTGTTGAAGTGCTTGCAGAATCAAACACTTCATCTCTGTGAACCTTAATTTCCCATTGATAGAAGGGGGATAACAATCCTTGATTCTGCCAAACATCTTCTATAAATAGACTAGTTCTTCAAGTCAGAGACTGACTTATATTACATGTTTATAGACTGCTTACCATTATGGAGACTTGACACCTATTTCAGCCTCCTTATGCTATATACCGTACTTACTCAAATCTAAATAGTACCAGCCCAGGTGGCAGCTCAGTTCTGGCTTTGGCCCTGAGTTCGAGGCTGAACCTGGGGATGAGCCACCACCTGTCCTAGGCTGCAATGGTCCATTTGGTGGGGGAGGGGGCCTGCAGTTGGGTAGAGGCATGGGGAGACTGCAAGGTGGGTGGAGGAAACTCCAGCCTCCCCCCTCTGCTCCTTGTCCCCCATGCCTGTGCCTGCTGCCCCACCTTGTGTTTCTCCTGCCACCTGTTCTCCTTTGCAGCCTATACCCCCACTTTCTGTTCCCTCCCCACAGGTGTCACATCTGCTCTGTTGCTGCTTCCCCCTGGCTGGGCTGAGTTGAGACTTCACTATTTCTGACTACAGCTATATCAAGAGGTTAAGGAAGGGTGGGCAGAAAGTTGGGGGCAGACTTTAGTGGGGAGCAGGGGGGAGGGGGCATGGCAAGGGGCAGACAGTTGCGGAGGAAGGATCTGGTGGGACAGGCACATGGGGCGGGGGTCTGGCTCTTTGCCCTACAGCAGTGGTCGGGGGCATGAATTTAAGATGACTTTCTGCTAATTAGATTCTAAACATGAAAATAATAACAATTTTATAATTTTCCATGTATAGGATCTAATTATGGGGAGTTATGTTAATTTTGAAGTCATAATGGATTCAAGTAAATACAGTAAGATCAATATGGACATAAAACAAGAGCTATGTGAAAGTGTATTCAAAGTACTGTTTTCAATGGGGAAGGCAAAGTATTTAACACTATCCTGTTCAAGTCCCTTGGAACCAAAATGGAATGGAGTTTTCCATTATCTTCTTCAAAATTTCTAAGAAGATTTTTCATTAAGCTTATCCACACAGTTGATTAAAAATAAGACATGAGTGTTCTAGCAAATAAACATTTCAGTGGCCTGAGATATTTTGTTACCTCTTCTAGGTTTCACCAAGTGAGTGTAAAATATGATAAAAAATATTATTGCCCTTTTATATTGAAAAAACACAATTATTTCCAAGTCAGTACATTTAAGTATTAAGGATTCAGTCTTATAACCTTCATTTATCACTCCCAAGATCAAAGGCCATTGGACTAGGCCTGTGAGGGTTCCTATCCAATCCAAGATCATTTGTTACAAACTGTCATGACATTGTGTGAAGCTAGAGGAAACCCATTGAAAGCAGAATTTTAAACTGGGAAAGCTTCCCCAATATCAAGATTGTATTACAAACCCAGATCTCAGGTTGCTCACCTGAAGTTCAGTAGTAAAGCCACACAAATGAGATAGTTGTTCTGCAAATGAAATAGATAAATAAAGCCAAAACCAACAATCTTACCCAACCCCGGAGTAATTCATATGCTGTAATTCCCAGTGACCACCAGTCTACAGGGTATGAGTATCCTGGGCCTCCATCCGTGAAAGCCTGGAACACTTCTGGAGCTATAATAAATAAATTGAATCAAATCAAAACAATTATATGTTATGTGGATTGTTAGTAAAAGATTTCACTTGGTGGGGGAAATAAATAGGTATGCAGTTAATTGAAATTAAGCACACAGTGACTGTGCCCAGGCAGAATTCTCCAGAGTGCAACTTAATTGATTAATTTAACTAGAAACGAGATATTTTGCATGCCACATGGCACCATACATATTTCTTGGACCATCACGGTTATTACAATACTCCAACCCTACTCAAGGCAGCATAACATTTGGGCCGTACTTCTTTCTTTACCTATACAGGGTACAGTCCTGTTTCATCAAGTTGTTTCTAGAAGTAGAGTTTTTACAAAACTGGGGTAAATTAGCACATATTCTTACAGCTGAATGGCTGCTAGTATCTACATAAACTTGCTGAAATCTAGCTGAGGTATCTCTGTTCTACACAGCCATCTGGAGTCTAGACATACCTTATGTTGCTAGAAATTGCCCAATACATAAACTTACTATCATATAGTCCCTAGTAAAAGTAATTTTTAATAACAGCATGCAAGCTCAGGGCCAGCTTACTAGCATAAGGATGGATTACTAAATGCTGTGTGTACATTTCTATCCTGAGATAGTGTTTGCTCAACGGAAACATGGTATTACCAGCCCCTGCCACCCAGTGGCAAGGTTCTGTAACAGTACCTGCTGCCACAGTTGCCATAAAAAGAGTCAGCCTCTCTGTGACCTGGGCACCAGTTCAACCTATATTGGTGTACAAAACTGACGTAGGTTACAGAAATGTAGCAACGTGTATGTGCCTAGAAGAGGGGGTGGAGTGGGGTAGGAATTATGCTGACCACTGGAGACTGGGGGTGGGAGGCAGGGGAGGTGGCAGAGGGAGAGAAAGAAGGGTCTTACCTCCCCAGTGCTCCTCACTCAGGCTGCAGCTGCTCCTGCTGCAGCTGCTGTAAGAGTGCAGGCTTGGGCTGCTGTCACCAAGGACCAGGAAGTGGTGTCGACTCTCTGGTGGGGGCTGCTTATAGTGCTCTGTTTGCCCCCCACCCCCATCTCTTCCTGCCTGTGCCTTCCATG
>NW_017728948.1:22937173-22951602 GCF_001723895.1 Crocodylus porosus
TGGGACACATCTTTGCACATCATGCCCCCCGCCCCCAAGATGGGAATGTGCCTGCCCAGCTCCTATGGCTGGGCTGCGCAGGGCTGTGCTTATCATGGCAAAGACTGTTAGTGGAGGGGGCTGTAATGGCATCCCTTCCAAGTCAGTGCCTGGGGCTGGTGCCTGCTTGCCCCTTCTAGTTAAGCTACTGTTAGGTTGTAGAGCTATTAAAGTGTGATATAACCAAGCCTAAATGTATCCTTACAACAAGGCAGGCAAAAATATCATCAGTAACTGAAAATACCCAATTATACATTCTAAACCATCAGGGAATTAAAAAAAATAAATCTACAATAAAAATACAGTCAGTGTCTAAAGCATGGTTTGAGATACATGACTTGAAAGGCTTTGCTGATATGCAGAAGTATATCAGGAAGATATTTGCTGCTTAATGCCTGGAAAGTAAACACAACTAAACATCTCAAATTCATGCGCACACATACAGGATTTTATAACAGCACTAGCTAATTGCCCATCATGAATGATGGAGTGTTTCAGGGAGTGTTTACATGCCCCAGCCCCACTCGCCCTTCGGGGCCAGCCATGTAAACCAGGGGCAGGCAATTATTTCGGATGGAGGGCTGCTTACTGAGTTTTGGCAAGCTGTTGAGGGCCACATAGGTAGCCCTGCCCCCTGACAGATGCCCCACTCCCTGGTCACCATCTTGTAACCAGAAGCCCCACACCTGACCTTTGCCAGACATCCCTCCCCTTGCCCCTGGAACTAGTTCTTTCAGCAAGGGGTTTTGCCATCTTGGAACCAGAAAAATACATTATATTCTAAAAAGGAAATATCTACAGTATTCATTAATTTAAATTCAAAAAATAATTTTGTCGAGATTTACATGTGTTTGTATAGTGCGCACAGAGGTGATCTCACAACAGCTTAAATTAAGTCTTATTCTTGTATGTTGTGAAGGGTGGGTATAGGTTTGTGGGGGGGCTATGTGAGTTTGTAGGTATATGGGGTGAGGAAGTGGTGGGGTGTGTGTCGATATGTGGGTTGTAGGTGGGTATGGGGGGTTTGTAGTGGGATGTGTGTGGGGGGACGGTGGCTGGGCTGTATGAGGGGGTGTGGGTGTGGGGGTCTGCATGTATGGCAGTGCAAGGGGGGTGTGGGTGCATGTCTATGGTGGAGTGTGCATGTGGGGCTCACCCTATGAACACACACACTGCCTCTGACTGCACAAACACATACACACACTCTGCCCCTGCCCACACATACACACACACACACACACACACACACACACTCTTCCCCTAACCACACTCTGCCCCTGCCTGCACACCCCTCTCCACACACACTCTGCTCCTAACCCCCCCCCTCGCAAAGCATGGCCATCTGGTCCAGTGAGGGTGCTGCTGGGAGCCATGTGGTGCTGGAGCAGGGCTAGGGCAGGAAGCAGGGAATGGATGGAGGTGGGCAGGGCTGGGATCACTCAGTCTTGCTGAGGGCTCCCAGTGGGTCCTACTGTCCCTAGCTCCTGTCAGCTTTGACAGGCATCCCGGAGCAAGTAAATATTAAACTGTAACAGCTCTCTCCACCTCTGCCTGGGGAGGCGGAGCCTGCCCAGCCAATCACTGCTAGTCCTCTTGGGGGAGCATGCACACTTGATCAAAAGCATTACAGAGATTCAGACAGACAGACTAAGCCCTTTATTATATTAGAATGGCCTTAAACTAATTAATTTAAAATATATTATGTTAAGGTGTTAATTGTATATAAATGTTGACACTGATCCAATAATCTGTGAAGACCTGTCTTGATTGGAAATGAAACCACCATCTAAAAAATGGTAAGCTCCAGAGAAATAACTTCATCACAAAAAAGCCTTTGATTTCTTTCATACTTATATGTGGCTACTAAGCTCCAGCAAAGGAAAAAAATAAATCTGTTAAAAATACTTTTGTAGCCATTTAAGAAAACTATCTTTCTATAAGATATGAAAGGAAAAGACTAGACAATCAGGCTTTTCTAATCATTTCACAGTATGATCTCAGTAGACTCACTGGAAACACCACATTCTTTGGGGATTTTCTGAACAATACTATCACCAAGCATAGCAAGATGTTGGATTGCAATTACCAGGTGACTTTCTATGGGTATCATACTGAGACTAATGCACTACATTACCATCTGATTACCATCTCATCACTTACAATAACAAAGTACTATGCATGCAGCAACAAATGACCCACTACACACCTAATTCACATTGGCAGTTTGGGATTTTACTATTTAAAGAACCTGATTCCACTAAATATAATGAGTTCATTACAAAGAAGTCTGGTGCTTTGGTGCTGTTATCTGTGGCACCACACTCATCTAGATTAAAATTTCCCTTAAAGATCGATATTTATTATTCTTATTTTAAGTTTTGTTTACATATATTATAATTCCTTATGAAATACATGGCTAGAATGAATCAGATCATTATTTCTTATATTTGTTAAGGAAAGCAAGGCAACCCTCACAAAGGAAAGGAAAGAAAAGGATATACATGCCTAATGTGTGGCTTAAGTGGAATTTAGTTGCCTAAGTTCAAAGCTCTTGTCCTGAAGACCCTGCTTACCTGCTTCCCTCCAGGCTCCCATCTGAGTTGCCTCAGTTCTTGACTTAAAAAGTCTCCAGGTAGCTAGAACTGCACATCTGAAAATACCCAGAACTGCATCGATCTCATCAGGGCTGAGCAACTCAGCACCTAGTCTGGTGGTATTCAAACTTTTTTGAACTCCAGGCATTCTTCCATAACTTTTATGGATTGAGTGACACCCATTTAAAAAAAAACAAAAAACAAACTGCTGTATTTTCTTGTATACAACAAGCATGTTTGAAAAAAAAACAAAACAACCCAAAACCCTGAAAGTTGCATTATACGTGAGAAATATGGCAGGAGCAGTTTCTGCCACTTAGTGGGCAAAAGTGAAAGCAAAATCTGCATAGACTCACAGGGTGCAGATGAAAGTGACAATTTTTGACCAATTTGGATACAGAAAGCAGCCTATAGCTGTAATCAAACACAAGTGTATGACTGCAGATAACTTAAAAATGGCTGACTGGGTGAAAATCTGCCCCCTCATTGCATAAGGTATCATATAAAGATGTTTCAAAATGTAGCATCTTGTGTCCATACTGGCTTAAGCCTGTCATTATTTTCAGAATGAAATGGGAAAAGGGAACAGAGGGAGTTCATTCTGGGGGTTATTCAGCTCTTCTGGGGTGGAGGGGGGGTCCAATTCACTGACTCTGCCCTTCAGCACCAGCTGGAGAGCCACAAAAACAAGCTCCATCCACTGCCTACCCCCCTCCCATTCTTAAAACAGCAAGCATTGGCAAAGAGCTGTGACCTTTACTATGGGAAACTGGCTACAGCCTCCCAGCCCTCAGCTAGATTCCCCTCCCCCCTGGAACCAACTGTGAACTTCTGTTTGGTCTGTGATAATGCTATAACTCAGAAGGCTTTGCTGAAAATGTTCTGTGTCACAGCTGGGAGCTGCACTTCTGTCTCCACCCAGAGGGATCAGTACAATACAGAGGTTCCTTAGCTGCTGCTACTCAGTTACTTCAAGGAAAGATTTTTTGTACTTCATTCAGTCTTTCAAAAATAGGGCATGGGGCATACTGTACATAAGAAAATACAGCAATTTTTATTACTTCCTCACAAGGGGCCAGATGGAAGGGAGAGGAAAAGCAGAAGGATGGAGTATGTGTTTACCTTCTTGCCCTGGGGATGAGCAGTTAGTGGAGGAGGAGGAGAAGCTGGGGATAACAGGCATATGCTTATCTCCTTGATCCTTGAAGTACCCTTCAAAGAATCTGTGGCATCCCAGAGTGCTACAGCACCTGGGTTGAGAATCATGGACCAAAAACTAGACTTTTCTCCCTGTAATTTCCCTCAGAGGCTTGATCAGATAGGACAAGATCTGGTAGAATTGTGCTCTATACTAAATATATGAATATATTCTTTTAAAACTCAGCCACAGTGGTGCTCCTCTTCATCAAATAACCCAGTGGTCAGAGCACTCCTTCATGAAATGAAATATTGAGTTCACACTCTGCTTCTGCCTGACAGGATTCAAATTCACATCACATCCTGAAGCACATACTATGCAGTAGCTCCATTTTGGAGCCCTTTGCCATTCAAACTGGTGTCAAGCAGGGTTGTATGATTGCACCAATTTTGTTTTCCATTTTACTTGCGGTCATCGAGATGCTCATCCATGACCATCTGCCACATGGCACTGGCATTGAGTACAAGGTGGATGGGAACCTTTTCAATTTTTCCCACCTCCTTGACAAAACCAAAGTTATTTCAGCCTTGATTGTAAAACTTCAGTATGCTGATGATTGTACTGTTGTTGCATCTACTGAGAAGGACCTAAAGATGGCCCTTAACTGCTTTTATCAAGCATACCAGTGCCTGGGACTGACCCTTAACATTGGAAAAACAAAGATGCTTCACCAGCTTGCTCCAGGGCCAATCAACCCTCTGCTGTTCCCCCGGGGCAAAGATCCTCATTAATGGACAGGAGCTGGAAAATGGTGAGCACTTTGCATACCATGGCAGCCATCTCTCAAAAAAAAGACAGCATCAATGAGCCAATGTGCCAGCTCTGCCTTTGGAAGACTGAATCATTGATAGTGTGTTCAGTGATTACAACATCAGGACATGAGCAAAACTACTATACAAGGCTGTAGTAATCCCAACTCTTCTCTATGGCTGTGAAGCTTGAGTGACTTACAAGGACCACCTGAAAAGCCTGGAACACCATCACCAGTGACACCTTTGGAAAATCCTTGAAAAGTGGGAGGATCATCACACAAATGCCAGTGCCCTCACTGATGCTAACACTAGCAGTATGGAAGTATTGATTATTTAACATTAGTTGCAGTGAATAGGGCATTGTGGATGCATGTCTGATGTACATTTACCAAAACAAACTGCTATACTTACAAATCAGCCAAGGACAAATGACACATAGGGGCCAGAGGAAATGTTTTAAGGACACCCTCAAGGCTAACATTAAGAAGTGTGGCATTTATACCACAAACTGAGAAAAAGTAGCCCAGGACACAGCTACATGGTGACATCTTGTGAGAAAAGGCACAACATACTTTGAGGAAAACATGTCACCCTGGAGGCAGAAAAATGACAAAAATTGAAGGAAAGGAAACAACACTGAGAAATCTGTGGTCTGACCCTCCGTTTGGCTATCTGAGGTGTTAGCCAAAGAATCTATGGCTCTAGGATCGGCCTTCTTAGCAATCAAGGCTAGGGACAGAAATTCAAAAAGCCTGAGCCTGAATTGATTCAATCTTTGCAGGTTAGTCTAACCTGGCTAGGCTGAATCAGTTTGCAACTGCAAAGATATCCCAGAAATGCAGCCACATGCCTGCAGTGGCTCAGACTAGAAGCTGGGGGGTGCTAGAGCAGCCCTCCCTTCCCTTCTTCAGTGCTGATCTGGGGGGTGTGGCTAGGCCACAGCAGGATGCTCTGATTAGGGAGGGGTCTCCCCCCCCACCACCTGAGCAGCCCAGCAGGGAATTGATAACACAGTGTTTATCACCCCTAACTCAATGTTTATCATCCCATTAAGAAAACAATAGAGGAACATTACCAGCTACCTGTTGATTCTGTCTTTGTCCTGTCTGCCACAGCATGGATCGTAGCTAGCGTGTGGTCTGCTAGGTAATGCTGAGAGGTGTCTGTGTAAGGCAGAGGGGATGGGAATAATCCCTGCTTAGCAGGGAGTGGGGAGGGGAGGTGGGGAGCAGGGGGAGCCAGGCAGACACCTGTAGTCTCTACTGAGCTCCAGCCAGGGAGAAGAGGGGAGGGGCCAGAGACCCCTGCCCAGCCCCGAGAGCATGCTGGGATGCTGGGGGAGTCTGGTTTAACTTAAACCAGCAAGGGGTCTGGGACAGATGTTACATAAAAAAATTTGACCCAAATCAGTTAAGTCTGATACTACATTCAACCAGGTTTATCTCAAACTGGTTTCAGCCATTTTCAAACGGGTTTAACATCTGTTCTGTTATAGGTTTAAACCAGTTTCTGATCACTTAAACCAGTGTAATGGCTGTCTTTAACCCAACAGACTCATTTACAACCCTTTACTTGACCTGTGGGACTGGTCATCCTCAACCATGAGGGATTGCTGCAACTGCTGACTATCCACCAGTCTCAAAGCTATTTTGAGGCAGGAGTATTTTCTGTCCCACTTATTGAAGCTATGTTAGTATTAGGAGAATTCAAGATTCACTGGGCTCACAAGCAGGTAAAAATGTTTCTTTAGCCACTTGGTTGAGAAATGCCTTTGTTCTGAACTGCTCTGTTCTAACAACTGCTTATGCATTATTCATTTAATAGTCATTGGATAAAATACAGAAACAGTGCTTGAGACAGAACCTAGAAAATAAGACCCCCACACTTCCACCTAAATGTCCTAACCACCTGGCAACACAGTCACTATTCTGTTCTCTCTGGCCCAAAGCATCATAAATTCATTTTTGCAGGATGGTATAGCTTGAACAAGAAGGGTGGAGAGTACTTAACTACCTCAAAACAGCTGACAGCCTGATGAGTGGCACTCTAGTGGGGTGGGAAATGTGGGATTGAATTTCTATAGGCTGAGAATATTAAACTCAAGTTTTGCTCCATTCAGCATTGTTGAGGCCTCATCTGAAGTACTGTATCCAGTTTTGGACCCCACACTTCAAGAAAGAAGGGGACAGATTAGAAATAACCCAGAAGACTGAAAAAATGATTAGATGCCCAGAAAAGCATGATGTATGAGGAAAGGCTGAAAAAAAAAAGAGTTTAGTCTGGACAAGAGAAGACTGATGGGGGATTTGATATCTGAAAGACATTTGAAGTGGTTTGGGATAGCTTTTTCTTTATAGCTGTAGAAGGCAGAACTAGGAGCAATGGTCTCAAGCTGCAACAGAGGAAATGCAGTTGGGAGATTAGGAAGAACTTTCTGACAATGGGGGTGGTCTAGTAATGGAACGGGTTACCTAGACAAGTTGTGGAATGTCCATCCCTGGAAATTTTCAAGAACAAGTTGTACAGATGCTTGATTGAGATGCTTTAGTCAGAGACGATCCCTCCTTGAGCTGGACTAGATAACCTCATGAAGTTCCTTCCAGCCCTACTTTCCTATAATCCTATGATACAAGTCCCCTGATTCTAACTGGGGTGCTATAACCACTTGGCTGGATTTAAGACACACCACTGGACTCACTATTTCCCAGTAGCTCGTTCTCATTGGCTATATCCTAAACAAATTGATTGTTTTAAATTTTATTGTAAGGCACCCCCCATGTTGCACTATATCAGGAATTTAGGCATCTAAGTCACGGTCCTGGATTCCACTACTGAAACACTGACAAGTGAGGCCTATAAAGTTAGGCTTTGCAATACCCAGGTTCTCTCATGCATCCAGCCCAGAGTGATCATTTATATATATAAGGTTACTTCTTAGGCCCAAATTACCTGACTGTAGAGGCATGGTACAGATCCCACTATTTAATATGCTGCTTTACTGCAATACGTTTGGGGACCCCTGATATATTTCTGTGGGGTAGAGCTGATAGGGCTCTCTTGATGTACTGTTTGTAGTTGTCTGAGAATTCTGTAACACTGCCAAACTGATGAAAGGCTTTTTTCCTTAAGTTGGTGACTGAGTTATTTACTTCTTATTTTATTTGCTGGTTCTGAAACAAGCAGTGAACAATATCATCTTATCCCTGAATTAAGCCTATCAGCAGTATGTGCTTCAAGTTGCAGCACTGAGCCCACTGTTTGTTTGGTTTTCAGGTTTATTAAAAACTGTTCTGTTCTCTCACCTTAAGATGGTGACAGCATTCTCACATCAGAAAATGAACATTTAGGCTTCCATTTTTTAAAGCACATAAGCTGCTTTTCCCTGCTTTAATGGTATTTGTTCTCTGTTCAGATCAACTCTGTATTTCAATAGGTTGAGTGATGGTTTTAGTATTTAAGCAGCTGCTACACAGGATGAGAAGAAGCTAACTTAAAAGCCTGGAGTCACTCACAGCAAGTTATATGCTGTAGTTTTTTACATAAAAAGTGAAATATTAGCTCCACTTTAGTTTTAAATTATTTTTTGTTTCTGATTCACCAAATTGCCTGCTACAGTCTCTATTTTAAGTATACGCGTAAGTCTCATAACCATAAAATCATATAAAATTAGGGTTGGAAAGGACCTATAGTGCAATGCCCTGCTCAAAGCAAGACCATCTCAAACTAGATCATCCCAGCCAAAACTTTAGCTGGGTCTTTAAGAGCTCCAAGGATGGAGATTCCACCAACTCTCTGGATAACCTATTCTAGTGCTTCACTATGCTCCTAGTAGGAAAATTCTTCCTAATATCTAACCTAAATTTCCTTTGCTGCAACTTGATATAAGATGAACATGTTTGATTGCTAAATAGAGTCTACTTGAATACATTCTAGGGTGCCTCAAATACATTTTCCGAGTTAATCTTTTTGAATGAATTTATAAAGGTGTAAAACAGAACTTCCTTTTCTAGGGTTCCATATTTTCAATTTTGCTATGAACACGGTACTCCAGATGTAGCCTCACCAGTACAGAATAGAGGAGAATAATCACTTCCCTGGACCTACTGGCAACACATCTACCAAAGCAGTCCAGTATACCATTAGCCTTCTTGGCAACAAGGGCACACTGCTGGCTTATATTCTATTCAGCTTATTGTCCACTGTACATGATGCTCCAGCTTTTTTCTATCCACCTTACAGTCCATTCACCCAACCCATACTTCCTTAGCTTGCCTGCAAGAATGTTACAGGAGACTGTATAAAAAGCCTTGCTAAAATCAAGGTATATCACATCCATTGGTCTCCCTGCATCCACAGAGCCAGTCATCTTATCATAGAAGGCTATCAGGTTGGTCAGGTATGACTTGCCCTTGGTGAATCCATGCTGAGGGATCTGGGTTTAAAATTTGCTATGGAAAAATGCATATTTTCTCCTTTCAAAGAGAAAAACAAGGGAAACAGCGGGTTTCCCCTTGCATGCTGGGCAGAGCTCCAACTTGCAAAGGGCTGTTTGGGGCTGGGGGACTGGGACACAGGGTGATCAGGCAGAGGGTGCTATGTGCTTGGGCACATGCAAATGGCACCTGGGAACTGTAGAGACCAGCTCCCACAGGTAAGTCTGGGGGGGAGGGAGCAGGTTGAGGCCCCCACAGTGAGGGAGGGAGTGAATGAGTGAGTGGGGCAGGGCTGGGGGTACTGCTCTGCTGGGGCTGTACATGGGGCCAAAGGCCAGAATGCATGGCTAGGGGGACAGCGGGGGGACTGGTTCCCTGCCACTGTGTGCACTCCTGGAGAGGAGGGCATGGGGGAGCATATGCCCCCCAGATTTGTGTGGGGGCAGGGGTGGATGCAGGCTGCCTGCTGCAGGCTCAGGACTCCACACCCTGCCTCCATGGTCCACTGGATGGAACCTGGCATGGCAGGGCAAAGCAGGGCAGGGAGGCTTGGTGCTGCTATGTTGTTCTCCCCATGGCTGCCAAATAGGCAGGGAGTGCCTCTCCGTGGTGGCACAGCTGGCAAGGAGCTCCTGACAGTGGCACCAAGCCTGCCCATTCCAGTCTGCCCTGCCCACCCTCCCACCGTGGAGGCCCTGGGGGAGGGCAGCAGGGTGGGGAGCCCTGAGCCCGCAGTGGGCAGCCTGCACCTTCGCTCTGGCCTGTGGGGAAGGTGGCAGGGGAAGCTGGGCTTCACGCTCCACTCTGGCCACAGCAGCTGCTGCCTCCTGTGGGTAGCAGCTGGAAACAGTGTGCGGTTGGGGTAGCAGGGGGCTGCGGACCCTGGCCCTGATCCCATAGCCGTGGCAACTGGGGGCCCCCTCTGGCAGTGCTGGGGGAGCAGGAGGCTGCAGGTCACGAGTGAGGGGCACTACCAGGGCTGGTGGGGTAGGCAACTGTGGATGGGGACTGACGTGCACCAACAGGGCCCAGAGGGCTGTGGCCTGGGAGGGAGCTGGGGCAGGGCCAGGAGCTGGGGGTGGGGGGGGAGTGAGGGGCACTGGCAGGGCTGGGGGGTTGTGGGGGCTGTGGGTTGGGAGTGAGGGGCAACGGTATGGGCAGGGGCAGAGCACTGAAATATCAGGGCTGCTCAGTGCCACAAAGCTGGGGTGGGGAGCTAAAAGCCAGTTAAAATAAAATAAAATAAAATGGTCATCTAAAGCTATTAAAACAGTAGTTCTCTACCTGTTTAGACTCAAGGCACCCCTTTTTAGACTTAAGGCACCGCTCAGAAAATGTCAGTGCTTAGCTTTCACTCATTCTTCAATAAGGAAAAGTAATAGAGCAATTCCTTTGTTGCAAAGAACTCAAGAAAACCAAAAGTTGTCAGAATGTTTTTCACATTATGGATAATACTGAATAAGTCACCAAGAAATACTAAATAAAATACTGAATAATACAAGCATTTCATGGTTTACACAGGGTTCCAATTATAATTTTCTTCCCTCAACTCTTGGCATTCCTGTAATATTTTTTAAATGTTATGCAAATTAATTTCACTTTTTAAAAATATCAGCTCAGTAAGAGTTACAAGGGTTCAGCACTTCTGGAAATCAAGGCCAAGCTCAGTTATTAACAGATAGGTACACTTGTGAAGATAAGCACTTTTGCAAATGCAGATCTCAGACCGGAAAATCTTTACTCAACTGGACTCCAATGATGTTATTTTTTAAAATCAAACAATGTTCCATTTAAAGCTGAAAGCACTTGGGAACATGCAGTGGTAACTGAATCCAAATAGGACCAAGATGAATGCTTGTTGCTAGTTACGAAGTCTGTGCTGAGTTTAGAATACTGACAAGGATGTTTACCTAACCGATATGATAATGAAAAGAAAAAAAAGTTTGACTTCAAAAAGACTCTCCAACTAAAAAATCTTAATTTATTTCTGTTCCACCTCTGTTCTTTTTCTCTTAACATACTTTCAATCTTTTCTCTTATTATTCTTATGTTTGCTTCTTTGAAACCGGATATAAGATGAACATGTTTGATGGCTAAATAGAGTCTACTTGAATATATTCCAGGGTGCCCCAAATACATCTTCCGAGTTAATCTTTTTGAATGAATTTATAAACGTGTAAAACAGAACTTCCTTTTCTAGGGTTCCATATTTTCAATTTTTGCAGCTTTATCTTTTTTTTGAAAACAAAGAACTATTATTCTGTATCACTGCAATTTCCTTTGTATCTGAATTTATAAATGCAGAATTTTAAGGTAGGTAAGTTCAGTTTGTTTTTTCAACTGAGAATGAAATTATGTCAAAAGAACATGTAATAACCAAAATTTTAAAAGAGCATATATATTCTTATAGTTTTGCACAAACAGTAAAAGATGTGGCTCATATAAAATTTCCCAAATTTATCTACATTAATGTTCTGTGTTGACAGCTGCTTATTTCGTGTATTTAGAGCCTGCGTTTATTTTGTGAAATACATACGTAATTTCTAAAAAATTAATTCAGAGCATTCTGCAGTTGATATAGCAGTGAAACTAATTATGTTTTGGCATCATGACAACAATGATGCAGTTCATAGCTCATGGTTATTATGATATATGCGTGGTTTTGTAAATAGGAAAAACAGCACTCTGTTATGCTTAAGTTACATGTGTGTGGTTTTGTATGTGGCAAAAAAGCATGATACTTACTGTTAATTCTGTCCTCCAATTGTAACAACTCCTCAGTATTCGACAGTACCATAGATATGCATGCAATAAAAGGAAGATCAATTTCTCTGTATGATGGTTGTATAATCTTCTTTCAAACTGTTGTATAATCTTCTTCAAATTAATCTTTCAAATGTTCGATAATCTTATTTAACTGGTATCTTTGTTATAAAAGACATTACACATGGGTCAAAATATTTCAAGAGAAATGACCTGAAGTCCTCTGAGATCTTATGGCATCCACTGAAGTCAATGGCCATCTAAATATGCTTAGCTTTAGACACTCAGGCTTCATACAAATGTTACAGCTATAAGTTTGTGGGGGGGTAGATCAGATGAAAAATGGTTCCCTGATCTAAGGTAAGTTGGGTAGTAGAGTGGGTGGGAGAGGGGAGCTAGTACGGCCACGGGATTTGAGGGGATAGGGGAACTATGAAGTGTTGGTGGGGTCTGGGAGGGGTTGGCAGAATTTGGGGGGGTAGCAGGATCTTTAGGGTCCATGGATGGGGAGGGGTTGGGGGGATTGTGGAGGGGGGGAGGGCTTGGTGGGATTAAAGAGGCTTTCCTATCCTACCGAACTCCCTAGCCCCTGCCCAAAATGCTGCTGAACTGCCCGCAATCCTGCAAATCACTCCTCAGGCTGGTTTTGCTGGTGTTCACCAGTCCCGAGAGCCAAGTATGTCAGGGTGAAGGGAGGGGTGGGCAGACTGAGGGGCTGGCAGCTTCACAGGGAGGTTGGTGGGACTGGGAGGTCTGATGGCTCCATGGGAGGGTTGGTGGGGCTCTCTCCCCCTCAAGACCAGGGGCTATTTTTAAATCCCACCTGACCCACCCCAAACTCAGATGAACAAATGCCCTTGTAACAGAGAGCTGAGGACTGTGTGCTACTTCAAGACAGAAAGGGCCTAGGGGGAGCCTCAGGTGGGGAGAGGCTGCAGGAAAGCAAGTGACTTGAGTATATAGGACCTATGAGTGCTTACTGCAGAGCTAGTTATTCTGCAGAAGCACAGTAGGGTGGTGCGTGCATGAGTAGTAGGAAGCTTATTGCAGGGCTAATTGCTCCTGCTTGAGCCCAGCAGGGGAGACTAGGCATGGCCACAGGTGGGCTACTGTGGAAGTCAGGCAGTGGATCAAAAACAAGGGCCACCTGAAGACAGCCCCATAGAGTCACCTGGCCATAGAGGGGCAGGGCTCTGGGCATATAAACCCTGACCTAGCACCAAGGGAAGGTAGTCTGGTCCTGCAAGCTGTAAGGGAAGGAGTCCTGGCCAGGAAACTTTAAGGGACTGCTGAGCCTGATGGACTGCTGAGCTGTCCTGGGAGTACCAGTGAGACTCTGGGCGCTTACATGGCTATAACCCAGAGTTGAGGGGTTATGCTAGTACTAGAGATGGTGGAAAGGTTTTCCTTCTTAAAGGCGTAGTGTGTGATTTTCCCTTTTATTGATGTTGGTAGGCCCAGAAGGGAGAGTTTGTTATAGCTGGGGAGCTTATCTTTTGGCTACAGTTCATACACCAGTGGTTTGGGATGGGACTGTGAGGGGTGACTTTGGAGGTCCCATTAGTACCCCATGACTGTCTTAAGCCCTCTTGGGGGCAGCCTCAAGGCAGAGCAGGGGCTGAGCTCAGAGCTAGGCAGAGGAGCCCAAGGTGCAGAGCTGAGCAGAGGAGCCCAGCACCAAAGAAGGGCAAAGACAGGAGGCAGGGGGCATGGTATACAGGGGCCAGGAGTCCAGTGCCCAAGAGAGGCAGAAATGGGGGATAGGCCCAGTGCTCAAGACAGCAATACTAGAACTGGTGCCTAGAAGTCAGTGGGCCTGGGCTAGGAGGCCCAGCCACACAAAAGGAATGGAGGCCAAGAGGATTGACGCCCAACCAGAAGAATGATGATATAATGACTCTTGTGAGGCATGGGGTGTGGTATAAGGGAGGACAGAGTCATACAGTGAGCCCTTAAGGCTTAGGTGACCTGGGGACATTGACAGGTTGAGAGTGCTCAAGTAGCTGAAGGGTGGAATCAAGGCCAGCAGTGCAGGAGGGACTTGTAGGCTAGTGGAAAAAGTAAAACTTGCTCTAGGACTCTCAAGACAGTCTCTCTTTCTATATAATAAGTACATCAAGGCATAGTGGGTGAGAAGGTGAGGGTACCTTAGAGGAAGAGTGGGGCATGGGTTACAGGGCCACCAGAGGATATCACAGCTGCCTCTTGGGCTGCAACATGCTACAGCCCCCACACCATGAACCAACCCCCCCTGACCCCACCTGTCCCTCCCCCCACCCTGACTTACTTCTATCAGCTCCTGGTACCAGCGAACCCTTTAAAAACTGGCACTAAGAGTGGCTTGTATGATCAGGGTGGTCTGGTGGGCTCAGAAGGGAGGTGTTGGATGGTCTGGGGAGGTGGTGCTGTCCACCTAGGGGCAAGGGGAGGGACTGTGGAGCTAAAAATTGCTTAGTGCCAGGGCAGGAGTAAGAAAAGCACAGCTCCAGGTATGAGGCCAGTTAGATCAACTGGCCATACCTGATCTAACTATAGTGGACCTCCGAGGTACACTTAATTGATATTGGGTGGGCTGCTTTTTTGACCAATCTGACCTTCCTAGAACTTCTATACAATTTGCACTTGGATCCCTTGTTAGCTTAATCTAAGT
>NW_017728948.1:22951613-22958414 GCF_001723895.1 Crocodylus porosus
TCCTTTGGATTTGTGTTGGGATTACCTCCCTTTGGGCTTGGAGGATCATCTCCTTAAGGAACAACCACTCTCCTTGGACACCTTGCTCCCCTCCCCTTTGGGACCTCAGTGCTTCCCCGACTATTCTCCTTAGCTCATTGAAGTCCACCCTCCTGAAATCTAGGGCTGCTGCCTTGTGCATTGAGGATTGCTCCCTTGAGGAGCAACCACTCTTCCTGAACTCTCCTCTCTCTGGGGTCGTGGTCCCTTAGGGCCTCACTGACGAGCCTCCTGAGCTTGTCAAAGTCAGCTTTCCTGAAGTTAAGGACTTCTGTGTTGCTGACTGACTTGCCAGCTTTATGGCAGATGGTGAAGGTGATCAGCTTGTGATCGCTGTCACCCAGCTTCCCATCGATCACTAGATTGCTGATTAGGTCATCCCCAGTAGCCAGTACCATGTTGAGCAGCGCTTTACCTCTCGTTGGCCCGGAGACTTCTTGAGTCAGGTATAGGTCATCCACACATGGTGGGAAGCTTTGTGACCACTCGGAAGCCTTCTGGAAGACTTAGCCATTAAGTCATTAAATCAGGGCCTTGTAGTGGGTCTGATGTGAGCCTCAAATGTTGCTGATGGGAAGGATTAATTTTTTGATGAATTAATTCAGTTTCATTCTTCTAATAACCTAATCAAAGAGAGACTGGTTTGTCTGCCTAGCACCATATTTCAAATTAACTAGTGTTGATTAGGGAAGCTTTGGGAGGTTTGCAGTAGAGCTATTTCATACTTGGAAGAGTCTGTGTGGTTTCTTATAGTGCTGCTTTGAATCTTTGCAAAAAATAAGTGAGACACATTAAGAAATCAATATAAGGAGGCAGTGCAGACCTCTTCAAATGACCTTGTTTTTCTTCTAATGAATCTTCTTGCTTGCAATTTCTGTAAGTAATAATGATAGCACTGCAAGGAAATTACTGAAGATTAATTACTGGCCAGGAGGAGTTGATGATTCTTCAGATACATTTGAGTACTGGTAACCTGAGCCGGTTATTAACTCTTATGAAATGCCTTGTACTGAGGTTATAAATGCTATTACAAGCAGAAATGAATTAAAAATATATCATAGCTGTATGCCCTCTTATTTTATGTTTGACAGAGTTTGAATTTGTATGTATAAACCAGCAATTTGTAATAGCTAGAGCATAACAAGGTGGTAAGTAACAGCCAAACTGAGTTTCTCAAAAACAAATCATGACTAACCAACCTTATTTCCTTCTATGTCAAGGTAATTGGTCTTGTAGATTGGGGGGGTGGAGCAGTCTTTGATGGTATTTTCATACCTAAACTGAGAAAATATCACCTAAATGAAATTATTAGAAGGTTGCTGCATAACTGGTTGCATAGCAACGCTTGAGGAGTACTCATCAACAACTCAATGGGAAGAGATATCAGCTGAGGTTCCCCAGGAGTGTGCCCAGGGAAATGGAGGGGAATACAACAAGTCTTCAGTTGCTTTTTTAATTCAGACAACAGAATTGAATGTGCATGTATTACATTTGTGAATGACAGGAAACCGGAATTGAAGACACTTTAGAGAACACTATTGAGATTCATAGTGACCTCAATAAATTGGAAAAATTAATCTGATATAAACAGGATGGAATTCAACATGGACAAGTGAAAAAAGCCACACTAAAGAAGGCAAAGTATTTTGGGTAGATGTGATATCTTTTACTAGCCCAACTAAATAGTTGGAAAAAATTTCTCTGCAAACTTCCAGACACAAGTACCCTTCGTCAGGCATAGGGAGACTCTGCTGGTATTATGTGTTCTCCTTGGAGTGTTCTCCTAATCCTGATGAAGGGTATTTGTGCCCAAAAGCTTGCAAATAACTTTTTTACAACTATTTTGTTGATCTAATAAAAGATCAAATCTACCCAAAGAACCTTGCTGTTTATGTTTTTAGACCAAACACAGCTACAATCAACAACCTTGCACACTTAAAAAGGAACACTAAACTGAAAAAATGAAAATATTATCTGCACTATTGCAGAAAAGAAGATGGGCACAAGCTGAATAAGACTCAGCAGTGTAACACTTGCAAAAAAGAGTTAATAGAATAGGGGGATGCATGAGCAGAAAAGTATATTTAAATCAGAGGAAATGATTCTTCTATTCTACTCCACAATGATGAGACCTCCCCAGCAGAGCTGTGTCCAGTCTTCAGTGTCACTCTTCAACACATGGAAAAACAAACTGGTGAGAGCCCAAAGGAGAGCAACAAAAGTGATCAGAGGTCTAAAAAACATGAAGCATGAGGAACTAGATATTGAGTCATTGATGGCTATTCATTGAACACAATGATCTAACCAGTTGTATATCCACCTTACCGTACCTTCATCTAGTCTGTACTTCCTTAGCTTATTTATGAGAGTGTTATACTTTGAGTTTAGGAAGTCTGTCTTCCACATCTCATCCACTGCTCTCCCCACATCTTCAGAGCTTGTCGCCTTATCACAGAAGGAAATCACAGATTAATAGATTCATAGATTGTAAGGCTGGAAGGGACTTCAGCCCCCTGCACCAAGCAGGAAATCAAGTTTGCCAGGCAGGACTTGCTCTTGGGGAACCCATGCTGGCTGTACCTGATCAGCCAGCAAGTTCTCCTCCGAGTGCTTCACAACAGATTCCTTGAAGACCTGTTCCATTCTCTCTCCAGGTACTGAGATCAGACTGACTGGTCTGTAATTCCCTGTATCTTCCTTCTTCCCTTTCTTAAAGATCAGCACTCTACTTGTCCTTTTGAACCTCTGGGATCTCAACCAATCTCCATGATTTCTAAAAGAGGACAGTCAATAGTTTGGAAATTACACCAACCAATTCCTTCAGTATTGTAGGCTGTACCACATCTGGCCCTGCTGATGTGAAAGCATCTTGGGTGGCTTGCAGATGTTTAAAAAAAAAAGACAATGCTTTACTTCAAACTTGGTGCCATCCAGCACATGCCCAGAAGAGGCAGCAGTTTAGTTGGACCATGCTAACCTGATGGCTGTATAGATTGGGCACTTTAGTGGAGCATTTGGCACTTCTATCTGATAGCTGATTGAATCAGCTTTAGCTTCTTCAGCTCTGCTGAAGCACCCAATCTACACAGACGCTGCAGAGCTGGGTTGAAATAATGTGCTGCTGCTTCTGGTAAAGCCTGTTTTTTTTGGGGTGGGGGGAAGGAGGGGATTTGCTTTTTTTCTGTTTTTTCATGCCTGCAAACAGCTTAGCTTACCTAAGTAATCCTTAACTTGATATTCCACTGCTATAGGCTGTTTGCCTCCTTCCCTATCTTTGCTGCCAACTGCACTCCTGACCTGGTAGGTTAATGATAGGTTCATAGCCCATGAGGGATTTCTGAATCAGTACATTTTGCATATTACATGGCACTCCTATACCATAATAATGGGTGCTATGCGATACAGTGGCATAACAAAGGGGCCACTAACACCACCTTATATACCACTGATGCCCAGGGTGCTCGAGTGTCCAGTTATGCTTCTGGTATGATAATAGAAATCAAGAACTGGCCACCTTTTACAAGCCGCAGGCCAGAACAACCAGGCTGTGGTCCAACACAGGCCTAGTTGCTTCTGTAGTGTGTCAGTAGTAGGGGGGCTTTCCTCATACCCAGCTTTGTGGGCCAGATCCAGTGGCTCAGTGGGTGGGATCAGGCTGTGGGCTATATGTTGCCAACCTCTAACACAGACAAATAGATACGAGTAAAACTCGCTAGCTGTAAATGTGCTAGCTCTGGCAGGATGGCGATATTAGCCCCACACTCTGCACAGGCCAATAAGTCTTGCTTTTCATCAGGTTTAATTAGCCTGTGGGGGGAGTGTTATAGTAATGTAGTAATTGTTATAGTAATTGCTTACAATATCTGAGCTAGCTTACCCAGAGCCATCTCTGCGTAACATTGCATCATACCATATCAACAAACCAGGAGAGCATGTAAATAAGTAACATGGGTGAATTAGGCACCTCACTTTGTTTGGCTTTTAATGGGTATCTAGTCTGTACCACTGCAAAACAGATGACTGTATATAACTATCTGCACCTTTCAGATCCTCAATACCTTTTGTCAGTCTGACCTTAAGGCTCCAAGTCTACAAGATATTTAAACACCTGGCTTACATCAAGCATTTGAATAGCCTGACCACAGCAGGACAATTCATGTGCTTAGGTCAGTCACATGCCAAAGTACCTTGCTGACTCAGGGTGTTAATGGGTAAAAATAAATAATTTGAATGAAAAGGGAACTTAATTTCTGAACTAACACTTCTATTCTCTTAGATTTGAACATGCCCAGTGGAAATACTAATAGTTTTCTCAGCACTTGCACAGTGGTGTCCCAATATCAATTTTCGCTTCTCACTAAAAACAAAATAAAAATTCAGAGAAGGTTAGTAATTCTACTAACTGATGTTTTAAATAGAAAGCAGCAATCAAATCATATGGGTAGCAAGAAAGCTGCTATTTCAAAGGGTGTCAGTTTTAAGGCCAAAATGAAAGAAAACAATTTTTCCTCTCCACTGGAACTGTAAATGTGAATTTGGTATGATAGTTTCTAGCAGTTTACCTCCTATAGCACTGAGTTGATTTTTTTTCCCTTTCCTACTGAAAAATCTAAATGGTAATGCCTACCTTTCTGATTTAGATCTATTAATGGATATGAATGCTTAAATGTGTGCAGTGGAGGGTAAAATGCTACTTAAAGTCTGAACATGCTGGGCTGGAAATCTAGTGCTTGGTCTGGGGGAGTTTTAGGAGTGTAATCTATTTCTTCTTTTATTTTCCTAGCATACCTCAGCAGTTTTCAATCCTAATACTTTAAGACATGTATTCAATCAACAAATATTTTATATACAATTACCTAGACATATTTTTAAGACGTGATCTTAAAACACCCTATTAGTTTTCCACATAGGTACATTTACTCATTCATCTCTGCATAGCAGGGAATCTATTCAAAACCCTCTGGACACATTAAGTCCTGGATATAGCACTGTATTTACCCTGTGTGCATGCATATGGCAGGCACAAATGTTACTGGGGAATTTTTATGCCAACCTCAGGAGGGAGTATTATATTCACGCCTGATGCATAATGTTGACCCTATATATCAGGCTAATGATTATGAAATATATCCAGAATTAAGAATCCCCCTTATTCTTTGTTGTCAAAGGCCTAAGGGTGGGATTTTTAAAGGCACAGAATTTCAGTCTAACTTTGCTCCCAGTGCAGTTTACAGCAAAACTCCCACTAATTTAAATGAGAGCAGAATTGGGCTGGTGCTGAAAATCCCATACCAAACTCACCCTGGTACAATTACTTTCGGAATAAAACCAAAACTGTAGGATGTTTTGGCTTTACCTGTAAGGTTGAGGTTAGAACATGACTCAGGTTTCTTCTGTCTGTTAATGACCCAGCTTTCTTTCTTTTGTTAATACTTTTATGTAGTATTAATTAATGGATACATAACTCAGACATCAGTGGGCCTCTTTGTAAATGCACAGCTCTCCCGTACTCTCAAATCCTTGGCCATAATTCAGAATGACAATGGCCTATGCAAGGGCTGTGAAAATCTGAGATAACCAGCATGCAAGGTAGCTAGGGGTACCACTTTTTTTTAGGTAATTTATTGTTGCTTTTATTGGCTTGGGATTGTGTCAGGTGGATTTGTGTTCTGATTTTTATTCATTAGCCTGATATGAAATAAACCCCCACTGCACTGTTCAGATAACTTTGTCTGTCTGCAGATAAAAAACCCCCCAGAAAATGAGAAAATAATAGGAAACTTCCAATTCAGGAACTGAACTATTCCCACAACATCTGATGTATGCTGTAAAGAATATCTATATGTATACAGATTACCTATATCTCTATGGAAATACAAAGATACATAAACTCTGTCAAACAAAACAGAGATATTTCAGTTAGAGACTTGTTATTTTTAATGGTTTTCTATAATACTCAGAATGATCAATTTCTATTAAAAATAAGAAAATATAGTGCAGGGTTTAGGACTGATATTAGGAAGACTGATATTACACCTTACAAAGGTATATGTTGACTGCAAACCGTACTTGAAAGCCAATCTGTACAGTTAACCTTTCATTGTTCATAAAACTTTGTTTTTACTGAAAATGCTAAACACAGCACTACCCACATTGAAGGATTCCAGCATTCTTTAAATGCAAAAAATAAATAACCTTCCAGAACATGTGCAAACAATAGCCATATATCCCAGGCACTGATTATGGTTAACAAGCTTTCTAGATGCAAGAGGGGAAAAACTTCTCCTTCAGCAGGGAGAACTGACACACCTGTTCTCACAGCTTTTCATACTGCAGGTGTGATGTGACCTATACCACCAAAGTTTACATGCTGTTGCTGCTAGCTGGCACACCTGTCTGAACTCAGCCACTAAATAAAACATGTAACATCTAAAATAGCTTACTGCAATGCCTGACAGAGTAAGAGTATGGCAGCCTGCAAATCTCTGTATTTGTAAGAAACAATCTGATGATAAAATACTACAAAACATTTTTCCCCGCTGCTTGCAGCTTAGGTAGAAGATTTGGAGTTAAATAATCAGGTCTGGATGAAAAAACCCACTTCTATATATTTTATATATTGCATTTCACATTAGCTGGGAATCTGATTAGTAGAGAGCAAAATGCAAAGAATCCTATGAAATTAAAGGAGATGCTGCCTCAGCAGCTGTGTGTCAAATATCTGTTAGAAATGGAGTATTGTTAGAAATGCACAGCTTGCAT
>NW_017728948.1:22958425-22963673 GCF_001723895.1 Crocodylus porosus
TAAGAGTTCCTGTTTCTGCACACGTGCCCAGGAGGAAAAAGATAAATACAGCCTGCAAAATTCCTTGGTGGGTTCAGAGTAATCTGAGTTTTTGACTCTGCTCTGACCCTATTTGCAAATATACCTTTTGTGCCATCTAATGAGTGTGTGTCTGTGATTTCAGTGGCCTCCAGAGAAACGAACCGCTTTTAAGCATCATGTCCACAACCGTTTCTGGAAATCCAGCTGTAGCACTGGTTAAAATGCCTTATTTTATGAGGAGACTGTAGTATTTCCTGTCAGATTCAGACCTTGCCTATAGTTCTCCATTCCACCCTCATCTACACAGGAAGATCTTTTGGGCATATCAGTTCCAGTTAATTGTATGGAAAGAGTCTCTAAAGTAACTAACAGGACTTTATGGATGAAAACATTGCCTCTTACAGATTGTATTATTTTTTTCGTTTTCATGTGTAAATAAATACCTACCCCCCCCACTATTTAATCTATCTGAAGCTTCTGCATAATCTACAGTATTCAGAGGCCTTGCTGAAGAATATTAGAAACAACATATTCTTCAAAACACCAGCATGAGTAAAACCAGAGCTTTCTGTTATACCAACATTGCAATGGCAATTTTGTGTTAGACTGTTGCTAAGGGTCTGAGTCTCCTGTGACTTAATGAATCAGGGGTAAAACAAATGAACTCAGTAGAGTAATGAAGAAGTAGACATGAGGTTAGGATCAGGCCTTGTCTGTCACGTCCTCATTGTCTAATGAAGGTTTGCTCCTTGAGGATCCTCGCAGATTACTTTTCACACCAAAATGGATAATGTAAATGGCTCTAAAAGCCCTACTGCTTACTCACATTTCCAAAAGAATTCAAGGATAAAACTCCTGCGACAAGTCGAGTAGTGAGGACTTTGAACTTGTGGGTTTTGCTATATTTCTTTAGTGCCAAACAACTAGGAAGAAACCATGCAGAGAAAGCAGGATGATACAGGGGCTTGATGATCCCTAGTTAAAGGGCAAGGGAACATTTATCTTTTGTTGTTTCTTTTTAGTGAGATTGGATTTTTTGATGGGAGGGTGAGAGGGACTTTGTTGCAAAGTAATTGAACTCAGTGCTGGAAGGAACACAAGAGGCCTGAGACTAACACAGCTATTTGTCTTGCTGCTAAATCAGAGAGGAGGCAGAACAAGGGTACTAAATGATTTAGGAAGAATTTCTTTAGCTGGTGATGTTAGTTCATGCAACAGGGGACAAGCAGGAGTCAGCTCCAGGCATACTTGCAAGACTTTGAAACTATGCATACAAGGAATGCTCCTGGCTAGATTTACTAGTTACCCCAACAGGAGACTGATCAAATGCATTTTGCTTTCCCTTGCACTTCACTGTGAATTGTGCCCTTACACAGATCTTTTCTTGGCAATTCCAGGATATCCTATGGATATTGAAAAAACCTCTAAACATGAACAAAACGTGACCTAAAGATGGGGGTGCTTGAGCCTGCAGACAAAGACTCTAAGAGGTGCCAACTTTCCAAATTATTTAATGGACCAGTCAATTGAGAATCTAATCAGTACATTTCAGGACCAGTATTCTTAGCTGGTTTGCTGCTGATAATTTTAATGGGCAGCCAATCTTTATTCCAAATAACATTACACTGCCGTTAAAAGCCATATATTTGTCTCTAAACCAAATCTCTGAGCTTCCATTTTTCTCCTGACAACTTTTATATTTGTTGTGCAGTTTCATATAGCATTCTGCAGCTTCTTGATTTTACAAAAAATAGGATTCCTATAACATTCAAACTGATTATCAAATTAAACAACACAGAACATTCTGTAGTGATTTAACTTTCCATTTACATATTTACATAAATAGAAACATTGATTTTTAATTTATTGGAAGATCCTACAGGATCTTCAGCATTCAGGTGCCTTGCTGAAGTATTTAAGCAATAATAATTTGCATATCTAATGTATATTGCTAGCAAAATTAGTTAGGACCCTATTCAGGCAAAAGGGGATACTAATTTGTTTACACAAATGCAAAACTGTAGTCCTAAAATATTGTTTATTTTTATTTAATTTGGTACAATATATACTCTGAAGGAAAATGGCCTTGTATGTAAAGCATAAAGACAGTTGTGGTTTTCCCAATTTATTTCTAATAATAACAACCATTTTGACAGTGTTTTCTATAAAACAAAATGTTACATATGAGCAAAGAAACTTAAGTGAATTTTCATGAAACAAAGATTGTGCATATTTTACTTATGCTGTAGGTGAGGTTTGATGGCCCTTCTGGTCTTTTTGAGGCTGATACAATAAAGGACTTAGACACCTCCCAGTTAGGCACTGTAACACCTAACTTCTAGGCACCTGGCTGACAGTATGAAATCTAAAATTCAGAGTTAGGTTCTAGCCTCCCTATATAGTCTGTAGTCTCCTCAGAAGGAAGATACAAAAAATGTAATGGGGTAATGCCTACAGTTAGCCAATGGGAAACATTGAGCACTAGGCTGTATCACTCTCAGTAGCACAGGCACTTAGAATGTAGTTTGGGCACTGACAGAAGTGACATTTCTTCTGTGATCAGCTCCTTAAAAGCACTCTACAGCTGTGCCCTGACAGAAGTGCAGAGCTGCAGAGCGCTTTAAAAGTGAGCGATCACACAGCAAATTAACCTTCATTATCTGAGGATTTAGATGAAGGCACTCCAAAGCAGAGTGCTTTCATTAATCTGTCTGACTGGGGTTGGGCTGATGTAGTTGAGGCCACCCCTGGTGTTCTCTGTATGATGGGAGGAGGAAGCAGGGAGCTCCAATTCATTCACCCCCCTCCAGCACATGCTGGGCAACCCCCTGCCTAGAGCTCCTCCCCTCCTTTCTCCCCCTCCCATCATGCAGACAGTACCAGATTGGAAGGCTTGTGTGTGTGTGTGGGGGGGGGTACTGTAACTCGTGGCACTTTCTGTGAAATGCCATAGGATACAACAGGGGGCTGAACTTCTGTCAGGGCCCTGTGTAGGACTTGATCCTGAGGGCTAGCAACTACAAGCATGGTATTCTTTAAAGGAAAGAAGCAGAGCTCACATGTTGTTTGTAAAATGGTTTATGGTCAAAATGGTTCATGGAACTTCTGTCCCATCTCCCTTCCCAATTCAAGTTAACTCACATGATTTGCAGCCCTGGGTGAGGTTTGATGGCCCTTTTGGTCTCTTTGAGGCTGATACAGTAAAGGACTTAGACTTCTCCCAGTCAGGCAGTATAACACCCACCATACATGACTGACAGTATGGAATCTAAAAGTCAGAGTTAGGTTCTAGCCTCCCTATATAGTCTATAGTCCCCTCAAAAGGATGATACCAAAAAAAAAAAAAAGAAAATACAGTGGAGCAAGGCTGGACCCACCACCAGCTGTCATAGAGCAGAGGTAGTAAAGTTTCTGCTCCCCAGCCTGCTTCCTGTCTGTCAGCCCAGCAGGATGAGGGCAGAGGAACAGACCCCTGCCCCCCAGACCTCCTAACCCTGGTCAGTAAAGCAAGGGGAGGAAAAGCCCTGAAGGAGGGGGATTTTTGCTTTCTTCCCTGCAGCCCAGTGAGCAAGGCTGACATCAGCTCAGGCCCACCACCTCCCAAGCCATCTCTCTGAGGACCGGGGTGCTGAGTGTGAACACACCCCCTGGCCTGGCATCGGACCCCCGCTGGGATCTGCCCAGCATGGGGGAGAAAACCTGCACTGCAGGGCTTTTTATCTGCTTGCAGCTGGGAGTTAGGCTGAGATTCCCCCAGTCCTACCCTTTCACTGGGCTGGCTGGGGGTTGAACATTTCCCCGTGGTGGAGGCTTTTCCCCCCATACCAGGCAGACCCCAGCTGGAGTGAGGGCAGTGACAGCCTGGGGGGGCATTCCCCACACCCTGCAAGGGAAGGGGCTAGGGAAAAATTGGCTGCTGGACACATGCCCCACCTCTTATCAGCAGCAGGGGGTAGTGCCACCAGACAATCCAGTCAGGGTTATTGCTGAGTAGGGTTCAGCAGCTTTAGGAGCACCCCCAGGCTCCTGACCTGGGCCAGTACAGGTTTCTGCCTGTCTTGACCACATAAACACTGAATGTCAGTTCTGTTTGTTATCAGATCAATCTACGCAGCTTAGAAAGACCTGAAAAGGTTGAATGGATTTTGCCTTCGGCTTTTTGAACCACTATGCTTAGGCAAGGGGGCTAAATCCTGGCTAACTGCTTATTGTTTTTTGGAGTGACTTTTCATCTACTGAATCCATGCTATGCTTTTATATTATTCACTCAAATTCCCCATTACACTATGTTTTCCCATGTTTTGGATGTTGCATGCTATGAAAAATAAAGTCAGAGTCTCCAATCCAGTCAGTGATTTAATCCTCCCATTTAGAGAGCAGACAGAAGTGACAATGTTTACCCAATCTGGCCACAGAAAGTAGTCTAAAGCTGTGACCAAACATAAGTGCACAGTTGCAGACCATTTAAAAACATGGCTGATGAGGTGAAAATCTGAACCCTCACTGCATGAGGGGGTCAGATGAAGACGTTTCAAAACATAGTGTTTTCTGTAACTTGTGTCTGCCCGCCACCCATACTGTTGCTGTTTTCAGAATGGAAGGGAGGAAAGGGGGCAGAGAAAGTTTGGTTTGGGCTTTTTTCAGCCCCTGATGGAGGGTGGGGAAGGTATACTGGAGTTCCACTGGGGTGAGAGAGCTCCAATTCACCCACCCCATCTTCCAGCGGGGTCTGGGGAACCCCTAGAATAAGCTCCCTCTGCTTCTTTTGCCCCTTCCCATTCTGAAAACAGTGCAGACTTGCAGGGAGAAGGGGCCATTGCTAGAGGAAACTGACTGCAAGCTCACAGTGAGCAGCTAGATTCCCATCCCTGCTTGAACGAACAGTGAACTTCTGCTTGATCTGGTGGATTGTTGTAACTGAGATAGCTTTCTGTAAAGCATTTTCAGCTACAGCAGGGAGCTGCACTTCTGTCGGTACTCTTAATTTTAGATATGCAAATAATACCATTTAAGTCAAAGAGCTACTCACATAATTAAGTGATTGGCTGGATGGGGCAACCATAAGCCATCAAGTTTCATAGTTTCATACTTAGTAGGGTCAGAAGGGACCTGAGCAGATCATCAAGTCCTACCCCTGCCATGGCAGGGAAGAGTACTGGGGTCAAACGACCCCAGCAAGGTGTTCATCTAGCCTCCTCTTAAAGACCCCCAGGGTAGGAGCCAGCAC
>NW_017728948.1:22964148-22970923 GCF_001723895.1 Crocodylus porosus
CCCAGCCTGTAGGTATGGTGCTGGTTGTTCCTCCCCAGGTGCAGCACTTTGCACTTGTCAGTGTTGAAACCCATCCTGTTCTCATCCGCCCACCCCTGTAACCTGTCTAGGTCTGATTGCAGCCTATTCCTCCCTTCTAGCATGCCCACATCCCCCTCACATCTTAGTGGCATCAGCAAATTTGAACAGGGTGCTTTTTACCCCCTTGTCCAAGTCAGCGATGAAGATGTTGAACAGTGCGGACCCGAGGACTGAGCCCTGTGGAACCCCACTGCCCACATCCCTCCAGGTCGAAAATAACCCGTCCACTACCATTCTCAAGTTCTTTGGTTGTTTAATAAAACCCCAGTTTACCAATGTATGTTATCATGTGCTTAAAATGATATCAGCTTGTATTAAATGTTCTCTTCCAAGTAATAGAAATAAGAACAACATAACCAATTATGCACATCTGCCCCTTTGAGCCTTGAGATGAAATTACATCTGGTGAGTCCTGGGTTTCCTTAAGCAAAAAAATCTGATTAAAACTTTTGCAGAACCAAACCTTTTCCCAGCGTCTCCATTTCTGAAAGATGATCTCCATTGCTAATATATTTCCAGTTGCACCACAGCACACATTACAAGATGCTTACAGCTACCATGCATTTCCATCAGGCCATATTTTTTAGATACACTTCACTGAAAATTTTTTATCTTCTTTTATTTTATATTTAAAGTGGTCTTTAAACTTACCCATGTAGGGCTTAGTACCAGCCATAGAAGAAGCTTTTTCTGATCCTTTTACTATAGTCGCTATGTTAAAGTCAGTGATATGAACATGCCCTGAAATTAAACAAAATATAAATAGAAGTTAAAACAGCATGTAAGCATGAATCTCTCCTCGTTCATTTAATAGTAAAATGCAAACAAGTTAAAAGGAAGTTTTTGTACCTGTAAATGAAACTACAATACCAGTAGTTCTCACAGGTAGAAAACAATGTAACTGTTGCTACCAAAATGGTGTACCAGGCTTTATGTTACACTTCAATTTTGATGCATCTTAGCCATTTTATTCCCAGTGTTAAACTTGATTTAGTGGAAACCACTAGACCTGCTTCTACCAGGAGTAGAAACTCACAATATTGTTCTTTTCTTTGTTCAGGAACACTGCTGTGCTGTGTGGAGCCTTATGTGCGGTACATGGGTACCCTTCTTCACTGATAACCAATCCTGTCTCCCACATCTTCCCAGCTTCAGATGCCTTTCAGACTATAATGACTCTTTCCTCCTGTCTTTTTGCAAGGTTTCCCAGGCAAGGAAGAAGCCCATAAGAAAGACAGTATATGAAAAAGTTAAATTTGTTTGATTGAATAAGCATGAAATATTATTCCAACTGGTAAACATGCTGTTAAACAATGACCCTTTATTTAACAGCAGAGTGTTGGACAAAAGATATCTAGCAGCTATAAGTAGGTGGTCTCATGCTCTGACTGGCCCAGTCCACGCATGTTTTCAATTGAGGTAATTTAGTTGGCTGGTTTAAACCTGTTCTTAGCTTTTCAGTAGAGTAATCCATTGTAGGCTGTGGTGACTAACTCTACTACATACAGCTGACAAATTTGTTTCTGACTGCAGCTTGCCTTGGGCCTACAAAACAGAATGGATGAGTCCAGAAGCACAGCTGAAACTTAGCCCTAGTCATGGGGTAAAGTGCTAGGAGGTGTAGGAAATACTATCTCTAATGGGGCTTCTGGTGCTAAAATCATGAGACAGTGAATGAAGAACTGAGAATGGTGTTATAAATGACTTGTAGACATAACACAAGCTTCTAGGTTCACAGGACCCTACATGATTGTACTTGTCACACTGCCTTAAGACTGCCACTGGCTTTTGCTTCCCCTTAAGTTTAAGTGCTACCTTTCCTTGTAAATCAAAGTGACGCAGGCATCATGTTGTTTAAGATTATACCTGACTTTGCCACACTACAGAATGAGCCATAGAATAAGCTCTCTCCAAATCAATGAGACAGCTCTCTCCAAATCAAGCTGGGCTGCCTCCCCATCCCTGGTGCTAGAGTGGGCCAGGGGTGGGGAGTGCCAACTCCCCGGCCCCAGTGTGATCTAGGGCAGGGGGTGGGGAGGCAACCCAGCTTGGCTGACTTCCCACTCTGGCACGATCTAGCACCAGGGATGAGAAATCAGCCCAGCTGGACTGACTTCCCATCCCCAGACTATGGTCGAAACAGTTCGACTTTTGAAACATTTCGACTAGTCTCATTTTGTTTTGGGGCTATTTTGATGCACTTTGTTTCTCTTCGATTTTGCTGTTTCAACCTCAAGATGAGTCGAAACATTGTCAAAACAAAACAGCCACCGAAATTTCGCATGGCCCTACGGGCCAGACCGGCACCGTGCAGGAGCTGCCTCTGTGCCCCAGCAGGCAGGACCCAGTGCAGGAGGGTGGAGCAGGGCAGCTTGCATAGGAGCAGCCTTCAAGAAGAGAGTTAGGCTTGCTTTCATGCCTTTGGTCCCCTAGCATAACAAACTGTCTACCCTATCAACCTTAATTCCAGCTCTTTGTGTTTATGCAAGGGGATACAGTCTTTATTTATTTGCTCACATATAGTATATATCTGCTCCTAAATGGCTACTGCTGTTATAGTGTCAGCTGAATATGTGACAGAGACAACATTCCCAGGAGAACTGTTGCTGGTAAGAGGCTGTTGTTCTTCTCAGTTACTGATGCAAATGAGAGTTGACTGCACTAGGTTTTTTTTTTCCACAGAACCACAGCTTCATTCAGTGCACACAATAGACCATGGTCTGGGGATGATTTAGAATTATGCATGGAAGTTATCTCATTTGCTACACAAAAGAGCAGGGACACTAGGCCTTCCCGATTAAATGATTATATACTCTTTTGACATTTGTACAATATTTATCTGTAATCGGATTCCCCAAAATGGCTCAATTCTCTGCTGAAATCCCACCCCCCCAAATTATAGCCTGAGGCAGACATGTAGCATCAAAAACTTCAGCCCAAAGTGGCAAGGAAACGAAACAGGGTCTTTATGAGAGCCAATGTCTAGCAATTTTAACAACAGATGATGGTACCATCTCCATCTATTATCAGAGATAGTTTTAAATCACATATTAACATTGCACCCTTGCTTGATGGCTAAGTCCAATAAAAACAACCTTGTCTGTGACCTAGCCAGATTGTTTCTGCAGCAAAAGACTATAGGGAAATGGTTTCTTGAAAAAGAAAAGCACACTGCATACAATTAGCTTGTTAGGTTTGCACTCCTGATAGCAAGACATATAAGCATTTTCATATACACAATAGAATAAAAAATTGCATGTTTCTCTGCAAACTAATACGTTATTCTTCCTTTGATAGAAAAATGTTAAGGTCTGTCCTTTAAATGACAGCTTCATAAATGATCCTTCCTCTTAGCATGCAAGCATGATGGCCTGTTCTAGAAAATCAGTGACATAACACCCATTTAGATTGATTCAAATATTTGATTTACAATGAAAATTATCACTCTATTGGTGCATTGTTTTCCCTCTCTCTTTTATTAGATTTCTTTTTCATTTAGCAAAACTAAAACAGCACCCACATACGGAACACATGTTATATATGCTTGCAGATGTCATTTGTTAAAAGCATCTTTTCATAATTTGCAAATGCAGGTATCAAATTTATTCACAATTAGTTACCGCGCAGTAATGAACATGTAGAACATGACCCAGGAGCAAATTTGCTCTTGGGTCAGCCCTGCCACTAGAAGGCTGGCCTGAGGCTAGTCCTAGGGCTCCCAGCTGGGAGCCTTTGCTGCCCCAGGGCTGGGCTGCTCTATAGCAACCCCTGCCTCAGACCTTTAAAAGCCTGCAGGCATTTTGAACCCTTGGGCACACAAGGAGGCAACCTGAGATGACTCCAGGCTTGGTGTCCCCCTGGGCAGGTCACAGGCTAGCCTCATCAGCCTGACTGCACCCCAGCACCGGTACCTGGCACCACAGTGCCATGCACCTTCCAGGCCTGCACCATCCAGGCCTACAGGCTGCTGCAAGCTGCTTCCAGCCCCCAGACCCAGCTGCAAGCGTCTTCTGGCCAGCAGGGCCACCTTCACCTTGGGCATTCAGTAGCCCGTCCCACCAAGCTCCCTGGCTGCACCCTCCACCAGCAGCTTGGGGAGCCTGGGTCAGCACCTGGTATGTCAGCTCTGCAACCCCCCCCCACCACCACAAGGCATGGCCAGCTATGACACCACCCATTGCCAGCAGCCCTCAGCTTGGTGCCCACCTACCACATCCACTGTTCAAGGACACCACCTGAAACCGCACGCTGTTGCCGACAGCCATGACCATGCAGAGCCACCAGCCATGCCAGCCCCAGCCAAGTGTTAAGGCCCACACTGGGGGAAGGGCCCTGCCTGCCACTGCACTTACACCTTTCCCCAGCCTCTACACCTTTCCCTGGCCTCTGCCCCAGCCCCTGCTCCTTGCCTGCGCTCCCCTATCCCTAGAGCCCTCCATATAGCACATAGAGAGGTAGAAGACAGTGCAAAACTTTATTGGGTGGCCTGTGGCCCCACAGCTAGGTGGGCCCAGGCCTCTCACATGCCAAGGAACATGTCGATGCAAGTAGCCATGTCATCTTTGACAGTGGAGGGTTGCAGGGCAGCATGGGTTTACCCCTTGTGCCATCAGAGCTCACAGTCCCATAACCAGGTGTGCAGGTGTGCCCAGGGCACCATGGCTATCATCAGCAGCAGGGATGTGGGTTAGGCACCCCTCATTCCAGGCAAAAAACTCCTCCTGACCAGAGCATGCACAGCAGGGGCACACTTGGGGTGCAGTGGCAGCATGGGGGGGGGGGGGGGGTAGCCCCAGGGCACCACCCCCAAGAAGACCCCTGTGGGCTGACAGGCAGCTCCTTGTCTCAGTCATCTGGGAGTCTTGTGCCCCCCAACCCTGGGCACCATTGGCAGCATAGGAGAGCAGCTGGCCTGCAGGAGGAGGGGAGGGGAAGTAGGATCTGGAGCCACAGCAGCATGTGCTGCCAGGAGCCTGTCCTGTCCTGTCTTGTTCTACCCTGGGAACAGGGTGGAGGAGGCCGACTGCCTGCATCCAGCACCCAGCAGCCCACTGGCTCCAGGAGAGTGTGCAGGGATGCTAGGCTCAGCCAGTGGCTGGCTGGGCCCAGGTCTGCCTGTCCAACATACCACGGTCCCTGGACACCTGTGAATGCCCAACCTCCAGTTTGGGCCCAGGCACTGCACAGCCCCTGGTACAGAGCATCTTATTGCTGAATTGTTGCCAGCTTACATAAGCAGCTTCTTTCTCATGGCTGTACAGCAGGGGTAGGCAAAATATGGCCTGCCAGGCCCTTCTATCCAGCCCACGGGACCCCTAAAAAATTTAGAAAATATTTATCTGGCCCTGGCTGCCTGTCAAAAATGACAGGAGCCAAGGGCAGTAGGAGCCAGGGGAAGCCACAGCAGGATTCTGCAACAGCAAGGCCCAGCCGGCCCTGTCCCACCCAGCTGGAAGCCCGTACCTAACAGAGGCATCTGGCCTGAGACCGTGGGGCTGTTCATGCCTCCCTGTGTCAGAGCTGGAAATTCAGGTAAGGGGCGGGGCAGGGAGGCAGGGGAGGACTTCGGGCAATCGCCCCCGTCCTCGGGGCCAAGCCAGCTCCTGCTAAGGCCAGCAGTCCGGCTGTGCACCTGGGAGTGTGGCCCTTCCCCATGGCTGGTGCTTCCTGGTGCAGCTGCTTGGAACCTGCATGGAGCTATCCTACATCTCCATCATATCACTGCTGCCTCTAGGTGGCCCTGTGGGGCAGTGGTGTCAGTGCAGAGCAGACACAGGGCAACCCTGCATGGGGTTCAAGTGGCTGCACCAGGAAGCACTGGCAGCAGGAGGGGGAGAAACTGCTTTTCCCCGACGCTGAGCAGCAGTTTGTCCCACACCACTGCTGCTCAGCCTGGGCCCCAGCACTGGCTCCAGGCTCACCCTTTGGGGCTGAACTGTGGCAGCAGGAGCTGGGCAGAGACTGCTGCTCAGTGCATGGGAAAGCAGCCCCTCTCCTTTGCGGCCAGACAGTTTTTGCTGTGGCTGCCCAGAGCCTGTGCCACGCTAGGCTACACTGTGGCTCCTTCACCACCACCTGTGAGCTGCCCTGCAGCTGCTGCACACTGTCACTGCTGCCATGCTGGGCAGCCCAGAGGCAGCGGTGAAGGGCAGATCAGGTGCTATGTGGGCTTTGGGTAGCTGCAGCAAAAACTGCTTGGTTATGACAAGAGGGATGCACATTCCCCCATGCTGAGCTGCTGCTGATACTCAGTCCTGATGGGTAAGCCCAGAGCCAGCATGGGATGCACAGTGTCACGGCTTGCACGTGTTGGTCCCCACCACTACTGCTGCATGCCCTGGGATGGCAAGACGTGCCATGGCCAGGCAGTGCAGAGCGGCTGTGGTACGTGCTGGGGCTGTGCTATTGGCAGTAGTAGGGAGGTGCCACAGGGTGCTCAGGGCTGTTTCAGGGTGGGAGATGAGTGCTGATTGGCTCAGGTGGGCACACACAGGGGGTTCCCATGAACATCCCGCATACCTTCAAGACCTTCCTACAAGCCCTACAGCCACACCCTCCCACACACACCATCACACACCCCACAAATATCATCCCCACAAACTCCCCATATCCACCCACACACAGCTCCCCACAAACCCCACACCCACCCACCCATACCCCCAACACCTCTATGCACCCCACACACTACACAAAA
>NW_017728948.1:22971676-22984400 GCF_001723895.1 Crocodylus porosus
CCCCTGCCCCCAACTATGCCCTTGTTCTGGTGGCACCCAGCCCCCTGCCGGGGCCCAGGCCTGCTGCTTGCACTGGCTTCATGCAGATATGGTGCTGGAGTTATCTGCAGTGGGGTCAGGACTTCACCCAGGACACCAGCTGCCAAAGTGGGAGCCACCTTCAGTGGAAGGGCTCTGTTTACTGGGGAGGGAGGGCGGAAAAGGTTTTGGTTGATGTGAGGGGGAATAAAAACATGTCCTTCTGAGATGTATCTGCAGTAAGCATGGTGCTTGCAGTGGGAAGGTCCATGGGCAGTGCTGTAGTCAGTCTAGAGTGGGGACTGCTGGGGAAGGTGGTTGGCCAGTGCTTCCCACACCTGCCCCTGCTCGTGCCCTGACCCTGGCCACTGCTGGTGAGTGTGTGGCTCTCCGGGGGCCTTGTCAGGGATGGACTGCCACTGCCATCCCAGGTGTTGCTGCCACTGCCAGTCATCCTCTGCGCACTGCACTATGTCTTCCCAGGTCTCATGGAAGAGCTCTCCTCTGGACCTCAGGTCATCCTGAAGGCATCTAGTCACTGCTAATTGTCCCAGGTGTGCTGGACAATGTGTTGTCACCAGTTCTGGCTGGCCTGGCAGGCTCAGAGGCAGAAGGGCTGGAGGCCCAGGAAGGCGATGGTGGCTCTGGTGGTGGCATCATGGGGCCCATCATTGGTGTCCCTGTTAGGGTCCAGCCAGACTAATGGAGTCAAGGCAGCAGGTGTGCATTGGCAGCCCTAGGACAGCACGTGGTGGGCGGGCAGGCAGTCGCTGCACATGGGGGAGCTGGGAGGGGTGAGATGGCCATGGGCTGGCTGGTGGTCAGTGCAGTGAGCCACCAGGGCCAGCATGGCAGCCAACAGGAGCCTGGGGCAATGATTGTCACTGTGAGGGGCAGAGGCAGGAGCAACCATGGCACAGAGAGGCAGAGGCATTGCCGTGTGCTGTCCCTGAGCTGGGTACACTGCTCCTGGCCAGGGAAGTGGCCGGCCAGAGAGCAGCAAGTGGGGCTGCTGGCTGCTAGCAGCAGTGGTCGGAGCCTGGAGCTCTCCTTGGTGGTGACAGGGGCCCACTGCAGGGCCCTGGGAAGAAGGAGCAGATTGGCAGGAAATTTGCTCCTGCTTCCCTGTCCATGTAGATTCCTGCGCAGCACTGTTTATTCATGAGTAATTTACTTGCGAGTAAACTGATGCTGCAGCAAACACACATGTAGATAAACCTGCTGAGATCCACTAGTCACTCAAAGCCCAGCATCACCAACTCCAAATATTAGAAAGGCATTAGCCAGGTATCAGAACATTATTATTGCTTTAAAATCATGATTTTTTTTTTTAATCCACTAGATTAAGTTTTTTTCATATTCCTGTTTTTTTTTAGCCTCTGGTTTACACACATGCACGTTCTTGTTCAAAAGAGTCTAAACCCTATTAATTGGATTCTTCACCACCAAGCAATCTGATAATTCAAATGAATGTAGCTAGACAAAAGCATTATCAAGGTTGGAAGATGGAAAAGGAGTGAAACCATCTACCAGTGGGATTCAGGATGATTTATTAGATTTATTAGAAGAGTTTTTTTAATACAGAAAAAGCTGTTCTCGAGTCTTAAAGCCAATTTCTAGTAATTCTCATCACTCAAGTGATGAGAACCTTGTGCATGACAGAAAGAAGGTTCTCATAACTTATTACAGAATTTGAGGTATGCTGCTGGGAATCCCAGAGATACATATATAGGGTAGCTAATAGGGCTGTGTGAAATTTCGCCAGCTGTTTCAATTCAACACTGTTTCGACACATTTTGAGCTGGGGTGATGGGGTGGGAGGGTCCCCCATGCACTCTGTGACGGATCTGGAAGTGGATTGAAAGTACTTCTGGTCCACTTTCTGGTCTGCCACCGAGCACAAGGGGGGCTCCCCCACATTTCTGTGGGATGCTCTATCTGCCCCACCATCGCAGTGTTCAAGAGCCATGCCTGGTACCTTGAGGTACGTAGAAAAAACATTTAAAGCTGTGTCAATGGCCAAAGCACTGATTCTCCAAATCAACATGGAATCTTCAGATTCAGATACAGCCAAATCGAATTGGGACAGTAATTCAAACCAACTCAAATCCCCCATTTGGCTGAATCCAAATCCGAATCAAATACAGCCTGTTTTGCACACCCCTAATATTTATGTTGCAGTCTTCTCAAAACAGGGACTTTACACAGCCAGTTAAGAGGTGGGGAAAGAAAAAGTAAAAGCGAAAAAATGAAATCTAGTAAAATTTGGCAAATACTACTTGGGGTTCAAATTCACAACATGCCAGTAACAGAATCCACAACACGAAAGTCCTCCATCTTACAAGAGTGTAAAGTAAGGGCGGCTGAGGTGGGCCCTAAATATGTGCTAACCATTCTTTTTTTCCTGGAGGAAAGTCTTCTGCCACATCCTTCATTCTTATTCAATGCTGATTGACTCTCGTTCTTCTTCCTCACTGATCACCAGATAGCTAGTAGATAAAAAACTAGGTAAGTCAGTGTGTGGGAAGATCTGGTTGGGGGGGGATACTGAACGTGGGGTGAGCAGAGAGACACCCCATGATTTTAAGGCACCATGTGGTCTGTGTATCCTTGACTTTTACAGCCTGGGTGGGGCATGTGGCATTGCCAGAATCATGGGGCATCAGCTGAAAGCCCCTAGACAATTCAAAATTCTGGAGGTGACCTGAGCAGCTGAGCAGCTGAAGTGGAAGCAGGGGCCCAAAGCCTCTGAAGTGAGAGTGAGAACCAAACACCAGACACTGCACCTTCATGTGCCTACCACTGCTTCCATCCATCCAGTCATCCTTCCAGCATTCCCCCCACTCCTTTACAGCCAGATCCACAGACCTGAACAGGTACTGCCATGGACCATGGATGAACAGGCACTGCCATGGACCATGGATGAGCAGTTTACCCTCAACAGCCAGCATGGGGATGTAGGTGGAAGTTTGGGGAAATAAAGGATCCCATCGCCATCTGGGCTGAGAAGGACATCCAGTGCTAGCTCCAGAAAGGGCACCAAATCAGAAATGCATTCAAGCATATCACTCAGGAGATGCAGGCAAGAGATCACAACAGAGATTTGGAGCAGTGTCTTACCAAACCACATTGATGAGGACACATTATTATCACGTGCTTGACATTAGAAAGTGGTCTCTGGGCTGGCAGCAAAGCATGCTATTTTACAAGGACCTGTCTCATTTCCTCACCAAAAACAGGGCAGCTGTCCTCCCTACCATGCCCATTGAACAAGGGGTGTTCTGGAGGAGTTGCTTGCAGGGACCCAAGCAGAGGAAGAGGAGGTGGAGGGTTGCCCTGTGACACTGTTCCCCATACAGGGGCTGTGACTATTCTGGACCAAGTCCTATCATATGTCTTTGCACACCTGCCAGAGATGTGGGGTGAGTATCTGCCCCACCCCTTCCCAGTACCAGCACAGAAATTGCTGTGCTGGCACGACCTGCAGGATTTGCAGCCAGTTCTCACAACACTTGTAATGAGTCAGGCCACACACAAGGATACTATGCAACCCTGAATGGTAAGGTTTGCACCAGCTCCATGCAACCCTGATAGGGACTAAAGTCCTGGGGGAAACACAGAGCCCCTGATGGGTGGGGGGGGGAGAAGAAAAGGGTAGCAGGGGGAGCCAAGGCTGCCACAGGCCACCCCCTGTGGCCACAGCCTCCCTTAGGCCATTATGGCCAAAAAGCCCACAAAGGGGTTGGGGCCAGAGTGGGGGCAGGAATGCTGGGGCATAAGGGAAGGATGAATTGCCCACTTTCCCCCCACTCCCTCCCTCCCTGCTGAAGCCTGGAGCCCAGCCAAGGCACCAAGTCACCCCTGCACCACTGCTCTGGGGTGGTTAAAGGAGTATGGCCCATTCAATTGGATCATAAATCTGCATAATTGACATGTCCTTGCCACTTCTCTCAGAGCCATGATGTGCTCCATGGGAGACTGGAGCCTAAACACAGACATTCTGAGCACTCCCCACAAAGCACTCATGGAAAGGCATTTATAGAGTGTATTGAGCTTATCAGGCAAATGGATAAACAGCAGGTTTGGCAGACAGCAGCCCCAGGTCAAGGACTGGAGATACCATGTATCTATGTCTGACAACCACTGCAGGAATGAGAAAAAAAATCCCCCCTTGCAGGCATGGTTGATGAACTCAGACTGGTGGAGCGGTGGAGCATCCCACGGGAGAGTGTATGTGGGGGGTGTTGTAACCAGCTGGGATTGGGTGGGGGGTGGGTTGCAGCTGCCCAGGCACTCTGGCCGGTAGTGGGGAGGCTGCAACCCCCTCACCACAGCTGGCCAGCTGCAAGTCCCCTAACCCAGTTCCCATAAGATGCTCCACCACCCCACTGGTCTGAGTTCACCAGCAGCACCTGACCCCTTGTCAAAAAACTCCCAGACCTCCCTCCTTCTCTTCCTCCATGCCTCCCTCCCACTCTTGGAAAGTGACAAATGTGATGGAAGGATTCCCACACGGGGATCATTACCTCAGCGGCTTGGCTCTCACTGCCAGGGTGACTCCTGGGTTGCTGAACAGACTGGCAAGCAGCCCAACAGTACTTTTTCCCCTTCCCTCCCCTCCCCTCTGATCCTATCCATGGGTGAATTCCAATGGGTTCTTGCTGATTCTGATTCTCGTGGCACTGGCACTTGCTGTATTGACCAACCAGAGCAATCCCCAACCTATTTCCCAGTCTGTCCAGCCCTGTTAGCACAGGCACTGATCCCGGTGCTGCCAGACTAGCCATGGACCCACAAAGGATCCCCCTGCCCCTTCCTCTGCTTGAAGGTCAGGTGCCTGCCCCCCACCGCTCTTGCCCTGCTGCACCCCTGTCACCCAGACAGCTTCCCCCAATACCAGTAGGCACCTGCCCCACCTCACACACCCATCCTCTCCACACACACACATACACACACAGAGCTCCCTGGTGTGGTAATAAATTTAACTGGACTCTTAACTTGACTAAGAAAACAGACAGAGACCAGAGGTGCTGATGCTGCTTATTTCAGTTAAATGTTCTAAGATAAGGAATCCTGCATGCCTTGTTTTGTCTTGATATATTACTCTGTGTATGGATGTTAAGTTTATTTTTCTCTCTGAGAAACCAGAAACTGATAACTATTTCTATAAGTACAATGTTTCACTCTTCTTTAAGTAAACTGCCTGTATGTCTGTGTGTGTGTTAGACCAGTGATTTCCTGTCCAAGGTCGTATTTTTTCTCTCTCTGCTTTAAGAATAAATACACTTGTAAACTTATAGAGTTTGAGAAATCCTTTGAAACAGATGAGTGGGTGATTCCCCTTGCTGTCTGGAATTCTCTCTGTGATCACAGTATAGTCCTAAATAAAGAAAAGCTGGCTCTGTCAGTTCTGATTCAACCACAATGTGGAGTTTAATTTCTTCCACACTGGACAGTCCCCAAACTCTGGACCTCTAACCGCTGGACCCCACAGTCTTACTTGTATCCAGCTGCTGGGACTGCTCCCACCACCCTCCCTGGCTGCATGCCAGCCACGTGCACCCACTGCCTCCAATCACCCTACTCCTGCTCCCACCAGTGGACAGGATCAAAATCCCAGACATTTTTTCATATTTAAAAAAAATGTCTAGATGGAGATTAGATGGTCCAAAAAAGGGACATGTCCAGGAAAACCTGGATGTATGGAAAGCCTAGTTAAATACCTGCTGAGCAAAGCCCCCCCAAGTGGTTCTGGCCAGACCTGAAGGGGTGAAGAAGCACTCAAAGTGGGCCAGAAAGGGCAGCCTACCAGCTCACCAGGCCAGATGGTTGCTAGGGTAGCTTCTGGCAGCAGAGACTGGTGACCCCAGCTCATTCACTCTCCACCACGAGGCCTGGGAGTGGTGTAGCCTTGACAGGAATTGATAACTTGTGGGCTTGGACCAGCTGCCTGATACGAGTCCAGGGCATCAGGGAGGCCTGTGAGTCTGTGGTCCTTGAAGACACAGCCTTGGAAGCCAAGGGGCCAGAGGTTCTGTATGGGAGGGCCAGCGGTCTTCAGTGTTCCCTGCAGCCCTCCATGGATGCTTCCTGGCCCACAGCTCTCTCAGACAGTCATTGGGTCCAAGATCACACAGCTATCCAGCTCTTACATGGAAAAGTCCCTGGTCTTGATTCCAGACCTGTGAAAGTGGGATGTCAGGTCAAAAGCCCCTGGCCCCATTCCCCTCTCCAAGGTTTCATGTTTGTTGAGTTCAGGCCCTGCAGTGTTCTACCTGACCTCAACCCCCCGTCAAGTTTCTGATGCCCTGTTATCAACCCCTCTCCTGCCCAAACCCACTGCTGCCAAAGGTTTGCTGTTTTGTGTGAATTAGGAGGAGGGACCAGGCTGAGACACAGACAATGTTCAACAGGCTTTCTTTATTAAACACAGAGAAAATCTGGCAACCACAACATTTTAAACTAAGGCACACATCTTCCTCATGCCACATTCTCCTGCACCCCAGTGTGTGCCCCTGGGAGTGGGGATTGGGGAAGGAGAGGAGAAGGGGAATGGTGCCCAGGCAGCCTGGGCTGTGATATGGGGCCAGAGGGGTCCAGGAAAGGTGACCCAGGCCTGGTGCCAGGGTGTGGGCACTGAAAGCCCTCCAGCCCTATTCATCCATGGAGGGCTCCTGGTTTATGTGGGTGAGAAGGTAGTCAGCCAGGGCTGCATGGATCCGGATAGTCAGCTACTGTGTTGGGCCAGAGCCAACAACATGGTCAGAAGGATCACTCTCTCCCCCATCCCTGCACTGCGTTGTGTGTGCTTGTGGTTCCAGGCCTGGTCCCTAGCTGAAGTGCTCTTTCTGGAAGTTCAGCTGCCCCCTATAGGTCTTCATGAGCCATGGCAGGAGGGGATAGACCAGGCTCCCAATGAGGATTCAGTGACATCACTTATGATGAAATCGGGGACTCCAGAAGCATAGTACCCGCTCTCTATCACCCGAGGGAACAGGGAGTTGTGCATGAGGTGGGCACTGTCCTCGTTGGCTGCTTGAAAGTCAGTGGCTCAGTCATGACCTGGATGCCTGGGTTCTGTGTGTGTGGGGGGGAAGGGGTGCACACACACAGAACCCAGACATCATGTACACTCACACACACGCACACAGAACCCAAATATCTGGGGGAAAATGCAGACAGATCCCAGGTGTCTGGGACACACACACACACACACACACACACACACACACACACACACACACACACACACACACCCCCCCCAGAGCCCAGGCCTCCAGGACACACATGCAGGAAGTGCACTGGGTGGGCATGCACAGGATGGCTGCCTGATGGCTCATGGCCACGACGAGCCACCGCTGCATCTGGTCCGGGCAGGGGCTGTGACATCCCCACCAGCCAACCAGGGGTGGCTTGGCCATTTGGCTCTCCTTGGAAGTCCTCAGCAACCCAGGGAGGCCACAGAACACACTGGGAGGTGCGTGAGAGGCCCCCTATCTGCTGCACTTGGGTCATGCAGGCAGGCCCCAGCCCCCCACCCCCTAAGGACTAATGTGTTCTTATTTCTCCCAACCTAAATGGGGGCACTTAGAGTAAAGTTCAAAAGCTAGAGCACTTCCATCATGGGCTTCTTGAATGCCTGTACTTAACCTAAATGTTTAGTTTAGTTTAATCTAGTTTCAGCCAACACAATCACTCAAATGAGGTCTAAGTAATCTAAAAGGAAAAAAACAACCCCTCAACCATAAATTTTGTGCATGCTGAATTCAGTAATAGCTGACTTTATGAATCTTAATAATAAGGAGAAGGTCAAGAATGGAGGAAATTGGCTTAGTACTTTTGAGACCAGGGTTAAAAAAGTTCAGGCTTATTCTATAGGATTTTCTGTTACACTTCTTTGCTCTGCTCACACTAACTCTTAAGGCAGACAAGGTTCCTTGGGTAAATTTGATAACTTTTATTAGACCAACCCAAACAGTTGGAAAAATTCTTAGCAACTCTTAACACACTCAGCCTGCCCATAGTTAGCAGCCTGCTATTAGATGGAAGCTGACTATGCCTTTAAATACTTTAAATACTGGGAAGAAAAATAGCTTCATTTAAGCTTCTAAAGCTTCAAGAAGTCTAGCAAACTTCATTATGAGGAAGATGACTAGGTCTAGGCTATATGACCTAATGGCATATAGGAAACATCTAAGGTGCAAGAATTCCTGTTTCTTATTCCTCTTAATAGCTGGTTGATTAATCCTGCCAAAGTGATCATTTGTGATTGTGAAGGGCCATGATTATATCTTCATTTGAGACAGTTTGTGCTCTAAGGAGTGCTGGCATGAAGTAATATTCTGAGGATTTGAAGCAAGGGGATGCTTGGCCACCTTGGTCAGCTTAAGAGTTTCTGAACCTTTCAGTATCTGGGCTACCTGGGTCAGCCTCTTCTGCTATAACACACCGGCCACTATCAGTATCCATTGAAATAATAGCACCAGTAGAGTTGTCAGAGGAACCTCTATTGAAATAAGTTAATTTTGTACTGAAATTAACCTTGATAGGAGACAAGGAAAGATGAGGGCAACCACATTCAAAAGCTGTCCATCTGAGATTTGATATGCTTATTGTCACATTATTTCTTATTGCCTTTGACAACTCTAATTCACCTAAGACTTAAATATAAGGCATTTCTATTTCTTGCTTATTTGCTGATACTAATATCTTAGGAATATTAACACCTACATGCCTGCAACTTGTTACTAAATATATGCCTACATACTTAAAAACTTGCATGTTATTCAGCTGTGTTGAATTCATTATTCAGAGGGTCAAATTCCAGGGTTTTGTAGCATTATTTGTTAAGCAACTGTAACTTATGGGTGCCTATCCATGTGCAGTGAGGTTGTTTCAACGTGGTTCAGTTAATCAAGTCTGCTGGAGCGTAGCAGTTACCGTGCTCCAGCAGACTTCAGCATCATGTGTATCAGTATCCCTGCACTGAAAATGGTGGTGTGGGTGCTTTAACTAAATCTTATTCTACAAGCTTTAGATAAAATGCCCCTGCTGCCATTTTTCACAGCAGGGATGCTGATACATGTGACACTCCGAGCACTTTAATTAGAGTAGCTCTTAGTCTTTGCAGTAGGAAAAAGATATAAATATTGATATAGTAATGTTTAAATACAAGCAAACAGACAAAGGATTTTCATTGAAGACAGTGCTGTTAATACCCATATTAGAGGGGCATAGTTGGTATATCTGAGATATAGCAACTGTATAATTAAGAGTTGTTCGACAGACCTGGGGACAGGTACTTGATGCCTGAAAACTTGTCTAACAGCTCTCCCAACTATACAGTTGGTTCAATAAAAGACATAAAAAATACTTGCCTCTTGAACACTCCTTAGACCATCATGGCTACAACAATACTCCAACCCTACTAAGCATATTAGAAAACTTAGTTTGTTACCTTACCATCTTAAATTTCACTGTAATATAAGCTAGCTCTATAGATTTTTTGTAGAGACTTGGGATTAAGTTTCCGAAGTTGGCTGTCTAAATCTAGGAACCTAATTCCAGATCCAGGCGCTTATTTAAAAATTGCTTGATTGTTCCTTATAGATCCTGAGAACTTCCAACAGCTATGGAAGTGGGACTATAGGTATATACTACTCCTCAAAAATCATACCTTTTTTATTTATGGAGATTTAGGGATCTGACTTCAGACACCCATGCTTATGCAAATTACTTTTTCAAGTGATATTTCATCCTCCTCCTTTTTACTGAATTATGCATTTCTGTAAATGTTTACTTTCTGATAGGGTCTACCATGTGGCTAAAGGTGATTTCCTCTGAAGTTTATCAAGACAATTCACAAGTCAGATAGACTGCTACAGAAAGAGACACCAAATTTGGGATACAAACCCAGTGTCACACAGTACTGATCAGAGTCACCTGAACAGCTCATGAGGCCATGGAAATCTTTGGAACAAAACACTGAGTAGCAACTTACCATGTTCATCCAGCAGTATGTTGTCAGGTTTGATATCCCTGTAAAATAAGAAATGGAAATGCATTATATATGTATGAAATGGATGCTTCCAAATTCTGAAGTGTCTTTTGCCTGCATAATAAAGTGGTGAAATTATACATTCAAAGGAAAGCAGCATGCAAAAGTAAATAATCTTTTTACTAGCTTGTTAGGGCACATCCAGACAAGCACAGATGTTCAGTATGCAATGCTACAGACCCATCTGCGTGTGTGCCACACATGCTGCACATGCAGGCACTCCCTGCTAGTTTGCAGCGCGGGGGGGGGGAGGGGGGTTGGCAATTGGGAGATCCCGGTCTCAAAAAACCCTCCGCGCTTTAAAACAGCAGGGTGGTGCATGTCACTGGAAATCAGAGCCTGGTTGGCTGGAGCCATGCTCCGGCTGCTGGCCAGGCTCTGTGCTGCTGGATTGCCATAGCTGCAGCCCCAGAGGCCCTTAGGATCCCAGGGAAGGCTGCTGGGGCCAGCCCAGATGCTGGATCCCACCTGGGGTAACATGTCGCAAGCCAGAGCACACATGCATGGGTGTTTCCCCGGCACAAGCAGCAATGGCACATATTTTACTGCTGCTGTTTGTCCCCAGGGAACCACACATTTCTGCTCATGGGGATGCACCCATAAACATGCATGCTGAAGTACATTTGAGGTGTTTTTGTTTTCACATGGTTACCACTCCAAAAAAAACTATTTTACAACATTAAGTCTAGGCTGGGAATGAAGAGTAGAGAGAGAAGGATTGCATCTCTTTACTGTGGGTAGTCCATATATGCTAGATGCGATCAAGGCAGATATAAGTTAGAAGTATTAACATAACATATAGGTGACCACTCTTCCATTTCTTATGGACATCACATACCCCTCCCCTCATGGTCATTTATGTTTCAAAAGTTCACAGAGTTTTGTGAATCACCCTATGCTACCTTGAATGCTAACTCCCCTCAAAATCGTAACTTGCCACTACAATCACAAACCTTTCCACGTGGTTGGCTATGCCAGGGGAGCAGACAGATGAAGTGCGTGAGGAAGCCTGGAATAAGAGGACCAGGATCCTACTTGTAGACTTGAATGGTAAGAGGTATCAGCATATAAACAGATCCCTCAAACTGCAGTTCTTCCTGTCACATGGAAACGATTTCACTAAGGATAATCTTCATATCCTATTGCCTAGGCAGAGATACTGGACCTTCCCTCTAAATGAGCAGCTGCCTTGAATTGAATTAAGATTTGTTTGAAAGAACAGAATCATAGAACAGGAGGGCCAGAAGAGATCTCTTGCGGTCATCTTGTCCAAGCCCCTGGCTCAAGACAGGATCATCCCTGTCTCAACCATCGCAGTCTGTCTAATCTGCTCTTAAAAACTTCTAAGCATAGAAATTCCACAACTTTCCTAAGTAGCCTTTTCCAGTGCTTAACCACCCGCATAGCGAGAAAGTTCTTCCTAATATCTATCCTCAAATTAAGAACATTGCTTCTTGCCCTGCCCCCCTGTGGCCATAAAGAATAGTCTATCTCCATCCTCCATTCAATTAACCTTCAGGCATTTGAAGACTGATATCAAACCCCTCCTCAGTTTTTCCCTTCTCTAGACTAAATAATCCTACTTCTTTCACCCTTTCTTCCTAAGTGATGCTTACCATATTTCTAATAATTTTTGTTGCTCTCCACTGGGTTCTTTCTAATTTGTATAGAACTTTCTTGAAGTGTGGGGCCCAAAACTGGACACAGTACTCCGTGTGTGGCCTCACCAGTGGCAAATATAGTGGTAAGACCACTTCCCTTGATTGGTAAGGCATTCTTCTAGCCCAATATCCTATTTTCACAATAAGAGTACACTGCTGTCTCATATTCAGCTTATGGTCGGTCCACTGTGACTTCTATGTACCTTCTGGCAGTACTGCAGCCTAGCAAGTTTTTATTTGTAGAACTTTGCACTTTTCTATCTTGAATTTTATCTGATTGATTGATTTTGGACCATTTTTTCAGTTTATCCAGGTCATTCTGGATCCTAACCCTGCACTCCAGAATATCTGCAACTCCACCCAACTTGGTGTCCATTCAATCCCTTCTTCCAAATCAGGGCTGTACAACTGCTAGTGCACAGGCTTCATGAAGCCTGCAAGGGATTAAACTGGGGCTTCCAGGCTCTGTTCCAGGCTCAGTTCCCCCAACTGTTCTGGCCGCAACTGCAGGTGGAACCTCCTTCCCCCCTCTGGCTGCTGATTCCTGCCTCTGCCACAGGGGTCAGGGCAGTGCAACATGCTCTGCGGGGAGCTGAGAGTGAGTCCAGGGCAATGCATGAGGGGGCAGCAATTTGGGCTGCGTGGTGCAGTGATGGGGGGTGCCTGCTTCAACATTTGGGGGTTGGGGTGTGGTGCAGTGAAGGGACAGGGAGACCATCCATGTGGCAAGCAGCCCAGTTACCTGCTCCTTACTTAGTACAGCTCCCAGGACTTGTGGTCCCAGGCAGCTTAAAAGCTGGACGGACCTGCTTCTAATCCTCAATGAAGGTATTAAAAAAATGCTGCATCCAGGGTAGTTCCCCTTGAGAACTCCACTTGATACCTTCTCCAAATTAGACATGGAAACAATGATGCCTACTTGACGATCCAGCCAGTTCTGTATCTACTTTATGGTACTTTCATTCTGAAGTGCTTATATACTGGTGGG
>NW_017728948.1:22984500-23031484 GCF_001723895.1 Crocodylus porosus
GTAAACTTTCTAAGTTTCTGTGTAATTTACTATTGTTTTGTTTCTCCAAGGTGTATTTTTTTTATCTCTTTCTCTGTCTTTAGTATAAATACGCTTGTAAACTTAGAGAGTCTGAGAAATCCTTTGAAACAGACAAGTGGGTGATTCCCCTTGCTGTATGGAATTTTCCCTGTGATCACAGTATAGCCTTAAATAAAGAAAAGCTTGCTCTGTCACTTCTGATTCAACCACAACATGAAGTTTGATTTCTTCCACACTACAGAGCCTGCTACCTTGGCATAGAAGGAAATCAAGGTGGTCAGGCATGGCTTCCTCTTGATTAATGAACCAAGGTGCATATTGTATTCTGGGTATGCATATATATGTATGCAATGTATGTGTTATATTCTCGGTATGTGCCTACCCACCATAGCCAATCCACAGAGCTGCTCCATCTGGTCCACTGGGCTTTGGACAGGCTAGGGAAGTTGGAGGTGTGATGGGATGGGGACCCAGCCTACCACAGAATTCAGGTCTTTGTGCCCCAGTGGACGTGGCCCTTGTTGGCAGGAGATTGAATGAGGGCCATGCTGGCACAGTCCACTTGCTCAGTGGCCACCTGTCCCATCACCACCACTGCAGCCAGCAGCCACTTGACTCATGGCCACTTCTGTTACCACCTCCATCACTGCTTCATCACTGATGACACCCCATTTTTCACATTGGATCTGCCACTGCTCCATGCCTCACGCTGGATCAATAACTGCCAACTTATACCATGGGATGGATCTGACATCACCAGTCCTGCCACAGATATCCCATATCCTGAGCTGAATTTAGCCTGTGAGGAGCCTGGTGGTATGACACCCTTGGACTAACTAGTTTTACTGCAAAACAAAGACTTCAGTACATGTGTTCTCTTTTAACCAACTTATTCCAAATTAAAAACACCATGGGAAATACAATCCTAAATTACAATAAGGCTGTAAATGACTTAAATATGTGATAATGTTAACTTAACCATCTAGCCTTATCCTAAGTGCCTAGACACTGAATCAATAAGTGGTTACAGTGCTGAAACTGGATTGTTACACTAGTTCAGTAGAGTACTGATTTATGAAGAAACTTTAAACAACCTAAAAAAGTGGCACTTACATCCTGGAAATTATTCATATAATATGATTTATGATGTCACATAAAAGTAATAGCATTCTCTTTCAGGCAAAAGGAGCATACTAATGTTAAAATGTTGTGAGAATCATAAAATTTCTTTAGAAGATGAAGCTTATGGTTTTAAGTTATGGTAGCAGCTGCTGATTATTTTTAGGATAAATAAGAAATTACTCTGAATCATTCAGTGTACACTTGGGGATAACATGTGATGTATGCATATGTATCTGTGTGTAAGGAAAAGGTCTAGCTATGAAACACTGTCTGGAAAAGCAGTGTGGAACCATACTGACATTCCTGTGTTAGATAATTATTTAAATGCCTGCATCTATTATTTTGGACTTATATACAGAACTTCATACAGAAATCTCTACTTTCCTTAGCCCAAGCCTGGACATCTTTCAGAAGCTTCATCTTCCCAGGTGAGCAGGCATTTACCGAACAACATTTACCAAAGCTAGGATGAGAAGTTGTTTAGAGGAGTCTCTGTTTTACCCCATTGGTTTAGTTCGCTTTTGAGTTGTTTTGGTCTTCTTGTCAGTCTCCTGTTTTTAATTTATTCTGTTTTCTTATTGTAAACTACCCTGAGCCTTTGTTATGAAAGGCAGCTTACAAATCAAATCAATCAATCAATCAATTTATTTCATGTGAAGTTGAGGTTTATAAACTCACAAGAACCTGTTTTCAGGATCCACAGTTCAACTAGCATCAAATATGCTTAGCAAGACAATTACCTGTGACAGACTCAGAATAGGTTGACCATCTTGTGCCAAGATTGATTTACAATTTCTCGGTAGGTTTCAACACCCTCAGCTCTTGTGTGCAAATAAAAGGGATTCAATTGACTTCAAAGGAGATGCACTACATTTTTTTATAATAAAGTAAAAAGACATCCAAAAGTTAATTGGGTAATAATAACCCAAAACTTTTTTATTTAAATTTTGTAAGTTCAAAAATATTATGTGAATACCTCAGTGCAGCCAAAAGTAACTACCAGGTAAAACTATTACTTTATTTACTAATTTACATAGATACCCACACATACTGTAGGCAGAAGTCTTCTCCTACCTAGAGGATCTGCCGTAACACCTTTTTCTCTTACTTTTGTTCATATTGTTCTGAGGCAAGGCAGAATGTGGCTAGAACTTGGGGGCAGGTATGTTGTATGTTATTCTAATCTGTCAAAACCTGATGCAATGCGATACGTGTGTACTATTTCCTCAGACTTTTAAAGAAATGCTTTTAAATTGCTTTTAAAGCAAGTCCAAGTCAGGCTAAACCAAAAGCATTAGAGGAACATGCAATTATTATTAACAGATATTCAATAATGTAGGATATTTACCTTCCATGGCCCAGAAATTACGTAGTCTCTTGAAATATAATGATCTATTCAAATATATCAAAATATTTGTGAAAAACAGCATGGCTTTAAAAGAGATCTGCTATTTAGTCAGGCAGCTTAAAATCAAATATGATAATTTAAGTGAAAATCTATTTGTTATGATACAAAGTATTTTTCAGCTCTGCAAGTGTGTTCCAATATAGCATGTGAAACTGAGTGCATTAACCTCAAGGTTCTTCCTGATTCATGGACAGACCATTGATAAAGATGAACTGAAATGGTCACTTTTGGATCCAAGTTCATTGAGATGCCATCTCCCAATGAAAACAGAAATCCCATGACTTTGCATGATGCATATTAACTCTGTTGTCTTAAAACAGTTCGGCATTGTTTTCCAGTGGTTAGCTACACGTTTATAGCAAGTTATTCTATTATGCTGGATTGTACTTGAGTTTTTTGCCTATACAGGATATACTAATCCTATCAGCTCAGGTATCAGAGAGGCATAGAAGGTAAGAAAGTGATATGGAGAAACTATTTTTTTATGACTGTTGTATATCCTGGAATTATACTTCAAGTTCACTAATACAAGACACAACTGAGGCACAGAGCTCACTAAGACTTAAGAAAAGGTTTAGACAGTTACACAAGCTATAGGAAAATCAACTCATGCTCCACTTGCTAAAGGTTAACAAAAACTTCTTTGGAAAGCATTTCTACGATCAGTACAGATGCTGAGCTCCTCTTTGTTGGAACACATTAATAATGCCAAAGCAAGGTCTAAGATGTTATTCTACCTATGAGAATTGAAGAGGCCCATCTGTTTGTTCCTGCTCTCATAGTTTGCAGAAAACATGCAAATACTGAAGCCTTGGCTATTGCCCTTTTGTGTTTGTTTTTATTAACTTCCTACTCCTGCCTATGATTTCCCTTTACCTTATCGAAGTACTTATTTTAGAGAACAGGATTTCTTTGTGTCAGATGGCCTTTTCTATCCTAAGCTGCTTTCTGATATTCTTTCTTGATACATACACTTGCAAACAGTTTAGTATTTCTCTTCTCTCACATGCTTAATAATTCCTATTCTTTTTCTTGGCTTCATGAAAAAAAAAAGATATTCTTCCAGGGTTGTGTCAGATGAATTCCTACTCTTTTCCCTGGTGGCTTCTTGCAAAGTTTTCTATGTTGTTATCATATTTCTAGTCTCCTGAGCTCTGGAAATCTAAGTGATCCCTATTGAGACAGGTCTAGTAAATTTTATTTGACAAAGGCTTTATCATTCTATGTTAGTCCAGAACCACATTTTATAGGCTTGCAGTAAGGTTATGCCAGCATTAAAGCTACACGTTTCTGAGTGGACAAAGGAAGTCAGTGGTGGGGTTTTAACTTTTCCATAACCATAGCAGACTTCCAGTTTATAAAATATCATGAAAAGTAAGACCAACATTTACAAAAGTACCTCCATTTGAGAACCCAGATGTAGACATTTACAGGTTTGATTTTCAAGGGTGTGAGCACTCACTACTGAAACTGAAATCAGGAGGGACACTCTAGGTATTCAAAAGCTAAGTGATAGCTTTTGGTCAATATTTTTGGTGTAATATGCAGATTTTGTGACTTTTCATAGGTTCCCCTTAATTTGCCTGAATTTCCCCTTAATTTGATGTCGAAAAAAATCAGAACTTTTTTGTCTGACATCTTCAAAACCAAAACATTTTAATTTTTCTTTTCAAATTAATTTGCTGTTTAAATATTTCCTTGATTTTTTTTTAGATTTTTTAAATTGAAAAAATCAGTATTTCACAATTTTAATTCCCAGCACAACTTACTGTCTTAAAATGTGCCCTCAACATTTAAAGACACGTTGTGAAAATTTGGCTCTGAGGCCAAATCCAAATAGTTTCCAAAACTGCCTACATTTATGCTTCAGTGCAACTAAAAAACTGGTGACCTTTCCCAAGAGGATAATCCAGGTCAACAGGATTGGGAGCCTAGGTTCACTATGCAGTCAATGGGAAGGGCACCTAAGTAAGATGTAGGGAAGAAGCCTACAGCTATGCAAGGTGTGTTTGAACTCCTACCTTCTCCTTAGAGCTTAGATATTTGATCCACAGCTGTGCATCATTCCAGCAACCAGTGAGAGTGAGGCAGAGTTGAATTGTTTCTTGTTACTTATGTGTTTATGGCTGGATACAGACATTGCCTTTGGGCCACCATAACAATTGTTATGGCCCTATATAGGCGAAGCCAACAGATAATCCATGCCCTTGTCACACCAAAATCCCCGAAATTGTGGCTGCAAAAATAGTTCATATAAATTTGTGCTGCTTTTCCCACAGTGAATGTCTGTTCACTTTATGGCAGGAGAGAGCAGGCAGCCCAAAGCTGCCTGTGTGCAGGATCTGCTGTACAGAATTGGGCCCCCAAAGTTTGAGGAGTAACTGCCTGGGTTCCCCATTTGCACAGGGGTATTCTGGAAATCCTTGGGCAGAGGATTTCCCAGATGCATGTACTTCACTGCTTTGGTGTTGCAAACAGGAGAACCCTGTGTGCCCTTCCTAAAGACGCACACCCTGAGTTGGGGCAGCATGATACATACACCTGAGGAATTCTGTGGCAAGTAGGAAACCCAGGGTTCCCCCCATCTACAGCTGCCCCACAGGATCAGACCCCTGAACCTGTGGGACAATGGGTGATGTCTATGTCACCCTATGAAGCAAATCAGCTGTTCTGACATGCATTCCAGCACAGCTGATCCCGTTCCAAGGATGACACCTGTTTATAGCCAAAGAGATCTGGTCCGTGAGATCCCAAGGACACAATGCAGGAAAGAAATTAGAATTCTAGATTTTCTCATCCCCAAAATATTCTCTCAAGAACAGTTTCTTTCCAGTAGATTCTTTCCTCAAGCTGTTCTTGTTCAATGCACAGAATCAAACATGCCACTTAAGACACATGCAGACCCACTTGACGATACTCATCACAGAGGCCTGCAGTCTGGTCTAAAGTAGCAAGATCAATTTGAATCTGAATCAGGTGTCAGGGCAAGAAGGTAGGTGAGCTTTTTCTCCATATGCCAAGGTAGGAGCAGCTTCATAATTGCTTTTTAAAACTTGTTCTAGTCCAGTTATTGTGTAGAGCACCCCAGCCTCTAATGCAGCTCTCACAGTGACTAGAGAGGATGGCTGGAGCCACTTAGTTACAGATTCCCATTATCCTGCTCAAACACTGCATTCTCTGCAGCCTACTTAGAGTTGAGCTCCACAGCACATAAAAGGCACTTACCCCTTGCATAGGTTTACTGGTTCCAGGCCTAGGGCTCACACAATGGTTTATGTGCTTCAGAAGAAATGGATGGCTTTTTGCTTTAAAGTATAGACTGAATAAAATTTCAATCAAAAGTAGAAATGACATTTCAAAGAAGCTTTTTAAATAGCAAGGCAGCATCCATAGAATTTTTGATCAACTAACTTTTCAGAACATTTTTTCTCAGGCAGACCAGCCCCTGCATTGACCTGACACTAAATACTTTTTAGGATTTTACAAAATAAAAGGCTGATCCAAATCCCTCTGGAATCAATGAAAAGACTCCTACTGGCTTCAGTGGGCATTATTTCCTCCATTACAGTGCTCCAATCTGTTGATGTTAATGATTATGTCATTATTGATTATTATGTGTTTACTGATGATAATGATGCTAATTTAACAATATGCAGTATATGAAAAACGAGGATAGAATTTAACCCACATTTAACATATCTTATTTTCTTACATACCACAGACCCCCAAATAAGACAGGCACCTTGTTTTTGGAAAGCAGGCAGTAGAAGGAGTTCTAGAAAGTAAAACTTTGAGAACTTTCTAGAAGAAGAAAGTTTTGGAAAGTAGAAAAAAAGATTTTTTTTCAGTCATGCCTGACTATGTAGCATAGTGTAAGTCCTCCTAGAAACAGACAGTATCCAGAGAGTGTGGCATCCCAGGAAACAGTCTGGATAAAGCAGCAGGAACTTCCTGATGTGGCAAAATAGCCAGAAGGCTAGACCCCAGACCCTTACAAGGGCAGTAGAAAGACTACTGTTTTTCATTGTAAATAGTTCTTTATATAAGTTCCTGTCAAAAATAAAATGTTGTTTCCACACCACAAGCCTCATTAAGAGAGCAGCTCACTTGCCCAGAGCCAGCTCAACTGCTGCTTCAGGCATAAGCTACAGCTATGAGAGAGTTATCACAAGACTCTACCTCTTTTCCTTGCTGGGCCAGAGACAAGCAGCAGCCTTTTTGGCATCCATTAGAACACAGGGTGTGTCTACACATGCACATTTACAGTAATTTAGGTTACTGTGCAGTAACCAAAAATGACTGTGTAGTATGGGTACATGTCTATATGTGCATGCCCATACTGTGCAGTAACTATGGCGACATATCTGTCGCGCCCCTAATGCTGGTGCACCCTTGACCTGCGAGCCTGGGTCGGCATGACCGGCTTGGCGTGAGGAGGTGGATTTATAACTGGACAGGTGGGTGATAATGGTGAGCAGGAGTCAGATGATTTAAACACAGCGTATTGGTTACATAGAAAGTTTATTTTACTTACGCTACTAATGTGTTGCAGCATAGGCAGAGGAGTTGATTTATTCAGTTACAGCATGCAGATATCATGTTACCCAGCATTTACAGGGTGGGTAATAGACTTGATTCTGAGCGATTCACCTAAGCCGTTGCAGTCTGCAGATTACCGAGAGCTCTTGATAAGAAAGATAACAACAAAGATAGACGGGCCGGCAAGATGGGGGTATGCCAGAAAGATACGTAGGCGGAGAGATAATATTTGTTGTGCACAATCTGTTCTTCTTGAGTGTATACACAGTTCTCTGCTTTGGGTGGAAGTTCTTTCAAAGTTATACTGGGCAAAGGTGACCAATTACTATACACCAGGCATGAATAATTAACGGGTTGGCACTTGTACTCTCTTTGTTTGCTGCTCAAATTTTAGAAAAAGGGGGGTTCTTTTTACTTGAGTGGTACTGGTCCTGTTTGGTCACAGGATGGCGCGCGCAGTATATTACTTTAATTTTACAACTTCATTAAATTAGTTTCATTTTTATCTGGTCACCATGGGTACAGATATCTCTCGTGCTGAGTTGTCAAGGTCAGTTTCTTTTTCTTGTATGGGAGCTCAAGTAATTTGAAATGAGGCACAGACAGGGGTATGTAACACTGTTAATACAGAGGGATAAATTACAATTGCAGAGTTTGTTGTGTTAGCCTCTGACCTTTTGCCATCTGACCTTTTGCCATTGGCATCTGAAATCAAAGACTTTTATTTTTGACAATATTGACTTGGGCATAAATGTGATACCTGCACCATACAGGTACCAAATTTATGCCTGATTAGTTATTGCACAATAACACATACATTAATGCCTTACTGAGCAGTAACACTGTGTCCCAAGTCAGTCCACACACAACATTACTGTGCTTTAATGGCTGCATGTGTAGGCACTGGTCTAAAACCACTTACTGTGCAGTAACTGCACACTGTCTATATGCTTCTGTTCCAGTGAAGAAAAATCAGTTTCCTGGTTTAAGACATGCACCTCGATTTCAGATGGCTGATTTTGGGGAAATGGGTACATGCTATATGCAGGTAAGTAAGAAAACATCAGCCCCATTAGACCTAGAGTATCCTCCATATCAATCTTGTAATCAGCCTCCACAGACTGGCAGTGAGCCTAGCGCCTGCCAGCAGGAGAGCTCAAGACCAGTAGTGAGCCATACATAGTATATTACAAACATTTCTGTTTTCAAATAATACACTTGTTTCATTTGTTCTCTTAAACTGACATTTGTCTTTTTAAACATAAATAACCTTTAGAAGTTAGGAGAAATAGGGTTACAAAATGACAGAAAAAACACACATTGACAACCTTTTAGTCTATAAGGTGCTTTGCTATCTAGTTGTCAGATCCTGTATGTTTCCAGTTTGTGAAAATTTCCCCATAGCAATGACTACTCATGAGCACAGGTTGTAGTCTGGGATATGGGGAATCCTGTACAAACAGCAGCAGTCTGGAATGCATAATAACTACCACTTGATGCCTGGAAGTTAGCTGCTACCCTTAAAAAAACAGGTAAAAAAAGAAACGAATTACAGATGGCATATTCAAACCATACAAGGATAGTACAAATAACCTAATCTTGGTGAGCATCTGCTGCTGAAAAATTAAATTCTGTAACAGTTCTTCTTAACCCATTTATGTAGCACAGAGCATACCGACCAGAGTTTTTTTCACTGAGTCACATCAAGATATGTTGCACATTTACATGTTACATAAAACCAGACTAAGTTTAATAAAAATTAATATTACCTGTGTGACACTTCTTAACAAGCATAAAAATAGCAAGGAGTTAGGAAGCAGAAATTTCTGCTACAGAATTATTCAGTTCATAAAAGATTTGCCAGTACATCAGAGCAATGTGGTGAAATGGATGTTACACTGGTTGTACCAGTTGTAGAAACAGCAATGAGCAAGTTCTGATTGCTATGTTAAGCCTTAGAGGTTTGGCACTGGACTATGTAGCTGGTATTTGTATTTGGAAATAACATGCATTCCCAAGCCCTGCAGTTAGTAAGGAAACTGTTTACAAATATAATAATGTTTTCTCACTTTATGCCAGGAAGAGGAAAAAGTCCCTATTTACTCACCATAGTAAGGCTAAGATAGGAATTTAATCAGGTATAATCTGTTTCCACATCAGCAGTGCCATAAGAGCCTGGTGTGTTAAACAGGCACAGTGCCTCCAAAGAGTGCATGTGTGAGGGATTCGTTTTAATGAAAAGCTTTTGTCTTCCCTTCCTCAGCACCTTGCAGCTAATCAAGATTTTGTATATTCTCCCTCCTGAGCAAAACACCTTTCCCAGCCATCAGAAACAATGCAATAATATAATGCGATGTTATTTAATCATGTAGCATAGCAAGGGTCTTAATACAAAGAGCTGCAGTGAAAAGACCCTCCCTTTAGCCCTCCACAACTCTACAGCCACATCCAGATGTGCAGGCACATGTGGTTTGTGGTGCTACAACCCACCCTGTGGCAACACAAACTTCATGTGTTGCATGTTAAACTGTGGCAACAAAAAAACACCACCCTGAAAAAAAAAGTGGCACAAAGCATGCCAAAGTGCTGCATGCCAGGATAAACACAGAAACAGGGGAGCAGGCAACCTAGGGCTGCCTGCTTCCCCATCTCTGCATGCTGTGAAGTCCCCACACTGAGGCACCCTGCACCCCAACCAGTGCTCCCAGTGTGCCGCGGGCTGCTTGCTCCCCTGCCTCCATGTGCCTAGTGTGAGGTCTCTGCTGTGGAGCCCCCTGCACTGAGGCACACAGAGCCCCCAACCCCTGGGGCCCAGTGTGCCTCAAGACAGGGGTTTGCTGCTCCCCTATTTCAAGGCACACTGCATCCCAGCCAGCTGCTGAGATGGGGGCTCATGCCTCAATATGGGGGCTTTGCAGCGGAGCCCTCGTGCTGAGGCACATGGGCACAGGGAAGCTTAGGGCTGCCTGCTCCCCCATCTCAAGGCACAGTGTACCCCAGCCAGTGGGGGAGCAACTGGTCAGGGTGCAGGGTGCCTCAGTGCAGGGGCTTTGCAGTGCATGCAGACGGGGGAGCAGGCAGCCCTGGGGATAAGGGAGCAGGCAGCTCCATGTGCCGCTCCCAAGTTGGCTGGGGCGCAGGGTGCTTCAGTGTGGGGAGCTGTCTGCCAGCTAGCTCTGCACTGAGGCACCCTGTGCCCCAGCCAGCTCCCCACCCCACCGCACCACATGGAGCAGTGCCTCTCACTTCCAACCCACAGTTCCCTGACACAAATTTGTGATGGTGAAAGCACATGCCCCTGCTCAGGTGGACTTAGTCTGCCTGTCCATGTTTCCCCTAGGGTTTTGCCGGACATGTCCTATTTGGGCACCCTGACCTCCATTTGAGCAGTTTTTTGAAATACAAACAAATGTCCAGGATTTCCTTCAGTAGACTTTTTTGAACATGGATGCTGGTAGGTAGAAGAACTTAACTTCCCAGGCTGCTTAGCAGCAGGTCTGTTGGGGATCTGAGTTTTCCATTTCCTATGGAAAAATGAGGGAAAATGTGGTGCTGCTTGTGGCAAATGGAAGCAGGGGGCACCATGCGCATCTGTACACAGCCAGCATACGGACCGGCAGGGTAGTGGGGTCAGCCCTGGCAGCTGGATACAGGTAAGTCTACGGGGAGTGGGGGTTGAACTGTCTGGGACCTGGGGACTGTCTGAGGCCCTTGGACTGGGGGCTGTGTGTGCATGTGTGTACGTGCATGTGGCTGGGCACTGGGACTACAGCAGGGCAGTGGGGCTGGGGGGAGGCGCCTGCCCCTCCAATGGGGGAAGGGGTTGGGGGGCCCTTCAGGGGTGATGGGAAGCTGCATAGCCAGGCCAGCTGGGAGACACTGTGCAGGGTGGCAGCCGTGGCTAGGCCTCTTGGTGCAGCACAAGATCCCTAGCCCAGGGAGGGGTGACACAGGCCAGGGTCCCGCTGCTGCCACCCGCACGAGCCGGAGCTCCTGCAGCTGCCGTGCGCTGGCCCAGACAGGACAGGGGCGGCTGGTAGCCCCCTCCAGCAGGCCGAAGGGGAGCAAGGGGCACCAGCATGGCCTGATGGGGGGGTGGGGTGGGCAGGGCACTGTGGGTCAGGAGTGAGAGGCACTGGCAATGCCAGCAAGAGTGAGGTGAGGCTGCAGGTCAGGAGCAGAAGGGCCCAGGGGGCTGCAGGTTGGGACTAAGAGGCACCAGCATAGCCCATGGGGGTGAGGGACTGTGGGTTGGGAGTGAGGGGCACAGGCAGGGCCAGAGGTCTGCAAGTTAGGAGTGAGGGGCAGCAGCAGGGTCAGAGGGCTGCAGGTTGGTAGTGAGGGGCACTGGTAGGGCCAGGGGGCTGTGGGTTGGGAGTGAGGTGTCCCCCTGACAGGTGTCTTCTTTTTTGGAACTGGAAATATGGTAACCCTAGTTTCCCCTTTATTGGTCCTGACCACTAGACACTGCCCTAGGCTACCACTCTGTAACACCATGTTCACTCGCATACCTCACCCCCATAAGACACTGACTCTGCTTTCAGAAGACGGAATGAAGAAAAAAGAAAATTCGTGCCTGCAGCATAAACATGAGCAACAATAACCTGTGGCTTCTCTGTTAACTATGTAGCTGCTGGCTGGTGCTGGTTGTGGACAATTCCTCCTTCATCAGCAGTATCTGTAAGGAAATACAGTGGAGCCAAGCCCCAGGACCCCATCATGCTCTTGTTGACTCAGTAGCAACTTTTGTAGCAGGAGTCTCTGCCCAGGGCAAAGGGGAAGTAACCCTGTTCATGCTTCAGGGGCAGTGCAGTGAGCATTCAGGGCTGCCATTGTCCACAGTCAGCAGCTAGGGAACCTGGTGTGCTCTCTGTGCTGCCCCTGTGCAACATGAACAGGCTTACTTTCCATTTTCCCAGGCAAGTATTCCTGCTAGAGAAGCTGCGATTGACTCAGCAGGAGTGTCTGACGTGGCAGCAACTTGACGGTATCTTGGGGCTTAGATGTATTTCCTTGCTTAACACAGACCCCTCAATGTCCATCAGCTGATCTTCAGAAACAAAGATCATGTGTGGTATGCAGGAAAATATAGCAATAGCCTTCATATCCATCTATTTCTGCCTTAAGGGGCAAGGTGCAGTCAATGAGCCCCTTCAAAGCTACTGTAGTTTTGAAATCTGAGAAGCTCAATCCAATCATAAATTAGCTGCACACACATGATATTAGACTATCAGAAGTCTTTAGAACACTTCCTTCTAGTCTGTATATTTATGTCAGTAGATGGAAAGACAGGACATCTAATACCCAAATAACCAGATGTAGCAGGGACACAGTTTGGGGAAGAATGAAGCAAATGTTTCTGCGACACAGGGCCTTTGATTTGGGGTCTGGGAAGCAAAGGGTGGGATTGGTAATCTAGTCCCCAAGACCTTAAAATATTAGTTAAGATTTGGGCCTAATTAAACCTGTGCTAATTCATTAACAACCAGAGGCAAGTGGTGCAGTTAGTTTACTATAGAATGGCTTTCTGCTGAATTGAGCTATTTATACTGGAGAACGGGTGTTTTTAAGAATGCCTGTCTCTGGCAGACAGAAAATTCAAGCACAATTGAGAAGCATTAATTCTGCTAGAAAGCAAAACAAACTGCTATTTTGCAGCATGATGTCTATGCATATTTTCATCTTTCAGAAGCAAATGGAACAATAATTCATTCAATCAACCTCGCCTTCTCCAGTTGCAGTTTCTGGAGGCAGTTATGCACAAAGGATTTGCAGGCATGTTAGAGGGCACATCTGATGGTGTTTCATTCTAATTTGAAATGTCAGAAAGTCTAAAATATTAATTGAATAAAATTTTGCCCAGTGGAACTTTACTTAAGTTTTATGCATCGTTATTCGTGCCAGGAGAATGTACAGTTCAGGCCTAACATAATTTAAGACTCTTGGAAAATATTTCTGAGCTCAAATCATAGTTTTGCAGTAATATAAAGAGAGTTTCAAAAACATCAAACTATTTAAGTGCACTTTCCAGGCTGCAGTAAAAGATATTCATGCATCATTGCATAATGTCTAAGCCATGTCATTAATAAGGAACTATTTGGACTGTTGTGAGTTGTGGTAGATTAGTATCTTTTCTTTCATTGGAGTTTCAGGCCTCCAAACATTTCAGCCCCCAAAGCAGCCTGTTTCAACTACTGTATATGATTCAGTTTACAAAATTGTAATTACACAATTCAAGTTATGTGTCATTAAGGCAAATCTTTGACTCCTGAGACCTAGTAATTAATAGAAGTGTTACCTGACTGAAGAGATCCTGAAGATTTCAGGATCTGAACAATATCAGAAATGAGTAAGGTTATTAATAAAATAGTAATGTAATAGTAATATAAGTTTAATGAACAGAGCCAATTTTGTAAGCCACTAGTGCAAAAATCTACATTGCTATTGAACCTAAGGATTTCGCTCCTATTTATAACCTTCTGTTACCACTACAATATTCTGCCCATAAGCTCCAGGATAAACTGTAAAAACAGTTTTACTTCCCAATTAATTAGCTGACAGGAATCATTCACATGGAACTTCTCAGACTTCTACTAACCCTTGATCATACTTAAGCTTTTTTTTCCTGATGTACTACATTACTTGGCCAACAGGACTGTTTCCGATGAAGGATGCTAATGTAACATTAGTCAATTTGATCACAAAAAGATGATGTAACCTAAATTCAGGAATTCTACAGTGTGCCACCCTTGGCTGTAGTCAACTCCCATTGCTTCCGAGGATGGTGGAAAAAAAGAAAAACATAATTTCTGACACATGCAGAAGATGGACGGTAAAAAATTCCTGCCCAGCCCTATATGGAAATGAGCAGCACCCAGAAACATGGGAAATACCCATAGTATAGCATAGGCATAGGTAATCCTAGATTAGGGGTGGGAAATTATTTTAATTGGAGGGCTGCTTAATGAGTTTTGGTTAGCAATTGAGGGCCGCAAGGTTAGGCCCATCCCTTGGCAGGTGCCCCACCCCCTGGTCCCCATCTTAGGACCGGAAGCCTTGCCCCTAAATCCTAACATTTGCCACCAGAAGTCCCTCCCCCTACCCCCAGAAATACTCCTGCGGGGGGGGGGGGGTGTCCCATCTAAACCATAAAAAAAAAATCATACACTAAAAGTCAAACATCTACTATACCATATTTTAATTATATTGCAAAAATATTATTGTTGTGATTTGTGTTTGTGTGGTCTATATAGAAGTGACTACATAGTAGGTCAAAATACAGTCTGACTCTTGTATATTGTGTGTGGGGGAGTGTGTGGGTATGGTTCGGGGGGGTGGATTGTGAGGGGGTGTGGCTGCATGTGTGGGGGTGTACGGTTTGTGTATATGAGGAAGGGATGAGGGGCAGGGGGTGGGTGTGTGGGGTGTGAGGGCGGATGGGAGCCGTGGGGACCCCCTGCACATTCCTTCCCATGGTGCAGAGTCCCTGCCACTGATGCAGCAGCAGCAGGGTGCTTGTGGCCTGCATGGGTGCTGTGGCTGGCGCTGCACATGGTGGCAAGTAGCACAGCAAGGCCAGTGTACCTCTATTGTGCAGGGCTCTCCATGGCACATGTGGAGCTCCCAGCAATTGCGCACCACCAAGGGAAGCCCCATGTGATGGAGCTGACTGCCACAATGGAAGCAGGGTGCAGGACTCTCTGCCATTTCTGGCAGAGTCCAGGCACATGGTAGGGAAGGCAGCCAGCTCTATTGCTCGGGGCTTCCCCCAGTGGCACTGCATTCCCACCTGCTGTCTAGACCAAGTGCTGCAGCAGAGGCACAAGGAGGAGCTGCTGGACACTGGGGAAGCTGAGCAGTGGCAGCAGTCCCCTGGAAGCTCTGCCTGGCAGCTGTGTATTGGCTGGGCGCTTCTGTGCACCAGGGTGGGAGCAAGGCATGTTGGCTGGGTGTGGTACAATTAATTGGTGGGCACCCATGGGCTGGATGGAGTTGTCTGGTGGGCTGGATCTGGCCTACGGGCTGTATTTTGTCCCCCTCCAGCCTAAATCAACCTGTTCTTGAATACCTCCAATGATGGAGATTCCACAACTTCCCTAGGCAGCCTATTGCGCTGCCTCATTGTACTAACAGTGAAGGTGTTATTCCTAATATCCAATCTAAACTTACTTTGCTGCAACTTGAAGCCATTGGTTCACATCCTGTTCTCTGCAGTAAGAAATAAATGATTTTTCCCATATCTTGAGTGAGTGCTTTCATCACTGAGAAAGCTGAGCATTTTTCTTGCTCCTGTAGAGCCCTTACTTACCCTCCTTTGTGGTTTTAAAAAGAGAGCAGCAATCCCTGCTCCATTCTTGGAGGTTAACCTTAAGGAGAGGGATCAGGGCTAGGAATCCCAAGTGAAGGGAGGCTTCTTTCTCTAGTGTAAGGTAAATCCTGGAGAAGTTCAGGATTTCTGACACATCCCCGTCCCTGGCATTGGTTAACCTAGCTGGCTTCCCACTCAGCTTGGTTGGTTTTTCTGGATCCCACTCTGAGGTTCTCACGATATGTTTTTAGAGGGATCCTAAATGCTGCACAATTGTCTGCCTGGATGCTGGACATCTCAGTGTGTAAATCTTTGTGTGGATTTGGATTTAAGCCTTATTTTTTAATGTGTTCCTACTCGAGGAAACTGCCTAGCTCTGCTACTGATTGCTTTTATATGTCCCTTTTTTCTTCCCCCAAAAGGCATATGACATAAAAGCCAAAGCAATCCATAAATTTTTTACAGATTTCTTAACTGGAATAATATCTATTAGTTATTTAAGTTTCCTATCTGTATCTAGAGAAATGCAGATCAGTAAAATAATTTTACTACTCTATGCTCTTCAATAGGTGGCAGTAGTAATATCTACATTGGCACATTACTTGTAGTGGTTACCCTTAAACACTAATTGTGCCTTAGAGATATAAGCTATTTTTATATAGTGTGGCCACTGTATGGGTATTTCTCAAGCAGATATCAGCAAAATCAGTTCTTTGGGCAGGCTGTTTGTTCTCCTAAATTTCATTATGATATAAAGTGCAGTGAATATAAAATCCAAACTTCTCTCATATTTGCATGTAGATTTTATTAAAATTTGTTCCAGCAAAGCTAACAGAGACAAATTATAATGCAATATAAATGGTGGTACCTTTCTAATGCTCCAAGGGCTTCTCTAAGCAAACTGAGGAGTGCACTATGTTCAGCAGAAGCTGAAGATGTTCTTCCACTCATGGGAAGGCAATGTGCTGAATTGAATACTCCTAGTGCTAATAAACTAACAGAAAAATAAAATAAAATGCTAACACAACAAGGTGGTTACTGACAAGCCAAGTCAGACACTGCAGGGATGGAGGCTGCCCTATAATAAGAATCTCCAGAATTTACTTACATGGTCATATTAGACACTTTAGTAGCAGGGAGGTGCTACAGTGTATCTGTTGAACAGGTGTGAGAACCCTTGTTGCTACTGTGGGTCAATATTTTATAAAAGGAACTTTAATGTCCTGTAATGAAAAGGCCTCCATTTCTGAGTATACAATGTGAGACACCTTCAAGATGCCTGATATTCATAAATAAACCTCCATGGTTGGGTTCAAAGTTGGGACCTAAAATCTCTAAATATGTTAGAAATTCTTGGCCATTATCTTTGATGGGGTGGGGGGACGGATGGCAGAAACTGTTTTGAAATCACTAATGCATGCTATGTATAATACAATGTGTAGAATGTAAGCTGATGCAAACCAAATGTGGGTAAGCTTAATGTACGTCTATGCTGCAGACTGCAATATAGTGCAGAAAAAGCCACCCCAAGTTAACTGTGAACAAGCTGGGCCAGGTACCAGAAGCATTTTACTTCCTTCAGAATGGAACTCAGTGAGTTTGTGCTGCCCTGGGTACACACTTGTTTCCAGGACCTGAGTTAGCTCATTTGTAGGCAGTTTGGGTCTCTGTACTATAATGCCTTCAGCAAAGTAGACAAAACTTCCATGATAGATCCCACTGTCACTCTAAGGTTGCCACCTCCGTACTTTAGAATTACTATGGGGTCTTAGTCTACAAAGTAACATTTTCTTCAAAAAGTATTCTGACCAAGATTTTCTCACTTCCTCCCTGGAGTTTGCCTTATAGTGACTCTTGCAATACATAACTCATTATTCCAATAAACTGAGATTACCAACAAGCATTTCAGTTGGGTTAAAAGTCAGTCATGACATGCAAGCTTCACCCTACCACTTTTCAGTTATGCCCACTGGACTATAATCAAAAGACCAGAAAAAGATACAATTCTGTAAAAGAATTCTGTAAATTCAGATTTCAAGAAAAGAATTCTGTAAATGAGAAAAAATTGCAAGGAATGTGTTCAATTTTACGGCTGTTCTGTTTTTATTTGTTTGTTTTATTTTTTCTGGAGAATTTTGGGGTCTTTGGAGACAGTTTTTAAAATACATTATAGTTGCCAGTGTCTCATAGGTTGAACCATGCTACTGTAGTATTATTCTTTTTTTGAGATTACAGAAGTTTTTACATACTTGGGAAAAATTAGCATAGTGGTAGGCGCATCTCCATTCCAGCACTATAGGCATTTTTACATGTGCTCCGGGGATGGGAGCACTCTAATTAATTACAGTGGCTCCAAGAGCCTCTTCAATTAAAGTGCCAGCAGCATCTCATGTATCAGCATTCCCATGCTTCAGAATGGTGGCAGGGGTGCTTTAACTAAAGCTTGTCAAATGAGCTTTTGTTAACGTGCCGCCACTGGCATTCTGAATTGTGGGGATGCCAATACATGAGACATGGGGAATAGCCATAGCATACTAACTAGCTTGATCCAACAGACTTGATTCATTGAGTCTGTTGTGATGCACTGTAATGATCAGGTGAATATTCTGAAGTCAGTTTTTTTTTTTTTTCTGTGTAGGAACTGGTAGTATCTCTTTAAATAGTTTATAAGCCCTCTAGTGGTCCTCATCATCAACTTTGTTTCATAAGTCAGCACAACCCTGGCAAAGCAGCACTGTTTGTAGTGTAAGAATACCTTGCTAGATAAACAGCATGCTCACCCCTAAATTACATTCCTAAATCCCCAGATTTGTATGTTTGATAAATAATATTATTTGGATCCTACTAAGTCTGCATGGCTCCTTCATATTATAGATGTTGTGGAAAGAACAAGACCTCAGCTTCTTAGGGATGACTGCATAGGAATATTCCATTTTGAAGTTCAATAATCCCTGGGAAGTGCTTCATCCCAGGGATTCTTATTAATTCAGATTTACAGATGCACATTATTAAGAGTATTCTCTAGGTATATCTCAGAACTCAAAAAACACAATAGAAGTAATGATCAAGTATAACTAAAAAGTAGCAGCCCCATCCACTAAAACCTACTTATACCAAATCAACATATTTAGTAGGTCTAAGATCCCTCTCTCCATATTTATCTCAAGCCGTTATGATTTTCCTTAACTACCAAATATCTTGTCACATGGGGCCATTAGACTCAGATCAAAGAAGGGAGGAAGAGAGGAATTTGCAAAGCAATAGGTTTTCCACAGAGAATTTCTAGATGGTAACACTTCTTCTCTATACCATAGGGCTCTGCATTGAGCTCCCCTTGGCTTAGTTCAATAGTGGCAGTATGACCTGAAAGAGGTATAGTACAGATAGGATGGCTATAAGAAATTGGATTTTATGAGTCAAAGTCAACACTTTTGGATCTATATGCAATTAACATACTCCACCCATAGGTAAGCCATCATTGTCTTCACACATTTTAGTTCTGAGATGGTTTTAAATCAGCTCTATATAGAGTGCATGTATGTAAATGATGCTTAGAAGCAAACAGAGGCATGAACCATATTTGAAAGGTCTACCTGGTTATGAACATGAGCCAGCAGTGTGGGGATGCAGTCAGGAAGGCCAGTCGCACCTTGTCATATATCCACAGATGCATCTCAAGCAGGTCCAAGGCGGTGATCCTCCCCCTCTATGCGGCACTGGTCAAGCCGCAGCTGGAGTATTGCATCCAGTTCTGGGCACCACACTTCAAGAGGGATGTGGACAACATGGAGAGGGTCCAGAGAAGGGCCACTCGCATGGTCAGGGCAGCAGGGCAGGCCCTACGAGGAGAGGCTATGGGACCTGAACCTGTTCAGCCTCCAGAAGAGAAGGCTGAGTGGGGATCTAGTGGCCTGTTACAAACTAGTCAGAGGGGACCAGCAGGCATTGGGGGAGTCCCTGCTTCCCCAAGCACTACTAGGAGTGACTAGAAATAACAGTCACAAGCTGGCAGAGGGTAAATTCAGATTAGACATCAGGAGGTGCTACTTCACTGTCAGGGTGGCTAGGATCTGGAACCAACTTCCAAGTGAAGTGGTGCTGGCTCCTACCCTGGGGGTCTTTAAGAGGAGACTAGATCTACACCTTGCTAGGGTCGTTTGACCCCAGTACTCTTTCCTGCCATGGCAGGGGGTCGGACTAGATGATCTACTCAGGTCCCTTCTGACCCTAGAAACTATGAAACTGTCTAGCTGCTTTACTGTACAGAGCTTCAGTGAGCTCTATCTGCTTAGAGTTTTTACAGATGGCTTAAGTTTTGAACAGATTTTACAGACAGGCATCTTCAGCCTGTTTTTTTTACTGATTAAAAATTTACAGACATTTGGTTACCTTGAGGCCCACAAGGCCCCTAAACAGGACGTCAAATGATAGATAAATGACTATCAGAGGGACAAATAGTATAATTCAGTTAATTGTTATGAGCTCAGACTTGTCTGGGTCAAGTCTCAGCCAGTCAGCTTTTATCTGTGCACCAGCTGTAGTTATACACAGAGTAATGCTTGATAAACTTTCCTGAATGGCTTTCAGGAAGTTGCAGGAACATTTACAGAATCAATACTCAGAGCAACTGATACATGTGTAACAACCTCCTGGAGGTTGTTGTTGAAGATAAATGAGGCATAGTGAGACCTAACTGACTCAAATGAGGGTTCATTTGTTCCTATGTGACCATTTTAAGAAAATGTAAGTCAAAGAAACTACAGACTGTATGTAGCATGAAGCCAGTCAGTTATACTAACTACAGCTTAAGGTGCAGAAGAGGCAAGAAAGAGTTTGGCAATAACGCTTAACCTCCCTCTCAGGATGTAAAATCTTCCTACCAAGAGCTATTGGGTTGGCAGGCAGGTATTAGCAGGAATGTTATCTGTAGTCTTCTAATGCAAAGGAACCATAACTTAGTAGATGACAATACTGCAACCATTATAAAGAGCTACCCTCAACCATTTGTGCAATTTACACAATCAACTCACACAAAATGAACTTTTCATTAATTGTAATGAAGAAAAATAACATGTACTACAAACTCAACTTAATACATGAAAACAGTTGTGCATATTATCAAGTCAAATTATTGCATGATGGCATAATAAAATCATAGCGATTAAAAAACTTTACAGGATATAGGGGACTAGTGCTTTTTGTCTACCTCCATTTAATTTACCCAAGCAATATGATCACTTTTTCCTATGAAGTAGATCTCCTTGCAAAGACCTCCTTTTTAACTGATATTATTAAAAAGATCATCATAATCTGCCACCAAAGGGACTGTAGTGGGAAAGCTAAAGTTGCAGTATGGCAGTATAAAAGGCAGACTTTGTGCATCTGATGTTGTGGAAAGCAGATCAGTGATCAGGTGCCCTCTACGAAGAGAATCCTGTTCACAGCACTGGAAAGTTTCACTCTAGGCAGTCAACTGTAGAGTTTTTCACGAGCCTAATTGTCATGGAAAAGATATTGTTTGGAAAGAAAGATATCTTTTTAAACAGCCTGCTTGACACCATATTTGAACATTTGGACAAACATTTTGTCCTACAATTGAAATCTGAGTCTATTTCTTAGAAATTAAGAAGATCAAGAAATGGTTTTGCAATGCAATGTTCGCTTCAGTTAAGCAGTAGGGCTGCACAAAATTCCACCGAGTGTTTTATTTTGAAGCTGTTTCAATATGTTTCAAGCTCAAAACAGTGAAATCAAAACAAAAAAAAGCTTTGAAAGGAAATGAGGGCACTTGAAACATTTAGAAAGTTTCAGAACATTTCAAGTTTCAAAGCAGCTCAGTGGTGGGAACAGGGGAGACCCAGGGCTGTGCTCCAAGCAGCTCTGCAGCCCCATGTAGCTCAGCCTGGTGGGGAGTGCATCTCTGGCTCTCCCCACCTCCTGCCGCCAGGCTGTGCTCCATGGGCCTGGCAGAGCTGGTTGGAGGACAGCCCCTGCTCTCCCCACCTTCCACTGCTGGGCTGTGCTCCGAGCAGCTCCACAGCCCCATGGAGCACATCCTGGTGGTGGGACGACAGAATCTGCATGCTGGATGACAGGAGACTGCCATGGCCGACAAGTGTCACAAGTTTTGCTTTCAAGACTTTGAGGAGCAGTTTCTGCACCTATCTCCTTGAAACTTGGCAGGCTTTGTGCCCTCAGAAGGGGCTACCATCCCTGCAATTTGCATCTGAATCAGGCAACAAATTACAATGTTTTAGGCATCTTCATGATTCCCCATGATAACCTATGGGCAAAACATTGAAACAAGTTGAAACAGTGAAACAGTTTTGACAAAATGAAACTGGACAGTGCTTTGAAATGAAATGAAATGAAATGACAAAATGAAACACGGTCCTTTTGAAATAATGAAATGGACATCGAAATGGAATGATGGTGTTTCTCACAGCCCTATTAAGCAGTTCTCTAATACAAGATGTAAAATATTCCATTTAAAAAAACAGAGAAAAGTATTGCTCACTAATCCCTTACTTACCTTTGACTTCCCCCCCACTTCCCCTCCTCCTCTCTCTCCTCCTCCCTTCCCTTCTCTACCTTGTGTTTGCCTAATTTCTGGCTACTTCCCTTGTCACTGACATCCTGCCACTCTTTTAGCTTCTTTCATTCCTTGGAGATCTCAGAACAGGAGACACTCCCTATGCCTGAAGAAGGGTGGTTTCACCTGAAAGCTTGCAAAAACTTTTTTCCAACTACTCAGTTGGTCTAATAAAATATATTGTATCTACCCAAAGAACCTGGCCTGCTCACTAATCCCTTTTCTTCAGCTTTAGGACTCCTAAATTTTATCTGAGTTTCTCATATGAACCCTCCTTTACTAAAATCAAGTATGAAATTAAATATTTAAAAAGTATTAAATATTAAATATTAGGATAAAAGATAACCATCTAGAAAGGGATATTTTTGCTTACATAAATTAATAATTCTTAGTTTCAGATGTGCAGCCTTTGGAACAGGTAGGGAAAAGGGCTATAATTTTAATTAATGTGGAATTGTGTGTCTGTATATAGGTGTGTATAGCTTGCACAGGAGAGGTGAAAGAGCACGTTAAATGGAAAATGTGCAGGCTGATTGCCTCAGACTAAAACTAGACAGAGGCTACAGAGCTTTATAGCTGAATCCCTCACTGTCAGAATTGTAGGTAAGTACAGTGTTTAATTAGTACAATACCTTTGAAATCCAGCATTCTTGAAGATAACTCGTTACTCCAACATGTCATGCTAAATGACTATATTATTAACTGTCATTGACTTTTATTTAGAAGAGAGGTCTGTTATTCATTGAAAATGTTGATCATTGTTGATCAGTTCTTAATAAGGACAGTCTTTCAATGTCTGCTATAAACAACTTAAGCAATATAGCAAAGGTTGGAGTACATATCGCACATCAGTACTTCCGCCAAGAGTACATATGAGAGATAATTTCCCCTGCCAGTATTTCTTCTTCCTTGTATTCATTTGTATTAATTCTGATGGGACTTTATAAATCAACATTGGCTTAATTTAGAATAACCTGTTATTAAGCATTCATATGTTCACATTTTCCTCATATATGGCAATGACCAGGAATAACGGTCACAAGCTGGCAGAGGGTAGGTTTAGGTTAGATATCAGAAGGCACTACTTCACAGTCAGGGCGGCTAGGTTCTGGAACCAGCTTCCAAGAGAAGTGGTACAGCTCCTACCCTGGGGGTCTTTAAGAGGAGGTTAGATGAACATCTAGCTGGGGTCATTTGACCCCAGTACTCTTTCCTGCCATGGCAGGGGGTCGGACTAGATGATCTGCTCAGGTCCCTTCCGACCCTACAAACTATGAAACTATGAAACTATGAAATCTGAAAGGCTTTCAGCTACTTCTAGTCAGAGTTACTCACATTCTTCCATCTCTCCCTTCAGTGTTCTCATTTTTCCACAGGTGACTGCTTGAGGGGTACAGGGCTTCCCCTTCCTGCCTCCCTGCCTGATGGTGCAGGTGGAGATGATGGTTTGTTTGATGGGTGAAATGTTAGACAAGCTTCAGAACACTTGACCTGAGAAAGGGCATTTGATGCCTGAAAGCTTGTCCAACAGCTCTCCCAACTATACGGCTGGTCCAATAACAGCTGTCATGTAGATTGTTTTTATTTTTAGAGCTTATAAGCCACATCTGCATATTCTGCATTACAGACTGCCAGAATTTAAGTCTGGAGGAACAATAGTACTAAGAAGAAGTAGCTCTGATGGAAGTAAGACGCACACACACAAAATCCAAAAATCAACGAACAGGAAAGACACAGCTAGTTGAAAGAGGTTATTTTCTACCTACCATCTATAAGAATGCACGAGATGGACCTTGATCACAGTGAAATGAACTACCTAATCAGTAGTAGCCCATCAAAGTTATTGCTGTTTACTGAGAGTACAATCAATGTTAGTCTATTATCAAGAAAGACATACTTCTTTCAGTATTTACAGTCTAAAGTTCCAGTTCAGCATATGCCTATCTTTAAGAACGTGCAGTCCTACTGAGTTCATCACACATGCTTTTGAGTAACCTGTTGAATCATGCCCTATGTCACAGAGTAGGCTTGATTCATCTACAGTAGAGTAAGAATGTGTAAATTATACTTCTCTGAGACAGCAGGAAATTCACCTCTGAACTGAGAGGAGGTTATGTTTGCACAAGCTGTCTTTAATTAGAAGGATTCTCATTTTGAATCAGAAGCATGTAACTGCAGTATTGCTTCACATGGGAAAGCAAGCTTTGTACTGTTAGAATTGGAACTGATGGAGGACACAGAAATATATGAAATCTTCCACTTAAGGAACTCCTCAGTGACTACAAAAAGGAGGGGAAAAAGAATCAACAAAGCAACTAACCCCTGCTAAAAATGGATACAAAAATCCATAGCTTTTTAATCATATAAAGTTCTCCAGGGCATTTCATATTGTGCCTCAATATTTTGATTTTCTATCTCTTTCTCCCTCTCCACACATTCAGCAAAGGCAGAAATTACACCAGCTTTTCAACATAGTACTGAAAGCTGCTGAATATATTTATGAGTGAAAGGCAAGTTTAAAACAGAATACGTCCTTTCAAAAAAGTCTTCCACTTTTCTAGACATGTTGAAAACACTGTACTCAGAGTCCTCAATAAATTAAAAATAAAAAAAAAGTCCTGCACTCAAAAATTGAACAAAATTCTGCAATTTTCTTATCATAGAGTATTGCCAGTCAGGCAGTATTAAAATCAAGCTTTTTGGGTAAATAAATCCATCAGAGTAATGATAAGAAAGCCTAAAGAGACACTCATGTTAGCTACCAAGAGATGAAATGCATTTTTCACCTTTAAATAGGGCTGTGCAAAGCTCTAGTAGCTGGTTTGATTTGGAGGAGATTCAGCCTGATTCAGCAGCTGAATCTCTGAATCCGAATTGAATTGGGAGATCCATTAATCTCTCTGAATTGAATCAGAGATATCTGGAGAGATTGAGCCATAGACTGTACAGGCAGGCACTCGGCAGTGCTGGGAAGAGCAGCTGGGGAAGCAGCCAGATGAGCCCTGGCTTAAGCTGGCAGCACTGGGAGAAGCCACGGCTCATCCGGTTGCTTCCCCAGTAGTCCCCCCACCGGGGTAAGGCAGGCATGCTGGCAGCCTGGGGAGAAGCCATGGGGTCTGGAGGAAATGATTGGGGAGCTGGGGAATCAAACTGGGAGCTGGGGGGATGAACAGGGGCTTCCCCTCAGATCCTAGTTCAGTTTCTCAGTTCCCAGTTCATTCCCTCCAGCTCTCCAATCATTCCCCGCCAGCTCTCCCAGCTTCCCCTGGGGCTGCCAGGGCTGCCTGCCTTGCCTCAGTGGGGGAGCAGCTGGATTAGCCATGGCATCTCCCAGGGTTCCTGGCTCAGCTGCTCCCGCCAGTGCTGCCTGCCTGTCTAGTCTATTGCCGAATAAGAGTCAGCGCTGAATATCTTTGGGTTCAGATTCAGCCAAATCAAATTCATTCTTTCTTTTCATCCAGTTACTCTACTTATATTTTTTATATTTTTTCATTAAAAATAAGCCCAAATGCAAACCAAAATACCTCAAGAACATTTACATAAAAAATGCCCCTTTGCACATTATGGGACAGGCTTGTGTACAGGAGATTAAACAGAAGTGCATGGGATATAGTGCAACAAAGGCAGAAAAGTTCATGTCCCCGCCATGCCCGCTGGCTACATAGCACATCTGAGTGATATAACTGCAGCGTGTATTGTGAGAAACACACATGATTAGGGAAATGAAGAACACAGCCCTTTCATCACTGCTGAAATTCTGAGGGGGGTGTCTGCAGTCATGCTGAGAATTAGTCTGTCTGCTCATCCTGAAGACAGCTGAAGCCACTAAGTCAACAGTGAGAGATTTTGAAAATCCCACAGTAAAAATCAGAAAGGTTCCGATTTCACCAGCACTACTATACATCAGCACTAGCAGTAAAGACTTGGGGGAGATAAATATCAAGGAACTGGTGTAAATCTGAAGTGTGCTGGAGACTGGAGATGGTTTTGGGTATGGATCAGTGCTTCATTTCTGTCAGGTTGACTCAATTCATAGCATGTGAAACCGTGAAAACAAGGTGTCACATTTTAAGACCAAAAGAGGAAGGCAGAGAGAGAAGGAAGAAGTTAAGGGAGAAAGGAAGGAAGAATGTATTTAATTTCATTACCTGTACATAGATTGAGGTTTCAAACTGTGGAGAAAGACAAAGATGTATAGTGTTTGTACGACATGCCATATGCTCTTCAGGTTGTCCATGTGATATCCATTTGCTTAAGTACACAGAATTAAATCAAAAGGATCTCACAAGAAAAAGATTACAAGAACACAAATAAAGAAGCAAGGCTTTCTCTCAAAAGAATGCCCTCAGGTTGTGTCCAGATGAGTGTGGTCATGCAGTGTGTGGCATTGCAGACATGTCTGCAGTACCACCTACCGCACATTCAGCTGTTCTCCGCATTGCAAGGTTGCAGTGCAGCAGAGTGGGGGTTGACCCCGGGAGATCCCAGGTCAAAAAAAGCATGCAAAAACAAGTGGAAAACTGAAGCCTGGCTGCCTGGAGCCATGTTCCGGCTGCAGGCCAGGCTCCAAGTGGCAGGATCACCACTACTGCAGCCCCAGGATGCCCCCAGGACCCCAGGTAAGGCTGCTGGGGGCCAACCCAGTGTTGGCCCCAGCCTCCCCCACCCCACTTTCATGAAGTATGAAGCTACAACTCTAAAGAGAGCAAATCTGAAAAGTCTTGGAGTCAACAGTCCTCAGTCAGATAACATCACTGTACACATACAGTTTCAGAATAGGAAAATTAAGTATATTTGGACTGTTAGTTGTAGCTAAGTGACAGTGGGAAAAAAAACGAGCTAGAGAAAAGCAAAAACAGTGGGTTAAGATCAAAGAAAAAAGTGACACATCACAGTAAAATACACTGCAAGTATTACCAGTGGAGTGACAGGGGAAAAGATTAGAATAATATTTAGCAGCAGTATAGCTTTTTCATCCTAGCACTGTATACAAGTCAAGGACTGAATCCTGTCTACACTTGCCTGGATGTCTTATAAAGTTATGATACACAGAAGCAGACTCAAACAACAACTGTTTATTAAAGAGAACAGCTATACTTACAAAGCCTTCAACACAGTTTGTATTCCAGCGTTATCTCCTTTAGTCATTGACTAATGATCACAGCCTATGTGGAACTCTATGAAGTGGCATTGCAATACTGTAAGTAAACTTAAGAAATCTTAGGGCCACTGATGTTCATATTTGAAATCTCATGGATGATAAAGTCCCGGAGAACTGAAGGAGAGAGAACTTGGACTATGTCTACATGGAAGTGGCAGGAAGCTCAGTCACGTCTCCCTATTACTCTGTGCACATCAGCCATGTAAAATAAATGGTAGGGAGGTCTTATGTATTTCCAAATACTCAAGAACAGTGGCATGATTGCCCCTAGGACATCCTCTCTACCTCTTTTCCAAGGTCTGTGAAAGAGGAGCAGGTGAGTAGGGCATATTGCCTCAGTATATAAGCCTGGGGGAGGGCCACTGCTGCTGTGGAGAGAAGCACCAGCCACCCCCTTCCACCCTCCATAGCCCAGGGACTGCTCTGCCCTGTGGCAGCTCACTCTCCCCTCCCCACTGCCAGAGAGGCAGGTAAGTACTTGGGTGTACATGACATGTGGGTTTACTTGGCAGGGGAAGCAGTCTTTTTAAAAACTCACCACTTTGATTTAGGGCCCCTGTTTCATATACACTCTACACCCACTCTAAGATGCTTACTTATTTCAATCTAAGATGCTGCTGGACTTTTTCATATCAGGTCATGTCTACTAGAAAAACCCCCCTAACATGGGATAACATTTAACAAACTGTATCTGTTGATTGTGCTTTGGAAGGGCATTCAGGCTGCTTCACTATCTGAAATTCAGTGAGGGAAAAAGTTTCTTATTCACATTTGCAAAATATTAGCTAGCACTTATATTTTTAAGTGGATAATTTTATATAGGAATCCGTCAGAATTTTAGTCTTTTATCTTATACTTTGAGAAGGCATATGAAAAACATGAAAATGACCAGTTAAAATGAAGAAGTTGAAAATATAGACATGTTATTCCACTTCAGAGAGTTACTGGTCTAGTCAGCCCTTAAAAGGATCATTATTAGAGTACAACCCGAAACCTCCCATATTCCACCACAGAACTCTACTGCTTGAGCCGAAAGAATAACTCCTTTAGTTAACAGCAGTAGGAAACTAGTATCATGCAGTAGATCAGATACCAGCAGAAGACATCGCTCACTTTATCAGCATGTAACATGGACAAAATGCTGAACAAAACATAGCATTGTTGATAATTCCAGTTTGGCTCTTCAAAAGTGGAACCTCCAGAAATTTAAAGCAAAGTGGTGATCATAATAAACTCATGAGATGGGTTAGTGAGATTAAACAAATTTTGAAATCATATGATGCTGAAAGAAAAACACATCACAGCATGGTATTAAAAAAGCTGGGTGCCCAGATGGACCAGTTAGCCCTGTATGCTAAAATTCTGCTGGAAGGCAATTGTAATTTTCTTTCCAGACATCTGTCAGATTCAGCCTCAGTTCTGACAGCATGAAACTGCCAAATGATGAAAGAGGGTAATGCAGTTAACTGATAGCTATAAGAACATTTGCCCCCAGAGTAGGAGTGAAAATGTAATTGTATCAACATGGAATGTGTTACTTCAGAAGCCTCTACAGAATCATAGGCCTATTGTTCCTCAGAGCCCAGTCTCGACATATCAAAGGATTCTGGGAGATAAAACTAAATGTTAGAAGAAAGCTGAATGAACACATGCAGCCTGGACTACTCAGCAAGCAGGTAGCTTCATTAAAATGGATGAACTGCAATGTTCATGAGAAAAGGGAGGCTGTGTTAGGCACATCTGAAATAATCATTCATTTGGTCTTTGATAGGAAAACATTTGTCAAATACATTATGCGCTAATATTATTCAACCGGCACCAGGAACAATATGCTTAGCCATGCAGTGCTGAAATTTGACATCACTGGGCACAGAGATGCTTTGTTCAAGATTAGAGTAAATTACTGCATAGTAAGCATCACTGTCTACATATCCAGATGCTTACTGCACAGTAATCTGCTCTAATCACAAGTAAATTTGCTACCTGTAAATACAAGTAGCAAATTTACTCAGGAGTAATTACTGCACAGTACAGCACATGTAGATGGCTGACTGGGAGCAAATGTAATCCTAGTCAGGTGAGCAACCAGGGACAGCAGATTGCACCCTGCCCCTGGGAGCTGCCAGGGCGGGTTCTGCCACCAGAGCCTGGGCAGGGGCAATGTCCCCCTGCCCTGGCGGCAGGGAACTCCCAGCCCCTGTTCTGCAATTGTGGAACAGGGGCTGGGAGACTCTTGTCTCACAGCCCTGGCTCTGCAATCGTGGAGTGGTGGCTGGGATGGTTCCTAGCCCCCGCTATGCACTTGCTGGGAGTCTCTTATATATATTGTTATATAAAAGATATATAAAATTGAGGAATTCATATATATATATATATATATATAGTCTCCTAGAGCCCATTCAACAATAACAGAGCCAGGACTACAAATGATCATCTCCCAGCCACCACTCCATGATTGCAGAGTGGGGCCTGGGATCTCCCTGCTGCCAAGACAAGGGAACATTGTCCCACCCGGGCTCCGGTGGTGGAGCATGCCCTGGCAGCAGGCAGCTCCCTGGGGTGGGGAACAAACTCCCAGCCCTAACCAGGAGACAGCTATCTCCTGGCCCTGTGCTCCCTGCCAATCCCTGAGCTAGTGCTCAGGTGGATCTCCCCTTGGCTGTTGCAAAGTGACAGAGGTCGGAGCAGACTGCTGGCAGGAGCAGCAAATTAGCTCCTGCTTTCTCACACAGGTAGACACCTGCCCAGGGGTTTACTCTAGAGTAACCCCACCCTAGAGAATTTGCATATGTAGATATACCCACAATGTAAAGAGTCCAGGATGTGATCCATAATTTGGGGAGGCTAACAATATATGAATCAGCAGAAGTAATTTTCCCTGTACACTTATCCATATATTGGTAAGCCAGTTTTTAAAGATTTGCTGTAGTTGAGAATAATATCTGACTGTGATCTAAATTCCAGCAGAACTGTTGGAAATGAATATGAACAGTTGAACTAGTATTCACAAATATGTTTAAAGTGGATTTATGGTAGAACATATATTTGTATGTCAGAGTGAGGGTAGGGCTAAGAACAGATGGCAAAGCATAAGCTGAAAATGCTGATGAGGTTAGGATGTTTTAAAGTCATTCTATATATTCTTGTGTGAACAGATACAAGTTGTCAGACATTTTTGGTAGAACTACATATAAGAGACATTCTGTATTGCATTCATTATTTTGTCATTTTAAATAATGCTACTTCAGTGTAGAAGATATATTTTGCAGATCTGCGTATGAAAAAACTCACTCAGAATCATAGACAATATTCCCTGAACAACTTTGAGATGTCATTTAGCTCAAGATAGGATTGTCTCAGTCTAAACCAGACAAATATTTGTTTAACCTATATTTCAGACTTCCAGTAATGGAGATTCTCTTGGTAATCTGTTCCTGTGCTTAATCACCCTAATAGGAAATTCTTCCTTATAGCTCATCTAATTTTCCCTTTTGCAGTACCATCCTCTTTGTTACAGCCCTTTTGTATTTGAAAACTATTATGTAATCACCCCACTGGCCTCCTCTTCTCTAGATAAAATAATCCCAGTTCTTCCGACTTTTCCTTTTATGTTATGCTTTCTAGACCTCTAAAAAGTTTTGCTACTCCTTTGGTAAGTTTCTCCAATTTGTTCACATCTTTTTGAAAGTGTCCCTTGCTGGATATAGTACTCAAAGGCTAAGTAAGTACAGACATTCAAAAAGCCCAAGATGGATTCAAACTAACTTACGTAGTGAGTGAACTAGGTTCACTAAGTTAAGTGAACTAGGCTAGTTTGGGACTGAACAGGACATAAGTTTGCCCTTCGGTGAGGGGGCATGTGAAGGCTGCCTGCACTGGCCGAGGCCAGTAAATTGGGGGTGCTCCCACATGCCTCCCAGCAGGCAGCCAGAGAATGCTGAGTGCAGCCAGCAGCCAGCCACCCTTGACTGGCTAGCGCAGCCCTACACCACAGCTCTGCCTCCTGCCAGTGGCCAGCTGTCAGCAGTGGTGGGCAGGCAGCAGCGAGGGAAGAGTGAAGTGGGCTTCTCCAAGTGTGCTGGCTTGAGCTGCACTGGCTGTCAGTAGTAGCCAGAGTCGGGAGGTGAGGTGGAATGGAGGCACCAGCCACATGCTTCCCTCCCCACCAGACACAGGTGACAACAGTCCCCCCTCCCCACTGCCTGGCTGCAGCTATGTCTGTGTCCCTGTACCTGCCTTCCCTCCCCTTTACTGATCTGTCATACAGGGACACAGACACAAGGACAAAGACACCAGGATTTCTGCCCCACTCCCTGGCTGCTGCTGACAGCTGGTCAGAGGCAGGAGGCAGGAAGCAGGGGTGGGGATAGAGCAGGCTGAGTTCCAATAGGATGAGGTTCAACGTAGATAAATGCAGGGTGCTGCACTTGGGAGAAGGGATACACAGCATACATACAGGCTGGGTAGTTCCGCTCTTGAAAGCACAGAGGTGGAAAGGGATCTTGGAGTCATTATTGACTCCAAGATGAACATGAGCCACCGATGCCAGACCACAGCCAGCAAGGCCAGCCATACCTTGTCAAGCATCCAAAGATGCATCTCATGCTGGTCCAGAGAAGTGATACTCCCCCCGTATGTGACTTTGTTCAGGCCGCAGTTGGAGTACCAAGTCCAGTGCTGGGTGCTGAACTTTAAAAAGGATGTGGCCAGCCTGGAGACTCCCAAGAGGAGGGCCACCCGCTTGGTGAGAGGCCCTACGAGGAGAGACTGAGGGATGTGAACCTGTTCAGCCTCAGCAAGAGGAGGCTGAGGGGGGACCTGGTGGCTATCTACAAACTCATCAGGGGAGATCAACAGCAAATAGGTAGAGCCCTTTTCTCCCCAGCACCACCTGGGGTGACAAGGAACAATGGTAATAAACTGATGGAGAACAGGTTTAGGTTAGAGATCAGAAGGCAATATTTTATAGTTAGGGTGGCCAAAATCTGGAACTAGCTTCCCAGGGAAGTGGTCCTCTCCCCTACCTTGGGCAAATTCATGAGGAGGTTGGATGATCACCTGTCTGGGGTCTTGTGAACACAGCATTCATTCCTGCCTGTGGCAGGGGGTCAGGCTAAATGATCTGTTCAGATCCCTCCTGACCCTAGCTACTATAAAACACACCACCCTGCAAGGGGTCGGGTGGTGGTGGCAGGGACCCACAAAGCATCCTGAAATGCTGGTGAACAGTCACATAACTTGAGTTGGGAGGGGATCTGATACAGAAGTTATATAGTCTAAACTAAATTGCTTAAATCTGATACCACATCAATCCAGGTCTATCTTAGTTTTCTCTAACTAAAACACTAAACTCAGGTATGATAACATTAACTCAGGCGTAGAAATGACTGACAGTGAAGTATTGTGGTCATTGTGAAGACACTCAAGAAGACTGAATTTTGTTTTACAAATCTGAATAAGAAACATACATTTAATTATAAAGGCTGCAGGACTAATGATATGATATTTTTGGACTATTTGGACCAGTTTTTGCCTAGTTTGTTGTGTTCTTTTAAACTTTACGCACAATCTAACAAATTAGTGCACGTTCCAATAATTATATTTATTTTATCTTAAACCAAATAATATAGTGATAGCTCTCTAGCACATTAGTAAAGCATCTAGTGTCTCTTTAACAGCACAAAAATGTTTTGAGTTGTATGTGATGGTGTGCCACACCAGCTGCACCTCCCTTTTCAAAATCCTAGATTCATCCATAGACAATTCCTGTAGACAACACTGTAGTATGTTGGGGGAGGGGAGGAAGGAGGGGTTTACAACAATATTACCTCCGTGACTTACATTCATCTTATGGTCCACTATAATACCCAGGTATTTTTCTGTAATACTTAAACCTCCTCAGTCATTCTTCATTTTGTGTATGTGCATTTTATTTTTCCTAAGTGTAGCACTTTGCATGTGTCATTGATTTTTACATGGCTTATTTTCAGACCATTTTTTTGATTTATCAAGGTCACTAGGAATCCTAGTCTCATCACCAAAATGCCTGCTACACTTCCCAAATTAGTGCCATCTTCAAATTTAATAAGTGAATACTCAGTTCCCTTCTCTAGATCATTAACCAAGATATTGAAGGATATTGAACCCAGAACAGGCTCCTGGTGAGCCCCACTTCATACCTCTTCCCAGTCTGACATTGAGCTGTTGATGATAACTATTACATGATTGTTCAGTCAGTTGTGCATCAGCTCATGTTAGTTTAATTTAGACTAAATTTTCTTAGCTTGCTAATGAGAATGTTGTGGGAGAGAGCAGGAAAATTCATACTGAATTAAAAAAATATCATTTCCACAGCTCTCATTTATCCACAAGGTCCATTACTTTATTACAGAAGGAAATCATGTTGGTAAGGCATGATTTGCTCTTTACAGTCATGCTGGCTGTCCCTTACCACTTTGTTATACTCTAAGTGCTTAGAGATCCATTGATTTATGATATACTACAATGCTTTTCCTAGGCCTGTGTGAATAGGGAACTTTTCGATTCGGGTTCGGAGTCAGCCAGCTCGGATGCCAGTGATTTGATTCAGAGGTCCGAATTGGTTTTCTGCTTCGATTTGGCCAAATTGGCTCCAAAGCTTTGGAGCCACTTCGGAAAATCAGCCATAGGGTATAATGGAGAATCAATGAAATATCTATAACTTTGTTGTTTTTTGTCTGACTTGGAGAAAACTTTCAGGGGTGGTAGCCTTTGCTGAGATCAGGAAGCCTAGCAAGTTTCAAGGAGATAGGCACAGGGGTTTGAGGGAAACTGTACCCCAAATTTTTGAAAGCAAAACTCATGTTATGTGTATATATTACACCACAGGGGAGTGAAAATTGCAGGATGCTAGCCCCTCCTGAGGCCACAAAGCCTGCTAAGTTTCAAGGAGATAGGTGCAGGGGTTTGGGGGAAACTGCACTTCATGCTGCAGACAAGCAAAACTCGTGACATGGGTGACACTGTGTGTGTTAAGGCATAGCAGGGTGAAAGCTGCAGGCCTGCTAGCCCCTGCTGCAGTCGCAAAGCCTGCCAGATTTCAAGGAGGTAGGTGCACGGGTTCTGGGGCCCTGCACCTCTAGCTCCTGACAGGCAAAACTCGTGACATGGGTGCTTGTGCAATTGTGTCTATCTTGGGACATGGGGGTGATGGGGAACTACTGCAAGCCTGGCTGCTAGGCCCTGCTGAGGCCACAAAGCCTGCCAGCTGTTAAGCAGATAGGTGCAGGGAGGTTCTGGGGCATCCCTAGCTGCTGACAGGCAAAACTTGTGACATGGGTGCTTGTGCAATTGACTGTCTCTGTCTTGGGGCAGTTGATTGTCTGTATTGATTCTTTCCTTTCCTTAGTCTGTGGTTTTGTAGGTGTTAATCCTTGCTCATTAACTCATTATCTAGTAGCTAGCTGTTGTGTATTGAGCTGGTCCCTGAGTGAATCATGATTGATTGGCAACACAGTACCTTAGCAGCCAGGCCTGCAGTAGTTTCCAATCCCACCCTCCATGTGCCCCAAGACAGACACTGTCCCACAAGCATCCATGACATGAGTTTTGCCTGTCAGCAGCTAGAGGTGCAGGGCCCCAGAACCCAGAAGCCCTGCACCTATCTCCTTGACAGCTGGCAGACTTCGTGGCCTCAGCAGGGGCTAGCAGGCCTGCAGCTTTCACCCTGCTGTGCCTTAACACACACAGTGTCACCCATATCACAAGTCTTGCTTGTCCGCAGCTTGAGGTGCAGTTTCCTATCTTCTTGAAGCTTGGCACACATCATGCTTTCGGCAGAGGCTACCATCCCTGCAAGTTTCCTCTGAATCAGCCAAAAGACAGCAAAGTTATATATATTTCATTGATTCCCCATTATACCCTATGGCTGAATTACCAAAACTTTTCCGAATCTTTTTTGAATAGATTCGGAAAGCCTAAAGCTTCCAGCAATTCAATTTGGATTCATGGATTCGGCCTCCAAATCATCCAAATCATCTCCGAATCTGAATCATAATCCAAAGCTTTGCACAGCCCTATTTTTTCCAGGTATCAAAGTTAGACTTACTGATCTATAATTCACTGGGCCTCCTTTTTCTGTTTTTTAAAGTTGGCTTACATTTGTCTTTTACCAGTCTTTCTTGGACTCACCTGATTTCTATGATATCTTAATCATGGCTCTCAATTATTTCAGCCAATTGCTTGAGTACTCTTACATGAATGTGATCAGGCATTCACCTGAAACATTTAGTTTATCAAAGGGCTTGGATAGAAGAACAATTATACCATTGTAAAGAGAATTTCTGTGTGTGGGTGTACATAGCTGATTTGCTCATGTGCTCTTAGCAGAAAGCAAGTCAAGCAAAGCTGTGGTACCTAACCCTGTTTCATTCAGGGGTAAGCTGATCTAGTTGCTACATATTGCCAGATAGCAGTGTGCAGACAAAACAGTGGATTCAGTTGAACTGTATTAAGTGCCCTCCCCCCAAACGGTATACTTGTCTGTATGTCCATACCCTAAGTACTATCATGTCTGTTACTTATTCCAGAATGAATATCTTTCCATATTTTCCCTCTTGTTGCCATCCAGCCTTAATACTATTTGTGCTAGTCATCAGGCATCTGGTCTTTTTTGTGAAGACTGAGGCAAAGAGGCATTATACACTTCTGTCTTTACCACATTGCCCAGTGTTAGCTGTCACTCCACTTCTGTGATGAGCACACACTTTTTCCTTGGTTGTCCACTTACTTCTGACAAATCTATATAATCCTTTTGTATTACTTCTTATCTCAATTTGTGCCTTAACCTTTCTGATTTTGTCTCTGTGTGCTCATACTATGCTTAGAGGTCCACCTGTAGCAATATGGATGTAAGATTCAAATCTCTGAAGTGCTCATGGTCAAGCCAAGCATGTCCATATCTTTGTATCCTTGCTTCATATCAGGACAGGATGCTCTTGTGCCTTAATATTGTCTCTATAAAGAGCAATCAATTCTCCTGGACTCTTTTCCCTCTTGGGATCTTGCCTCTGTTTGTCAAAGCCTTTTTCTGAAGTACAAAGTGTTTCTTTTTTTTTTCTCTTTGTACTTATGTATGAATAATATAAAGTGATGGTTATCACAAATATATTGATACTATTCCTGTTTGAAGTTACAATGGTATATCCACACATGTTCAGAGAAGCTGCTGTAAGAAGCCATTATTTATCTGAACACCTGATTCTTCATGCTCACCCCATGCTAAAAGATCAGAAGAATACAAAAGACAGAGAATGCCACACTGCAAGTTCTTTTTGCTGATTGACTATTAATAACTAGCTGCCAATGACAATAAAGAGATTCAAATAATGTAAAGTTATTGGAAAATAGCAGATCATCAGCATAACTGAGGGTAGAGAGGACTAAAAGATAACAATACTGTAGAGTTTTGCAATATGTCAGGAACTCTAAAATATCTTAAACATGAGTCACTGAGAGATTATTACACAATAAAATATTTTACAGGGATTGCCTTCAGAAAACTACCTACCTATTAGAAAGAAGTCTAATATTAACAGAAAGCTGAGAAGGCGTTTGTATATTTTTAGAAGCATCAGTGATAAATTCTAGATAGTACATATGTATTTTAATTCTGCTTTCACTAACAACACAATAAATCTGCACTACCTCTATTGGCTTTGGTAGAATTATACAGTTTAAAATCAATTTAGCTAAAAAGAATTAGATTATGTGAATTATACTGCTGTAGATATAAAGCCTATTAAAAGGTCAAGCTGAAAAAAATATCACCAGAATTACTCAAGGTTTCTGCATGTGTAACTATCATTTGGAAATAACTTCTAGGGTATATCAGATCTCTAAATCTTAGATTTCAGGAGTTGATAATTGAAGCTATAGGGGAAGAAAAAAAAGCTACATTCCAGTTGTCTGTCTGTCTGTCTGTCTGTCTCTCTCTCTCTCACACACACACCCTCTCATGGGACTGCAGGTTAGACTTGGGAAAGTACTATAACCATATAGCTGGAGGTAACAGAAAACTGATACACATTTCATACAGTATGCAAACAGTACAGTCTGTTAGGAAAATATAAGTTCCTAACTCATACTGATTCAAGCTATTCAGTCCTTTATAATCCTGCAATTTTAATCCTACTCAGTCTGATGATTCTTTCCACTGCTCTTCCTTTGTAGAACAGACAAAAATTTAGCATATTGCTTTCTCAGTGAACCACTACCAATTTCTTTCTAGGCTACTAACAAGTTTTCAAAACAAAGCTTTAATATGATGTTATAGATTATCCTGTGAACATTGAGTCGTAACATTTTGTTGAAATGTTATTAGTGATATTTGGTACTAATATGTACCATAGAATACCATACTATACCATACCAAGAATACTAACTGGATTGTGCTTTAAGTTGTAGCAATAGTGTTCACAACATTTTCTGAAAGTTCTTTTCTTAACGTCCATTTTCTTTTCTCAGTGGCTATGTGTATTTCAAAACTGTCTAATAATGTTGCATTAAATTTCAATCATCATGGTGCCATTACTGCACTGATATACACCACATGAAGATTTGGCCAATAAAGTTGAATTTTAGATTAGTATTGATAATGGAGCTTATTGGAATATTTTTTATTAAATAAAATGTTTGAGCTCAAAATGTTTCTTTTAAAAAAAAATTCTTTGGGGAGGTGAAACAAAGACTCTTCTGTATTGCAGTTGGGTGATTAGGCCAGCTGCCTTATTCTAGGAGCATGTGATTTTGAATGAAACATTGATCTACATGAAGCACCACAGGGACTGAAACTGGATTTCTCACACATTCAAAACACTATACCATATACATTTTTAGTCCAAAAACAGACATAATGGGCATGTCTACACATGCGCTTTAATACACATTAGCCTATTAAAGCACATTAAAGCATCACAAAAAAGTGCTCTTTAACTGATGCATATTAAAATAGGCTAAATGCGCCTTTTTCTAGTTCCTCACAATGGAGGTGCCAGATTTAATGCACATTACCTAAAGCACATTAATTGAATGTGTAGACACACACTTTGACACAATTCTTTTTTCATGAAAATATTTGGGAGACCTTTGTTCCAATGTGAATTGAAAAATGAATTTTGAAAACTCAAAATTTCTCTACAACAGAGAATTGTCATCTTCCAGCCAGTTATACTAGAAGCAGAAGTATACATCTTCATGGTAATCCTAAAACTGGAATTAGAAGCAGCAATCTAATAACTGCATAGGTGACTTTGGCTTAAAGAAAAAACACTTTAATAATTTACTTAAAACACTGAAAGGCATGTTAGCCATCTTATTATCTGAGCTCTGATTCTCTTCTTGAACTGGTGCAAATTAACAAAAATTATTTTCAAGTCAGTGAAATTATACTAGTTTGAAACAAGCAAGTGAGAATAATTAGGCTTTGAAGTTCAAGATATGCTTGTACAGTATTCAGTGAAGAAAGCAGAGGCAACTTTACACTGAAACCTTTGAGTTTTACCTCATTTTATACTATGGTCATTAACTTTGATATCAAACTTTGAACTGACCCACTCCTACCTTAACCTGCACCCTCACTCAAGATGTTTCCAAATCTTCACAGTATTTCTGTTCAAACTTGTCTAAGACTCAAGTTTGTAACACTTAGTACCTAAGGTTTGGGTACAAATTCAGTTCTCTTTTGAATATTTTGACAGCTCACTATTCAAACAGGTCTCATCATTTGAATGAGAGAAAGAGAAATCCACAACAACTTGTTTTTCACAAAAAGCTCTCCTTATGCCATAAAAAGAGAAGCCAGCAAAAATTCCAAGCCTGGCTTTTAAAAAATGATCACTGGAAATGGAAAGAAAATGGCAAAAATCATGGAACACATAGAAAAATATGAATATTGTATTATAGATACAAAAGTGCGAACACTTCTTGGATTATTTCTCTAAATTTACCATGCTGGGAAGTCAACTGTGGCAAAATTTACTTGAAGGTCTCCCTCCACCCCACACTACCTCCCACAGTTTCAATAACAATAGATGAAGCCATCCAACCCTGTCCCATCCAACCCTGCTTCAACTAAGATTGGAGGAAGTGGCTTACCTATACTTAGAAACATAGGATCAGAAAAGTAGAGGTAGAAGGGACCTCTGGATGTAATGTAGTCCACATTCAAAGCAATATCATCCTTGACAAAACCACTGTATACAGGTGTTTGCCTAACCTATTCTTATAACTTCAGAAATAACCCTCTTGCACAACTTTCTTCAAAGTCACAACATGGTTTTAATTGGTTCTGTAATACAGTAGCACAAGGGACTACTGGTAGGCAGACAGGGTGGCAGGTTGTTTAGACAAACCCATTTATGTTGATCATTGGCAGATCCACTCCATGAATTATTTCAATTTTTGCCTAAAATTCAAGTCAAATAATTCTGGTGATTTGAGGCCAAATTCTCTTCCCAGCTGTATTATTGGGAATCAAGAGGAAATCCACAAAATCAAATAAAATTACATTGCTGTAAAAAGAAATTCAGAGTTGTATCACACCCATGTTTTTATTCCACAATTAGTGATATTGAAATTACATGGGAATGTACCTCTCTACTCGAATTCAGTTTAGAATCATTCAAGAAAGACTCCTATGAACAAACTAAAAAACTGACTACCTCAATATCAGAACTGCCTCAAAGGAAAACAGGGCACAGACAGAAGTGACAATATTCACATGATCTAGCTGCGGAAAGTGGTTTATACTCATGATCAAACACAAGTGCACAGCTGCACACAGCTTTAAAAATGGCTAACCAAGTGAAAATCTGACCCCTCATTGCATGAGGGGCCAAAAGAAGACATCTCAAAACAGATATCTTCCCTAACTTCAGTCTGTCTGCCTGCCAGCCTGTTGCTGTTTTCAGAATGGGGGCAGGGAAAGGGAATGGATGGAGTTCGGTCTGGGGATTTTTCACCCCCTGCTAGAGGGTGGGATGGGTGTACCGGCGCCAAGGGGGTGGGGGGTGGGGGAGGGTCCAATTCACCCACTCCACCCTTCAGCACCAGCTGGGGAAACCTGTAGAACAAGCTCCCTCTGCTCCCTTTCTCCGCTCCCATTCTGAAACAGAGACAGTCTGGGAGAGAGGATGAGTGTTGCTAGGGGAAACTGGCTGCAGGCTAGCAGCCAGCAGCTAGATACCCCTCCCTCCTGGAACCGACAGTGAACTTCTCTTTGGTCTGGGGGATCATAATAACTCAAAACACTTTCTGCAAAGCGTTCACAGTTACAGCAGGGAGCTGCACTTCTCTCTGCACCCACAGGGCGCATCCCCATGAGTGGGAATGAGCATTTCCCCAGGCACAAGTAGCAGCGGCACACATTTGTGCCACTGCTACTTGTCCCAGGGCATGCCCATGCACATGCACTCTGGTGCATGACAAATTGCCCCTGATGGGGTAGAGAAAGCTGGGGCCAGCACCTGGACTGGGCCCAGCAGCCTTATCTGGGGCCCTGGGGGTGTCCCAGAGCTGCAGCAATGGTGATCCAGTGTAGAGCCTGGCCAAGCTCTGGTTTCAGGCAGCAGATGCTGCAGCCATGTGCACCACCCTACTCTTTTTTTTTGGAGCAGTTTTTTTTTTTACACTGGGATCTCCTCATGTCAAAAAGACCCACCACACTGCAAATTAGCAGCGAAGAGAACGCATACACATGGCATATGTGGTTTGAGATGCTGCAGACGGGTTTGTGGTACTGCAAACCACACATGAGTGCTCATGGGGACACCCACAGCGTATATGGACTCTGGGTATGGACAAATGTACATTTGAGCTGCCTCAGGAGAGGTGCAGGGGCTGCTGCTTGCAAGTATACTACAGCTGTTACAAGTGTTATGTCTCACTGATACAAGATAAAATTATATTGTGGGGGGGGTTGATATTCTTTTCTCTTGCATATTTCCTAGGTCATCATGGCTACAAGAGCACTCTACCACCACTACCACATTAGTGACGCAGATTAGTTAAACTGCCCTAATTTTGACCCTGGATGATGCAGAGTTAAAGGTAAAATGGTTTTGCTACATTTGTAGCAAATATGAATCATGGAGGCATAACAGTTCCATCATAACAGCTTGTATCAGTATCCTTTGATAGCTATACAGTTGTTACATATCTATATCCTTTATTTTCTTCTGTTTCTCCTATTTTCCCCTGTAAATCTTTCTGGAATCTGAAAACTAGTTTCCCATCAGTCAATCAGATGCTTTTTGCTTTTAAGGCCTTTTCCTTCCCACAGTTGTTCCATTGATTTACAATGTGTGTTCAGGAAAACTGTAAGGAAATTTAAATATTAAAAACAGTCTCCTGGATATTGCATCTAATATTAAGTAAGAATGCTATTAAGTAAGCATTCACCATGCCTCTTGTATAAGCAGATACAAAAAGGGAACAAGGAAACAGGGTTGAAACAGGACTTTTACAAGAATGAAATGAGGGTAAAAGACTTAAAAAGCTACAAGGGTAAAGGCAACCTTTAAATATAATTTTGTAACACATACAAACAATTTCATTATGTAAAATGATGCAATGAGATGCAAGCAACTACAATATGAAGACTTTCCCCTATGGCTAAGTCAAGAAGTCCTTTTTTTCTTGCATATCTTTATTTTCTTTACTAATGAAACAAATACTGGTCACTTACCTGTGAATTATATGATATCTCTGCAAATAGTCCAGTGAAAGTGCCAGCTCACAAATATATAATTTAACTGTTCCTTCATTAAAATGCACATTCTGTTGTAAATGGTAGCGTAAATCCCCTCCAAGTAATAGATCTACCACCATGAACATGTCTTCTTCATCTTGAAATGAATACCTAAAGTAAAGAAATTATGAATACATAAATGAAACTGACCATTCAGTTTGATTTTATGAGACTTCCCTATAAAATATAAGACAGAGAAGCCATATGGCAGGATCACAATTGGATCACATGCAACCTCATTTTGACTGTGATAGCAGTTTGAAATAAAGATGGGCAGCAGAATTGGGTACAGGGTATATCATTTGTCATTTTGTTTGTTAGAAACTAACCATTACCTTCATTAATGATTTATTGGTGGACACTATTTAGAACTGTTTGAGCATTTATCCATTTTAATGTGATTTTATTTTTTGAACAAATAATCCTCTAGATAGCAGAAATAAAAATAAGCCTTATGATTAATGTTCTCAGTGGTCGCATAAATGCAGCCGTAAGAGGTGGACCCATATCTGTGAAGAGAGGGGCTTTAACAAATTTGGCCCTTTAATCATTTGAGGTACATTCTGCCTTCCACACGTACACATGCAAGTCCAATTAAGGCAAATATGCCTGATAACTTATAATGTAGTCATAAATTCACTTGGCAAAGAAAAAAGAAAACAAGAATTCTATTAAGCATCATGGTGGATTTTTTTGAAAATGCATTTGATATTTTATAAGGTGACGGAGTCTCGATGGTCCCTGACTGAATTCTCCTGGATGTTTTCCAAGAAGCCCTTGTTGAAAACTCAGAGGACCAACTTCTACACTTACAAATCCAAAGGTATAGCCCACCAACTTATAATGTGCTTATTACCTGGGCAAAGGGGAAATTTCCATGTGTTTCTATTTACTATGACAGCTCTGCAATTGCTATATTTTATTCTGAATACCGAAAAAGTGGGAGCAACTCACTGGTTTTAATTTCTGAATGGAAGATTCATAGTTTTCTTCCAAATGCAGAAATGGTGAATACCTATTTTTTAGAAACTATAATAAAAGTCCATATTGAAAAATGATTTTAGAATGGACTTTGATGAAACAATGTTAATTTACAGCAGCTGTGAATCTGATGCACAGACAAGCAAACTCCTGTGATAATACATCTTTCAACACATTACCCTGAACAGTGTAAAGCTAGGTTCTCTACAAAATTCAATGTGTTCCTTTTAATTTCTCACTCTCCTTAAAAAAATATACTACAAAGAATATACTACAAAGAATAGATGGTTTAAAAACTCACACCAAAAAGGGGGCAGAAAGGCCTATATTAGATTATTTTAATTGACAGCTTTATACAGTTTCACATCTATTCCCAGGCTCATACTTTCGGAAATAAGGCACTGTTCTGGGATTGTCACAGATGGTTCATTTTGAATTTAAACATTTTCAGTTCTTTTGGAATACAACTCTGGGAAGCATGTGTCTCTGGGCTGCAGTTCTGCATCTGCCAAATGCCAGGGGAAAAATCCATATTTATTTGCATTATATTTGTTTATTGATATGTCAAATCTTTGAAGAACGATAAGAAAGCAGAGTGGTGCATGGTGTGTACTTACCCCTAGAGTCACAGCCCATCTAACAAAAGAAATAAAAAACTTCAATTCTGATGAAATATATTCTGTGTTTGAGCTTGGAAGTCGCAAAACTGAGGGCCAAATATCTGGTTGATGTTTAAGAATGATTGTTTTTTTTTCCTTGAGGTATTCTGAAAGGCTCATAGCAGATGTTACATGTCAACATGTTATATATTAGAACTGCATGACAAATCATAACATGCAAACTATCCAATGTTAACATTATTGCAGGATACTTCCACACCACAGAGAAGTTGCTGTTTCAAAGAGCATCTTCTTTGGGGCTGATCCACCACTAATCATAAACTGGTTTCTTGTCTGGCATGTAACAAGTTGTCATGCAACACTTGCATATAACATGCAACAAATATAATGGCTGCTGGGGGCCTAGCTATAACTAGTTGTAGCTAAAAGCAAATATAATGAGAGAAATGAACCATCCATTATTTCTTCCATGAAACTTGGCTTGCGTAAAGTGTGATATTTATAAATTTAAAAATGTTAAAAGAAACCTTAGATAAAATACAGATATAAATTCCTTGGTTAGATATCATTTGTTTGGTTAAACTGGAGAAGTCCCATGCTCGCAAGAATCACTTGACTAGATCTTGGTAGAACTTATTATGACAGGGCTTTGCCAGCCACGGGGGGATGCCCTGAGGTCACTTCCCTAAAGATGTGGGTACTGGTTAGTAGAAGGTAGGTTCATAGGTATTATCATAAAATGCATTTGCTGACATATGGGCATGATTATAAAATTCGGCATCCATCCATCCAGGAAAAAGAATGAATGAATTGTATGTGTAAAACTATGGTGGATGAAAAATGGATCTGAAGAATACTAAAAAGAAACAAAACAGGTTGGCTCTGTGCAAGAAATGGCAAAATTTGCATTAACTTCAATGAGACTATGGCTTCACCCTAAGTATGCAATTCAGCTGGCATATTCTGGTTTTCTGTGAAATCTGAATGAAAAAAGCATTCTTTAGCAGTCTTCCAATCCTGTATTTGGTGCATCCATTAGGAAACATGGATAAGTGAATCTCCACATACCAAAAAGGGAGAAAGAAAATTCCACACAAACAATGCCATATAAACACTAAATGTAGAATTAAGGCCTAGCTATATAATTTTCTCACATTGATTTATCTTACTCTGAGTAGTTTCACTGAACTCACCCTGAATCCAGATCTCAGCCAGACAGACTGAATCTACAAAACAAGCCTTTCAGAGATTCACAACTTTGGTTAACACTTCACTTACAGGTCCCTCTGCATGACACAATTGGAAGTGGAATGCTTAATTGAGGCAACAGAGCTGGGGGCTGCTCCAGCTCCATAACAGCCTGACTTGCACCATAGCTGAAAGGGACCTAGGGGTAATGACTGACCATCACACGGACATGAGCCATCAGTGCAAGGTCATGGCCAGGAGGGAAAACAACACTCTGGCATGCATTGACTGATACATCTTGTGTAAAACTAAAGAAGTGATACTCCCACTGTATTCAGCACTGGTGAGACCACAGGTGGAGTACTGTGTCCAGTTCTGGGTGCCACACTTCAATAAGGATGTGGAAAAACTTGAGAGGGTCCAGAAAAGAGCCACCTGTATGATCAGGGACTTGCAAGGCAAACCATACTGAGGGACCTGGGCCTCTTTAGCCTAGAGAAGAGAAGGTTAAGAGGGAACTTAATAGCGGCTTACCGCTATATCAGAGGTGTGCCTCAGAAGCCTGGTGAACAACTGTTCACTAGGACACCCCTGGGGAAGACCAGGACAAATGGATATAAACTCCTGGAAAGCCACTTCAGGCTTAATACCAGGAAAAATTCCTTCACAGTCCAGGTGTCCAGACTGTAGAAGAAACTCCCTCCAGTGGTGGTGCAGTCACCTACCCTGGAGGTTTTCAAGAGGAGACTGGACAGTCACCTCGCTGGGGTCACTTAACCCCAGTTGTCTTCCTGCCTAGAGTGGGGAGGCTGGACCCGATGATCTGTGAGGTCTCTTCCAGTCCCTAACAATGTATGAATCTAAAACTAGAAAAACAGGCCACCCTTGAAAAACAAATCCAACCCTTGACAATCTCAATAAGGTCCTCGTCAGTGATCCATTTCCACCAGTGGCCAGATTCTTATTTCACCTACACTATTGTAAATCTAGTAGTAACTTGATTGACATAAGCAGAAGTGCTCTGGATGAGTACTGTACTCAACATCTGAGCTTCACAAGTATGTGACTATCAGGAAGCTTTGGCAACTCATCTTACATATCTGAGCCTGTGAAGATGCTAGGAATAAAAGAGACATGATAGATGACAAGAAGAAGTAGGCATTCTCTTTGACAGTCTATTTCTTTTCAGGGGCCATGTGGCAGGTTCATGCTCTAAGGGCAGCTGTGATGCCCCCTGGTGACCATGTGACTTCTGCCTGGTCAGTCTCTATTACAGCCCTACCTTGATTACTTGCCCACCACACCATGTTCTTACTAGAGGTTGAATAAGAGAGGCTGCCCACAGGCCTTAAAGTGAGCTTTCATCTATTTTCAGTACCACTGGGTCTCTCCTGGACCCCCAGTATCCTTTACTTGACCCTTAAGCTCAATGGATGCTCTCAGGCAGCCTGTGCCCCTGTGGGGCATCTGTAGCTTCAAAGGTTACATGTGAATCTGTGCCCCTCCATGGCACCCGTAACCTTAAGGACTCAATGCATGGCTCTGTTCCACGCCTAAAGCCTCGTGGGCGTTCTCTCTCTTTGACATTACCTGTTTGTATACTTGGCCCCCTTGGGCCCTCAAACTTCCTGGTCCCCTATGCTGTCTCCCTCTGAACTCCTGGACCCCTGGTCCCTCACGCAACACCTCCTCTGGGGTCTTGGACTCCTGATCCCACACACAGCCCCTCCTCTGGGTTCTCAGACCCTCTAGTCTGACTTAGCCCACTAAAGGCTTGTGGACCCTCTGGCCCAGCTCAGCCCTTCCCTAAGCATGTGGACCTCTGGTCCAGGTCTCAGCCTTTTCCTAGGCTCCCCAGACCAAACGGAAATTCACTGTTGGTTCCAAGGGGGAAGGGAACCTGGCTGCTGGCTAGGAGCCTGCAGCCAGTTTCCCTGAACAATATCCCCACCTTGCTCCCAGCCTGTCCCTGTTTTCAGAATGGGAGGGGGGAAAGGGAGCACTGGGAGCTTACCCCCCTGTCGCAGAGCTCTCAGGCGCCCTGCGACTGAGAGCAGAAATGGCTCGGGAGAGACCCCTAGTGGTGGGAAGGGGGAAGCACAGCTGCCAGTCACCAGGACTGCACAGGTGCTGGTTGCCTTAGCAACCAGGGAAGCCTAGAGCCAGGAAGGGGCGGAGCTTAGCCCTTCTTAAGCCCAGGCAGAAGGCCAGGAGGGCAGTTCCCCTCTGGCAGCTGAGGGAGGAGGAACTCAGCCAGAA
>NW_017728948.1:23031682-23046133 GCF_001723895.1 Crocodylus porosus
GGAGCTGGGGGGGGCAGCGAAGAGCCTCGGAGCTGGGGGGGGCAGCGAAGAGCCCTGGAGCTAAAGGGGGGCAATGAGGAGCCCTGAGTCAGGTGACGATGAGGAGCCCCGAGAGTGAGGAGGGGCAGCGAGGAGCCCTGAGAGCAAACGAAGGGCCGAGACATAATCACACGGCCCAAGTTAGATCATACCAACACCATCTGCGAAGCTTGGGCTCCGGTGTAGGGGAGAAAAAGGAGCCGCAGACAGCGCCCCCTGTTATTGGGGTGCATAAAAATGGGCAGAGTCCCGCTGATTCCAATCATCTATTAATCACAAGTAAGATCAAGGTGTGGCAGGGCAGTAAGCAGGCGGTTGGCCCATTGCAGGAGGGCGGAGCCACACGTCCAGAGGGGCTCCGAAAGTAGAACTCCTGCTACACCCCTACAGCCTCCCAGGAGTGTGCACAGAGGTGGGGATCCAGCCAACCCCCCCAGATGAGCCACTCATGGGTCTGTCCCACTCCCCACCTGGGCACTGAGGCCATGCATTCTGGCCCTGGGCCCCATGTGCCACTCCAGCCCTGCCCAACAGCCTCCACCAATCCCTCCCTCCCTCACTGTAGTGGCCTCAAAACCCCTGCTCCTCCTTAACTTCCCTTCCCCACCTCCAAGACTTACCTGTAGGAGCTGCTTACCAGGCTGCCTGGCAGCTATGTGCATTTGTGAGCATGCACATGCACACGGTGGCCCCTGTCTGATCACCCTCTTCCTGCTCCCCCCAGCCCCTTGCAGGGTGGAACTCTGCCAGCCTGCATGGGGAAACCCACTGGTTCCCACATTTTTCTCTTTAAAAAGAGAAAATCTGGGCCTTTTCCTTCAAATGTGAAAAATCTGCATTTTACCTCATTATTGCATGGCAAACAGAAAGCCCAAATCCCTGGTCATGGCTATAAACCACATTCTGTGGCCTAATTGAGTGAAAATTATCACTTCCGTCTGCGCCCTTTAAGCTGTTATTAACTGGTTAATCTAATGTTAACTGTAATGTGTAAGAAGGCTAGCTGTTTGCACTTCTGGAGTAGTGCCAAGGAGAGAGGTACTTCCTACCTCTCTCCCAAACTATTGACTAGGTAATTTGACTATATAGCAACTTTCTCCAATATATGAATCTAACTTCATATCAGTTATGAAATTTTGCCCATTAAAAAATAATGCTAAAAAATCCTCGCCATATAGCAACTTCTAAACTTTGATGGAATTTAATTGTAATGGTTAAAACCTGATTCTTTCCTTAATGCTTTTCCTATGAACAAACCAAATATTCTTGTTTGATACAAATGAAGTGTTCCCTTTTAACGCCATTCAATTTGACATTATACAAAGCCAGAGATTTTGATTTATTGTTGTATGAGCTGAAGTTGACAGGAAATGAAATCATGGCCACCTGAAGGAATATTTTAAAATAGTTATGCAGCCTTGGAAGAATGGGGGAGGGACTCCTGGCAAATCAGGCAAGTGGAGATTAGGTCTTTGAGTAGGCACTGTAATTTTACTTCAGTAAGCTTCTTATCTACTCAAAGGCAAATGACATGCAAACAGGCTGATTGATACCAAAACAAAATCAGATGTTGTTTTTGACTCTTATGTTTTCCAGGTAGCCAGGGAGCTCCTTACTGTCTGAATTACTAGTTGTGAATAATACCACATGTCATAGTACCAAGCAATTGTAAAACACATTTTAAATCCATCCAGAACTGAAAGAGTAAATGACTTGTTTTCTCTGTATCCAAAATTAAAAAAAAAAAAAAGAAAAGAAATGGTACCATAAAGCAGTCAAAGAAAAATATTTCTAATTAAAGAACTATGTTCTGCTTTCTTTTGCTTGAAGAAAAGTTTTAATGCACTATAATCAGGTTTAACTGAATTAAGATAAAGTAATAATGCCTTTAGCAACAGTGAATTTCTTTAACTTATGGGTAAAGTTTATACTGGAAGATATACGATTTTGTTAAATGTGTTACAGAAACCAGCCCAAACAAAACACCATCCAAACAAGACACCTATTTTCAGAGTCATAAAGTATTTTACTTATGTGTGTGTTTTAAAAGTTGTAAGGATTTTTAAGGAATTCAGATTTTTTGGTGAATTTATATTCCATAGCCTTGGTTAGCCGTTAGGAATATTTATTTTTAAATCTTACCAAAATTTAACTCCAAACTCTGTTTCTCATTATATATTTTCTTCTTGAAGAGAACACAATATTCAGTAGCCTGGACTACTACCTGTCCATTGGTCGTGATGTGCTGCACCCCAAAGATTCCTCCCATCCCCACAGCTGGAGTTCCCCACCTCTGATACCACTGAGGCCTCTACCAGATGAAGTCCACGGCTCTAGCCTCCACCCAAACAGAGCCCCTGGCTCTCGACTGTGAGGGTTGGCTGGCATGAATGCAGGCAACTGAGATCAGGAGCAAGGACACCTCTCCTTGTGGTGTATGATCCACATTAGAGTCCCTGGAGTGCCAGATAGGGGAGCTCCAGGGTGCTGGGCAGAGGCTGCATGCCATCAGGGAGGGCAAAGAGGAGACTGATGCCTATTACCAGGCTCTTTGCCTGAAGAATGAGGAGGGAAGAGCTAGGAAGGCTAGCACCATGAGGGTGTACAAGAGGAACCCCTTTGAAGTCCAGCAGGGGGTCGTTTGGAAAAAGGTCATCTCTAACCCCAAGACACCTTGTGCCAGGGTCACCACTACCCTGGAACTTCACAACAGATATGAACCCCTAGCATCATCAGCAGAGCCAGCAAAGCTGCCAACTCCAGCACTTGAGGAAAGAAGGTGACCAGCAACCGTACCTAGGAAGAGATGCAAAGTGGTCATTGTGGGGAAACTCCCTCTTGAGTGGGGCAGAGGAACTGATCTGCTTCCCTGACCCCTTAGCCTGTGAGGTTTGCTGCCTCCCAGGGGCCCGTATCCAGGATGTAGCTGAGAGAATCCCTAAACTCATTCAACCCTCTGACCACTACCTCATGCTCCTCATTCATGTGGGCTCAAATGACATGGCTCAGAGCAATCCCAGCCAAATCATGAGTGACTACAGGGCTCTGGGGGCTCCGAGGGTTGGGGACACAGGTGGTTTTCTCCTCGATCCTCCTGGTTACAGGTCACAGGCACAGAAGGGAGAGATGTATCAATGAAGTAAACAGAAGACTGAGGCACTAGTGTCCCCATGAAGGCTATAACTTCTTCAATCACAGTTTGCACCTCAGAGACAGCAGCAGCGGTCTTGGGAAGAAATGGCCTCCACCTCACCCCAATGGGAAAGAAGCTTTTTTGACTGGATTGGCTAACCTGCTTAACAGAGCTTTAAACTAAGGGGGAAAGGCGGACAACCATTGAAGCAAGCCTAGGAAGTAACAAACACATAATCAGCAGGTCAGGAAATACAACCAAACTTACCTCAACCCCAGCCCAGGGATGGGACTCTCCTAAATGCACAAAAAAGCCAAGAGCCTCTGATGGCAGGCTTAGCTTCCTGTACACAAATGCCAGGAGCATAGGGAACAAACGGAAAGAACTAACTCTTCTCCTAAGCAATAACAAACATAAACAATTGGGATAAAGGAGACCTAGTGGGACTCCACTTTTGACTGGACTGGTCATAAGGTATAGATGGCTATACCTTGTACAGGAAGGACTGAGTTGGGAGGAAGGGTGGGAGTGTATCTCTATGTCAAGGAACAATACACTTCCCTACTAGCTGACACTGGTACCCAAGGAAGGTGAATCAAAGCCCTCTGGGTTAGAATACGGGGAGAATGTGGTAAATGGAATATTACTGTGGGACTCTATTACAGACCTTCTAACCAGAGAAAGAACCTGACCACAAATTCTCTAGGGAACTAACAGAGGCCCCATGCTCTCAATTAATGGTTATCATGGGTGATTTCGACCACCCTCACATCTCATGGGAAGAGCATTCATCTAACTCTGATTGGCTGGGCAGCTTGCTTACCTGCTCTATCTGACTCAAGAAATCCATGGGCTGACAAGAGGTGAAGTGCTGCTAGATCTGGTTCTGGCCAAAGGGGATGATCTATGAGTGACTTGAGGATGGCCAGGAAGCTTGATGACAGTGATCACAAGTTGATCACTTTCTCTATCCATTGCAAAGCTGGCAAATCAGTCAGCGATGTGGAAATCCTTGAGTTCAGGAAAGCTGAGTTTCATAAGCTCAGGAGTTTGGTTGTTGAGGCCCTGAAAGATCATGATCTGACAGGGAAGGAAGTCCAAGGTGAGTAGTCATTCCTTAAAGATGCGATCCTAAAAGCACAAAGGAAGTTCATTCTGACCCATAAGAAAGGTAGTAAAAGGTCTGGAAAACCCCCTTTCCTCATTAGAGAACTCATGGACCTCCTGAATCTTAAAAGACAAGCCTATAAGGCTTGGAAGACAGGAAATACCTCAAAGGAGGACTATGCATCACTGGCCTGTACCTGTAGGTAGTGGACCAGAAAAGCCAAGGCCAAAACTGAGTTCAAACTGGCTACAGGAATCAAGGACAAGAAAAAGTCCTTCTTTAGATATGTGGGAAGCTGAAAGAGAAATAAGGGCAACACTGGACCCCTGCTGAACCAAACAAGGCAACTAACATCCAACACCCAGGAAAAAGCTAATCTCCTTAATGATTACTTTGTGTCAGTTTTTCACCAGCCCAAGGAGATCACCCTGCCTGGCAAGACACAGGATTATGATGGTACAGGTGACCACATGCGTACATTTGGCAAAGACCTTGTGAGGGAACACCTTGAGAGGCTGGACATCAATAAGGCAGCAGGCACTGATGAAATGCACCCAAGAGTGCTAAAAGAGGGCTGACATCATAGAATGACAAATGGCAAGGATATTTGAGAACTCATGGTGCTTGGGGCAGGTTCCTGAAGATTGGAGGAGGGCCAATGTGGTGCCTATATTCAAGAAAGGAAGGAAGGAAGATCCAGGGAATCAGTTTGACAGGCCAATCAGTTTGACCTCAATCCCTGGAAAGATCATGGACAAATTTATTAAAGAATACATCATCAATAGACTACAGAAAGCATCATCCTGAGACAGCCAACATGGCTTCATTATGGGAAGGTCATGCCTGACCAACCTCATATCTTTCTATGACCAGATGACACATCACCTGGACAGGGGAGAAGAGGCTGATGTCATTTACTTGGATTTCAAAAAAGCCTTTGACTTGGTGTCCAATGACAAAATTGGGGAACTGCAGCCTCGATAACCTTACAGTCCAATGGCTGGGGAACTGGCTCTATGGTCAAACCCAGGGAGTGAGTCAATGGAACTGAGTCAACCCAGTGCACAGTGACCAGTGGCATCCCCCAGGGCTCTGTACTTGGGCCAGTACTCTTTAATATGTTCATAAACAACCTGTATTTGGGTGTTAGAAGCAGATTGGCTAAGTTTGCAGATGACACCAGATTATAGGGAAGCATGGTTACGCTAGAGGATAGGCTGGGGATTCAGGCCAGCTTAGGCTTGCAAAGTGGGTGTATCAAAACCTGATGACTTTCAACAGAGAGAAATGCAAAGTGCTCCACCTCGGGAGAAAGAACCCACATCATACCTATTACACTCACTAGCACTATGACTGAAAGAGACTTGGGGGTCATGACTGACCACAAGATGAATATGAGCCACCAATGCGATGCCACAGCTGACAAAACAAATAAAACCCTGGCTTGCATCGACCAATGCATCTCAAGCAAGACTTAAGATTTCATCCTCCCGCTTTCTTTGGTCTTGGTGAGGCTGCAGCTGGAGTACTGCATTCAGTTCTGGGCTCCACACTTTAGGAAGGATGTGGAGAAGCTTGAGAGAGGAGAGCCATGTGCGTGATTAGAGGTCAAGACAGGAGGTCTTATGAGGAGAGGCCAAGAGGCATGGGACTATTCAGCTTGGAAAAGCATAGGCTCAGGGGGGATTTGGTGGTAGCTTATAAGTATATCAGGGTGTGCATCAGGATCTGGGAGAACATGTGTTCACTAGGACACCCCAAGGGAAGACAAGGTCCAACAGTCACAAACTGCTGGAAGACCATTTTAGACTGGACATAAGAAAAAACTTCTTTACTGTCTGAGTCTCCAGAGTCTGGAATAGACTCCCCCCCAAGAAGTAGTGCAAGTACCTACTCTGGATGTGTTTAAGAAGCATTTGGATGATTATCTTGCTGGGGTCACCTGACCCCAGCTGACTTCCTGCCCTATGGGCAGGGGGCTGGACCCAATGATCTCATGAGGTCCCTTCCAGCCTTAACGTCTATGAAATCTATGAAGATGTGGGCTAAGTTTGAAAGAATATATATGTTATTTAAGAGTAAAAACACATCACTACAATATTAATAATTAACACCATACAAACCATTGTTAACCGGGAATCCAGAAAAATTCAGTTAACCCAAGAAGTGCACAGTTCAGGTGTCCAGACAAACCTTAACTGTCCTATAGTGAAGTATATGCAGGAAACCATGATTATGATTAAGACATTTTTAAGGGAAAATACATGTATTAGTAATGTTTATTTTTTTCAACTTATGACTTCTACTGGCAATTGTAACAGTGCACTAGAACAATTCAAAGTGGTCAGAGCACATCAGCCAATCAATATGGATTTACAACTAGTCTACCCTATCACTGTAGTGCAAAGAAGCAGTAAAAACCCCTTTTGTCTGTCTTTAATCCTGGTTTGCTTGAAGGCATGGCAAAGAACCTTCTATGGCTAAGGCAGTGGGATTCATGCCCTGGAACTAGCTTTAAGGGAGACAGTTATTAAAATTTGGTTTATAACTGTTTATTTCTCTAGACTGAGAAGTTTTAGATTTTAGGTTTGGCATTTGTTTCGGGGGGGGTTGGATAAAATTAGTGGTACTTAGCAACTTGAAACAATCTCAGATAAGAGCAAACAACACAATACACTCATTAAACGGGTAACCTACTTCACAATCTGTAATCATGAGACATGGGTGCTGAAACAGTCTCCCCAAAGATTCTCAGTAAATTAGGGAAAATGGAGACTAGTACCCAGTAGCAGCAGATCTGAGCTTTTTTTCTAATGACCAGACAATGCCTTAGGATCACAGGATCCTAGACAAGTATAGCTGGAAGGAATCTCATGAGGTCATCTAGTCCAGCTCCCTGATCAAGGTAGGATCCCTGACTAAACCATCCAAGCCCAGTATCTGTATAACCTGCTCTTGAAAATTTCTAAGATCTCTTTGAAATAGGCCAGATCATTCCATCCCATGACAAGCCAATGAAAAAGATGGTTCAGAGGGAGCAGCTCTTAGTTAGCTACCCCCCACCACCACCCCCCACAATGTCCCTCTGCATTGGCACTGGAGCCTGTACAAATCCCTACTTTCAAGGCTTTTTTGGAAGGGAGATCAACACTATGTACAGTTTATGCTTCCAAAGTGGTTCAGTCTTCTAGTCTGCCATAAAATATGGCTCCAAATCACAGGGTATCAACCTGGCCTTATACATTCATAGATTGTAAGGCCAGAAGGGACTTTGGAAGATCATCAGGCCCCCTGCACCAAGCAGGAAAGATAACTGGGGATAAGGTGACCCCAGCAAGGTGACTGTCCAGTCTCCTCTTGAAGATTTCCAGGGTAGGTGATTGCACCACCTCTGGAGGGAGCTTATTTCAGTCTGGACACCCTGACTGTGAAGAGGTTTTTCCTAATGTTGAGCCTGAATAGATATTTCAGGAGTCTGTGGCCATTACTCCTGGTTTTCCCTTGGGTGCCCTGATGAACAGTTGCTCACTGAGCCTTAGTATAGTGGTAAGCTGATACCAGGTTCCCTCTCAACGTTCTTTTCCTCAGGCTGAAGAGCCCTAGTTCCCTCAGCCTTTCCTCGTATGAGTTGCCTTTTAAGACTCTGATCATATGGATGGCTCTTCTTTGGATTCTCTCAAGCTTGCCAATGTCCTTGTTAAAGTGTAGTGCCCAGAACTGGATGCAGTACTCCAGCTGAAATCTCACCAGTGCTGAGTAGAGTGGAAGAATCACCTCCTTGGCTTTGCTGGAGATGCATCATTTAATGGATTCCAGAGTATTATTTTCCCTACTGGCTACAGCATTGCACTCTGCCAGCTCAGATTCATCCCTGCAGGACACCACTGCCCACTTCTCACCAGGATGACACACGTCCATTCACTATGGCTCTCTGGGTCCTATCCTACAGCTGGTTTCCCAAAAACCTGACTGTCTCGGAGTTAAGCCCACAATTCTCCAATTTTCTCATGAGGACATCATGGGATACTAGATCAAAGGCCTTTTGGAAGTCTAGGTATACAATGACAATCTGCTTTCTCATGTCCAGGTGGCAAGTTACCTCGTCATAGAAGGAAATGAGGTTGGTAAGGCAAGACCTGCCTGTGATGAAGCCTTTGCTGGTTGTCATTCCGAATCTTACCTTCTGCAAGCTTATTACAGATAGACTCCTTGATTAACTTTTCTAGGATTTTCCCTAGGATGGAAGTTAGGCTAACTGGCCTATAGCTACCTGGGTCCTCTTGGGCACAACACTGGCCTTCACCAGTCCTCAGGGACTCATCCAGTCCTTGATTGCAGTTCTTCCTTTCCACCTGCCTTCTGGATAGGGGGGAAAATCTGCAGAACAGTATGCCTCACATTTACTTCATGAGGTGTTTTTCATTGTCTTAAAATGCATCCAAGCAAGAGGTTTATTTTAATTTAGAGATGGAACAAGCTTGGGGAAAGGTTCCCCTTATCTGAAAAGCAGTGAACAAAAGTGACACTTCAATTGTGATTCTGGAACTACATGAGTGTAGGTGAACCTGCTTGTCCAAGTAAGTGTTGCTGTGCAAGATTGAGTGCAATATTTGAGAGGATGCAGTTATTTTGTCCCAAGAGCTGCTCAAATAATATTTTCATGATAATATAGAACATTTGTTGACCTATTCCAAAAATCATTTGCTTTCTGTCTGGAAGATTTCAGTCAAATCAGTGATGTTTTGGAAAGCTGCAATGAACTGAAAACTGAAACTTAGATTAGAAACCATTGTGCAACCTCAGTGCCAGTGTTTGCTGTTGCTGTATCTTTTCATGCCTGTAAGCCTTGTACATGCACTTTTTTCCAAGCAATCCATGCCAAGAAGCACTTGGTGATAATTTGTTTTTCAGGAGTCTGATTAATAACTCTTCTGGCTCAGATGCCTGAGATCAAGCCATATCAGATATGATGGCATAGATCTCAGGATGAAAAGCTTGAAATTTTATCACATATTACCAGAATAATAATGAAATAAAACTTGCAAATAAATGCAGAAAAGGGTTATGCCTCAGTGTCTGCCTGCACAATCTTTTAGCAAGTGGGGACGCAGTCATTCAAAGTTTGCTTTAATTTTCAGCTTTCACACTAAGCACATCAGCAGTTTCACTCAGTTCAACATGTCTTATGCTTACAATCCCATGTCAGCTTCAGTTTTCATAAGGATTATTTCTAAATGATTTCCTAAATATTTTAACTTCCTGTACACAACATCCCTTATGAGATATGCCCTACAACTGTACGTGCTAAATGCATTCCAGTTGTGTGAATAATAATAATACACCAAGTGGGCACTGGGATTTGCTGACATTCTCAGCTGAACACTGACATTACAAATCAGTCATCTATGCTGGGAATGCATTGTGGCTGGTTATATTCATCTGTCTTAATGAATGTTAGCTAAGTCCTTCATTATAATTTCATGTTGTCATCACTGCTGCTTATTTATATCACTTTAGATGTTCCTGGCACTATAGCAGTAGTAATTATTTATACAGAGCCAGTAAGCTTGTCTTTCCTGTCCTCTACTTGACACAAACACATGCAACTAAAGCAAACAGACAGTGCATTTGAAGAGTTCGGGATTCTACTCTTCCACCAGTGGGTACTCCAAAACTAACAGATGTCTGAGAAAAGTAGGATTTTAAGAGTCATGTCAGGGGAGCGAGAATGTAATTGGAAACCTTCACTGAGAAAATACTCCAACTTCAGCAACCAGCATGAAAAAATACTCATGGCTGGTCTTCAGCTGTGGTAATTGTCAGATTCATGTCAGTTGTGGTTTGCAGTCACCAGTGTCAGACCCCTTTCAGTTCTGATCAGGGGTGTAGCAGTGCTGGTCACATCAGGCTCCATCAAGTGGCCACACTATTCAGATACTGTTGGTGATACTATACTACCACTACTTCTAACAACCTTGTTAGTTGTAAAAAAGACCACAGGCCCCAGCGTGAGTAACAAAGATTCTTTGGGGTTTATTATTCCAAACAACAAGACTCTAACACCATACATCAGGCACAGGGACAGTGAGGTATATTTGAAACACAACCCACTGGCACAAAATATGGCCCCTATTACACTGCAAAGTAATCAGGGCTCTCAGCCCCTTTTTATACAATGCTCAAAACAACTTTATGTTTACAACATACACCTCCTAGTTTCACCGATCAGTGAATGTGTTTAGGTGACATCATTCACATGCAGTTTACATCAGACATTGTGACTCTCCCATCAGACAGGGGAACTTATTTACCAGATCACATCTTATCATGGTTTTCCATTTGTTGGCCTTCTGAGGTTCCTAGAAGTTAATACTCCTAACTTTCCCAGCATTTCCACTTAGGCCATATATGGTCTGTCTTCTAGTCACCAAGGTCTATGGCTTATGCCATTACTAAGAACTACTTGGTTCATGCTGCTAATAGGCCTCTGTATAATTTCTATATGCACTGATCAATGGCTGCACCAATCCATGCTCCATTTATTAGGCACATCTTCATAAATCAGTTAGTGCTCTGCCCCTCTAAAGCCACTGAAGTGGATATGCTGTGTTAGGACACATCTTGGCATTGCCTATCTTCTTTATTTGGCAACATTTATTTCTACCCCAAGATTCTAGGTGCAAATCTTTTCTGGGTCAGGATTTTAGGTATTACAGGGATTGCTGATACACACATGCAAAGATATAGCAAGCTCCTGTTAAAATTACACAGCTTGCATCTTGCTCTTGATAAGAAAAGAACACTGCCCAAGGTTCTTCTTTCATCCTCCTTACTCTTTCACATGCTGATTACAGAAACTGGAATTTAACTGCATAGCCTTGGGGAACGAACTGTTGATGAACCGTTGTGGCATTGAGCATGCTTAATTAGCTGTTGCATATTTACCTCTCCACCCTCCCTACTCAAATGACTAATTATACTATACATGCGATGTATGTGATGATGTAGTTACATGTATGTTTGTATGAAATGGAAGTAAGCTGCAAGAACTTCTGTGTCTGCACACGCGCCCAGGAGATTTGAGAAGATAAATGCCATTTGCAAACACAATCAAGGGTCAGAGTTAATTTGAGCATCCAGCTCTGCTCTGACCTTTGCTTGCAAGCAAATAGACCCTTAAGTGCCAACTGATGTCTGTGTGTCTGTGATCTCTGCGCGCCTCCAGGGAACGGACCACTGTTTGTGCAACACTCCTTTGATGCCTCGGGCAGGCTAGGTCAGATAGGGCAGGATGAATACCATGTTGACCACTTGGGAGTGTGGGAAGAGGGCATGTGGGCAGTCTTAGTTGCCATGGCCTGTTCTCTGCACTCTGGTAGTGGCTGCTACTACTGGTGTGGATACTGCTGTGGCAGTGTGGGGTCAGGCTTCTGAAGTAGAGGAAGGGCTCACTGCCTACAACATGGGCTCCCCAGGAGTCACCACTCTAGCATCCCTCTAAATCAGTTCCAGGGGCTGGTGTCCTACTGGCCCATGCCTAGATATGCTACTACACACAAGAGAGAGAGAGAGAGGGAGCAATGTAAGGCTATTATTAATGTTTTAGCAAAGTAAGGGAAGATTCCACCCTGGACTTTGAATCTCCCTTAGTTACTACTGTGACCTAGAAAAGGCAATCTGAGTTTACCTAGTAAATCTACCACACAGATGACAGATTTTAGCAGTTGCTGTCAGCTTCTTGTTGTAAGTTGCCTTGTAGGAGTTTGACAGTCCTCCTTTTATGCCCTTCACTCCAACTGACCTTGCCATAGACCAAAAACCCTGTGTGCTGCTGTCATGAATGATTCATGTTCTCTTCCTTTTGTTTTAGAAGTCCCATCAGACTTTGCAGCCAGCCTCCCAAAGTATCTCCTCTGGTCTGATGTTGGCTTTGATTATTGCAGTCAGTCTGGCCTAGCTCTATATGAAATGTTTCACTCAAGAAGCTCCATTCATTTCTTGTAACTAATTTAAAACCACCCTGTTGGAACACACTTACGTTATTCTCACATAGATGTCAACTCACATTCTCTAGGAAATGGGAACATTGCTCCTGGTAAGATGTGTCCCGTTGTTTAATTTGTGAGTGGTCATGAAAGCAAGAAAATAACTGCATGAATTTAAGCAAGGCATTTTGCATACAGGTGCCATTGGATCCTGGACACACATCTTTATTAATTAATCTTAATTCCAATTTGAAAATACCATCTATTTCTCAACCTAGCCAGAAACCAATAACAGAGCTAACACTTAATCAGTACTGTCAACAGTACAGCACAGGACAGAATTTTATTATTTTCTCCAATGGAGTTACATAGATATAACCAAGGACAAAATGTAGTCCTATAGTTTCAAAGCAGAGCTGACTTGCTCCCCTATATGGACTGTCCCCAGCTTGTAGAATGAAAAAGAGATGTGAATTATTTGGGCACAGGAGAGATTTTTGTAGAAATCCACAACAGATAAAGCTTACATACTGAGACTCCTTGTCTTCTCACCATTTTTTGCCCTCCATGGACTACCTTCCAGAGAGTACTCAAGGTTTAGAGATGAAGTTATTTGGTCTCCTTGCTGGATTGTCAGTCTGGTCACTCAAAGCCAGCTACATAAGACAGGCTGCACCCTCAACTCACAGTGGGTCAAGCACAATACTATTTAGTAACTTTCAAGTGACCCTAATAAGACTGGTCACTCAAAATTGTATGACTGGTTACTTCAGTGCCAATCCAGAATTCTCACATGTCATTTGACTTGCAAAACTGATTTAAAAAGAAACCATGACCTGTACTGAACTTGTACCAGGGCATTAGCATTTAATTTAAAGAGTGAAAATAAGGTTGAACCTCTGATCCAAGTGCTAAATAAGGTCCTTATGTCTTTACATGTCTGCCTGCCTTTCTACCAGTGCATAACCTAGTTCAGGGGTTCCCATGAATTTATCATTCTGTTCCAAGGAAATAAAAAATTGTTTATATGCTTATTTTATTTCAAATGTCACATAGGAAAGAAATTACAAAAACAAACAACCAAACAAACTCACAAACAATCAAACAAACCCCCCTTATGTAGTTTGTAATGTTTACATACGTACAGCTCAGATTGGAGTAATGGAAACTTCCTTGTTCTATAGTCACTGAATCTCAACCCCAACCTGGAGAGGCTTTTTTTTTTTTTTTAAATGTTTCATCTACTGAACAGGTTACCTTGTATTTTAATCAGTATGAGCAACTGAACTTGGTGTAAGGAGACATGGACTGAGTGATAACACATCAGGATTCCCAAAATCATGATCATGTAGAAAAAAAATTAGGCATAATTCAAGGGAAACAAACTGTTGGTTCCTTCCCTTTTCAAACCATGAAACTATTTTCTGGATTTCTTCCAAGGCCGAAATATTCTATTCCATAATTGGTCAGGTCTTACAACATGCTCATTACCTTAATATTTGAGGGTTTTCCAGTAATGCACTGAGTAATATTACTATACATTTGTTACAAGTTGTTTGTTTTCCATTCATTCCCCAAGCATTTACTGTGGAATGTCATTTTTGGGTAAGGTTTTCCGTTTTTGTTTAAAGAAGCATGTAAGCATGTATTTATGATGGGGAAGGTCAAAAGCACATACCTTGCATTTAGAGCACATAGTTGGGAAGCTTGTGATTGTCCATAGTTCTTGGATGAACTATTTGTTTTTCCAGTGACACTAAATGTTTGAATCATGCTTCGGGTGGGCTCTGGAGCGGTGGGGGACGCGCGGGTGGGGCCCGCTGCGCCCCCGCTCCCCCCGGACACCCCCTCAGCAGCCGCCGAGCCCCCTGCCGACCCCCAGCACAGCCGGAGGTAAGTGGGCTCGTAGTGGGAAGGGGTTAACTCTTCGCTTGCTGGGAGGAGGCCGCTGCCTGGTGCTGGGCCGGGTCGGGCCCCCGCCCAGGCCCCTGCTTGGCCCAGCCCCCAGGGAGAGAGGAGTGAGGGAGGGGGTTCTCACCAGTCCCCCTCCTGTAGGGCAGGGCCCCCCGGATCCCGGGCAGGGCCCCCCTGGCCTGAGGGGCCAGCGTTCCCCGACGGCAGGCCCACTGCACATGCACGTAGTTTAAAAGGGCCCGCCAGCCAGGGGAAAAAAAAAACCACACTCA
>NW_017728948.1:23046233-23078491 GCF_001723895.1 Crocodylus porosus
CCAGCTGACTTCCTGCCCTTTGGGCAGGGGGCTGGACTCGATGATCTCCCGAGGTCCCTTCCAGCCCTAATGTCTATGAAATCTATGAAAATCTTTACCATAATTTATGAAGTACTACAGTACCATATATCCAGTATAAAAACAGATGCCATTTAATGCACTTCCACTTCTATTTGTTCTTTTTTGGAAGATGACCTCTGTGTTCTTTAGTTACCTACTAAGTTCTGTGACATAGCAGAGGCACAAAACTTTTGAAATGGCTAAATGTCATTTTTGCATGTTTCCCTCTCTGAATTCAGGGTTGCCAACTGAAGAAAAAAATAATGAAAATCTGCAAACTTTTTCTGACAGCCAAACTTCTTTGCTGACATGTTTTTACTAATATATAGTTTACATAATGTAAATGTAACCTTTCTGCTAGGCCCTAGACAGCAGTAACAAGGGCTAAGATCAAATTTAGGGGTTAATACCAATAGTAAAAAAGTTTGTAAGTGAAAAGTTTGAAAATAGTGAGTAAAAAAAACTTCTTGGGTTGGCAACCCTACTTGACTATAACAACAGTTTTACACCGTATTTCCCCACTCCAAGAGTTCCCTACTCACCCTAGTACCCTTGATATTCCTGATCATCACACCCTTCATCATGCTGCCCCTCCCATCCCAGAGACTACCCTGCACTGGCCACCATCCCAGCACAAACCCCAGATGCCTCCCTCCTTGTCTATCTCCTAGGAAACTTATACAGGAAGGTGATAGTATGCCCATAGTTGCTTAGGTTTTTTATGGACAGATCAACTTTTTATGGATTTTAAGAACTGTTGTTTTTAGCTTTTTTTGTTATCAATTGTCTGTAAATTATGGAGCGCTGCCAATGCTGTCTCTGATCCACGTACTTTTGCCCATATCATTCATATTATTTGAATACCAGAGTGTATTTCCATGTACTTCATGGCTGACTATGATTCTTGAATAACCAGATCTTATTGCCTCATCTAGCTGCAGCATGTTATTCTCCCAGTTCCCATTACAGTCACAGTAAATAGCAATGTTTGATATACAAATGAAATATCTCCTGTCTTATTAGCACACTCTTGAGTTTATTGAATTAATTCATGTGGGTCTGACAGAGAAGCCAAGATCACTGTGTACACTGGTTTGTTCTCATATCAGAGTTGGATTTGTCCAATAGAGCTGGTTGTCAGGTTGGCACAAGCGTAGAGATTCAGGCTTGTCCCTGTTATGTCAACATGGCTTAGTAATGTTATTTGTAATGAGATGTTGTTACTTATAATTATTGCTGTAGGTGACTGGAAGTGGGGGAAAACTGTTAGGCAGAAGGGAGGGACTTTATGAAGTTGGGGAGAGGCGAAGTATAGTGTCTTTGAGGGTAACATTGCACCAGATGAAATTTGTAAAGCCCAGTGGAGTATCAGCAAATATGAAGGTTTTGACCACGTCATAATTCTTATACAACTCCCCTCCCTATCAGGAGGTATTTCTTGGGGAAATGGCCTCCATGGGAACTTGTATCTTCACTAAACTATGCTGTTTTAGTGGCTGAGGGGACAGACTAATAAGCAATGCAGAGGCTTTATAGTTTTGTGAATCCTAAGGCCTGCTGTTCTGGAGCTTTCAGATCATTGTCCTTTCCACCTCAGAGGTAGGAGGTGAGGACAGGGGGATGGACAGTTTCCATTGCCTTAGTCTCATAGAAACTCATGCCATTTTATGTCCCTTAGTTATTCCTTCCCTCACCCCGGTATGGAATGATCTAACTCAAGCTTCTCTGTGCCTTTTTCTTCATATACAAAATGGGAATATGAAGACAATGCTATGAAGTTTAATTCACCAGCATTTAAAAAGTGTGTTAAAATCCGCGGACAGAAAATGCTATTTGGACACAAAGTTTGAAGCATTAATATGGCAGGTAAAGATAGAAATGAAATTTCTGTCCCCTGAAAAATTCCAAATTTCCAAAAAGTCCTCAAATTTTACATATTGAATCAAAATGAACAATTCAAAAGCTCTAGACTGAACACTCCAAAATATTCTGTTTTTCATAGATTCATAGATGTTTCAGTCAGCAGGGACCTCAGTATATCATTGAATCCGACCCTCTGCCTCGGCAGAAAAGAGCACTGGGGCCAGATGACTCCAGCCAGGTACATGTCTAGTCTCCTCTTAAAGACCCCCAAGGTAGGGGACAGCACCACCTGCATTGGAAAACCATTCCAGTTTCTGGCAACCCTTACCATAAAGAAGTTCTTCCTGATGTCTAATCTAAATCTGTTCTCCATCAGTTTGTGCCCGTTGTTCCTAGTTATTCCAAGGGGTAAACAGAGCACCTTCTATTCCTTGCTGCTCCCCACCCCCCAGATGAATTTGTAGATGGCCACAAGATCACCTCTCAGCCTTCTCTTGTGGAGGCTGAAGAGATCCAAGTCCCTCAATCTCTTCTCATAGGGCTTTGCCTTCAGGCCCCTAACCTGAAGCCTTAAGCCTTACAAGGTTGTCCACATCCCTCTTGAAGTGTGGCACCCAAAACTGGACACAGTATTCCAACTGAAGCCTGACCAAGGCCACTTAGAGAAGCAGTATCACCTCCCTGGACCTGTTTGCCATGCACCTGCTAATGCATGATAAAGTGTGGCTAGCTTTACAAATTACTTCATCACATTAACAACTCATGTTCATCTTGGTGTCATTGTTGACTCTGAGATCCCTTGCCGCTACTATGCTGCTGAGAAGGTCCTCCCCCAGCCTGCAAGTGTGCTGGTGATTCCTTCTCCCTAGGTGTAGCACTTTGCATTTGGCTTTGCTGAACTGAATCCTATTCTGATCTGCCCATTTTTCCAACCTGTTCAGATCCACCTGGATCCATTCCTTACCCTCTGGTGTGTTAACTTTGACTCATAATTTGGTATCAGCTCCAAATTGGGACAGAGTGCTTTCCACATTCTCATCCAAGTCACTGATAAAGACATTGAACAGCACCGGTCCAAGGACCGGGCCTTGTGGGACTCCGCTGCCCGCATCTTTCCAGGTCAATACCAATCCATCCACCACCACTCTCTGGGTGAGACCCCTAAGCCAGTTTGCCACCTACCTGACAGTGTAATCATCTATATCACAGCTGCTCAGTTTATTTATAAGAGTAGGATGAGATACTATATTTACGGCCTTCTTAAAATCCAAGTAGATTACATCTACCTCAACTCCTGTGTCTAAGCATTTTGTGACCTGGTTATAAAAAGAAACAAGGTTAGTCAGGCAGGATCTACCTGCTATGACTCCGTGTTGGTTGCTCTTCAGTATTATTTTTTCTGCTGGTCTCCAACAAATGTGATCCTTAATAATTTTTTTCAAATTTCACCAAGTCGGCACTAACGGTTGGTGGGCTGGTGTCCCTTTTGTGTCTATCTATGATCCAATTGGAAGATTTTTCATGATCTGTATTCAAGAATACAGAAGCAAAAAACTCACTGAAGAGCTCAGCCTTGTCCCCCCTATCTGGCACTAACTGTCGTAGTTTTGTCCTGTAGGAGTTCTTTGCTACCCTGCACCTTCTTTTTACTGCCTATATACCTGAAGAAGAAAATATATCCTGCAGCATCTTAGGTCCTAGGTGCTGCCTGGTTTCCTCTCCAAAGAGCCAAGGAAATTGTTTTCCTGCCTTCTGGGTGAATTCTAGGGAACCTCCAGGGGCTTTCCCACTGCAAAGTATACTGAGCTGGGTGTTCACTTCCTGCCCCCCTGTGTCACAGTCATAGAACTTCAATGCCTAAAAGGTGACTATTGTACCTTGAATGCTGAAGAAATATATGTGTGGACAACTCTGAACTATGACAATTGTGAACCACTTCCAAATCAGTGACATTTTGGAAGGTATTGTTATGTGTGCTCATGCTCTCAGGGAGATGGTCATATTGTCATTGGAATGATGGGAGCCAGCAATGCCTGGATTATGTGAACGATATACAAACAGGTTGCAGGGAAACCAGAGATTCTGGTACCTGGGCCCCTGGGAACCTTGCCAGGTGGAAAGGAAGACAAACTCAAGGAGTCATAAGAACATAAAAAATGCCATACTGGGTCAGACCAATTTAATCCAATATCCTATCTCTGGCAATGGCAGAAGTGGATTCTATAGAGGCAGAGCATTGAACCAGATATCTCAAGTGATCTGTGCCTTATTCAATACCCTCCCTGGCATCTACTCTTATAGGTTTAGCAATGGCAGAGGAAACATCTTCAACCATTCTGTTGAATAGCTTTTAATAGATCTACTATTCATGAAATAGATCTTTCATCTATAATTAATCCATGAGTCTGGAGGCACCAATTCCTTTACTGCTAATCAGGTGGACTCTGGAGAAAGTATTCCAGGGGTAAGGCAGCCCAGCACTCAATCAGTGGGTTACTAGGGAGACAGAGGAAGCTAGAAGGGCTGTCAGGAACCACAGAGGTGGGGCTTTCATTAAAAGCCTTGATGTAATGTACTGTTCCTGAGAGCACTGCAATCCTCCTCCACTTGAAAATGCTGACTGAAATTTTTCTACAGAACAAGAATTTGAAAGAGTTCAAATAGCAGGCCTTTGCTGTTAACAGAAAATTGTTGTAAAGTACAATTTGGAAGGGCTGGATGAAAATTATCTCAGTTTGATCCAATAATTATAGTAGATATGATACTTGGCTCCCATACTAGGTTTTGTAGTAATTTTTAGGAGGACAGCAGGCTTACTTGAAGCCTAAAAAATTCTGGAAATGACAGGACCTAAACAGGAAACAGCAGTATGCTATAATATTATGTGTTAAGTCAGGGCTTCTAAAGTAGACTAAGTGTGATTTGGAGACTCCAGTAAGTGCAAATTGAAACATACTTTCAGCATAAACATTTGTTTTGCACTTAACACCATCCATTAGAGGAAAGCAAAACGAGATAGTAACCACTTCCTTTTGCAATGTGCAGGTGCAGTTTAAAGAGGGGTTATGGAAATATCGTACCTGAGCTGAACAGTAATATTCTCAGAACTCACTAGCAATTCTGAGAAAGGAGCAGGGTTTTTTTGGTTAATGCAAGCACAGAAGTGGGAATGAGGAAGCCCTCAGTCTTAATGTTGGGTTCCTCACCTTCTGTAGTCTTCAGCAATTCATTTAGGACAATTCTGTCAAGATTAGACATGTAAATAATTATTTAGGCACCTTGATAGTGGAAAAATATACTTGTTCCATTATTTAAGTCCTCAAACATAGATTTAAATACCTAACATTAGGCAAGTTTCCAAAAGATAGTGTCTTACTGAGATGCTGTCAAAATTAGATCATGTTTGTAAAACATTTCTAATTTCTGTAAAGGCTAGGTGCTGAGTATTGAAGACATACCACAAGAAAACAGATGCCAGCATCAAGAGTTGAGCGGAGCTGCCTGCCAATTGACACCAATGGCACTGCAACCAAGCAGCAGACCATTTAGAGGTAAAGCATCTTGCCCTCAAAGCAGAGAAGTAAGAGTGAAGGAAGGAAAAGTAGAGGAAGCCCAACCTGCAGCCTACTCTACCCTGAAGAAAGACTTGCAACTTCTGTGGACAGATCTGTGGCTCAAGGATTGAACTCTTCAGTCACATTAAGACCCATCAATGATCCATAGCATAGATCATTCTTAAATCAAGGAGTTCCCAATGATGACAAGAAAAGCCAAGCCAATTTTTGTCATAAACGTGAGACTCCCATGAAAAAGAATTTGCATGTTCTGCCATGATCACATGTCAGGGATGATAGTCCCATTAACTGGGATCTAAATAAAAAAACCTAAAGGAACAGACTTCTGGGCAAGCAAAGGATTGATTTTCTCCTCTTACCCTTTCTTATGAGCTTGCATCCCATTTCAGTACCAGAATTGCTTCTTTGCTGAGTAGTAGCATATGTCTGGGGCCTTGCAGGTCAGCTTCCCAGTGGAGAAATCAACATAGCTCCTGTAGCTCAAACAGCTCCATCTACACAAAACGTAATGTCACCACAAGCATTGCTTTCAAGACTAAAAACTAAAAAGGGAACTTGTAAGACAATGTGTATGCCAACACAGTGAAATGAATGTTTGTTGGCAGTACCTGCTAGCATGGGTAACAACAGCAGTGAAGACACAATGGCATGTAGTTTAGTATATGCTGCAAACAGAATAAATACTCAGGGTCCTTGGAATGCATATATTATGATTACTAGTAATTATTCAAGTCAGTGCCACCATGCCTATTGTTATCTGTCCTAGCTTGATAACAATGAGTTTAGTGCAAATTACACTCACAATTGCATTTTGCTCTGCAGACTAACGCTGTGGCCCCAGCAAATATTACATTTAAGATGTAATTAACCAGTTAATCACATCTTAAGCAGTAACCTGGCCACACCTTCCTGCAAGTAATAGCATAGTAAAACAGGCAATAACTTTGTGGCTGTTTCCTATGGCTCCTTAAACTGAATATAGAGCCAGGCCAATCAGCTAAATGGGTCTCTCACTCTTGGAAATGCATTGGAGGCCTTGGCTTCAGAGTGTTCCTACAACTGAAGTGCCAGTCATCTGATTGGCACTCTCACCCTCAGAGGCACATCAGAGCCCCTGATCAGCTGATCGGCACCCCTGAAGATGGGAGCACCAATCAGCTGACAGACACTTCCAGCCTTTAGGGCACATTGTAGCCAAGGACTCTGATGCACCTGGGAGGCTGGGAATGCTGATCAGCTGACTGGCACTCCAAGCAGTGTGGACTGGACATCCACTTTGGTACTTCCCTGCACTGGCAATAGTCAGAATTGGGATCTGATTCAAGATCCCACAATCATGCCTCCCATCATACACCTGTAGCATTGAGGAGACACCATTATTGGGATCATGAATCAGAACCCATTGTACTGTTAACTGAAGTTCTGCCCATGGCCTATGTATTGGCTGTGTTACATGATAATTTTATCTGGCTCCTGCAGCTGTTAAACCCTGGACTATCCATACATTACCATGTGAAATTAGTTTTGAGCAACCATTAGACAGCGTAAAGTTATGCAGGTCCAGGACAGATTTATGTGTAATCTGTGTTACCCAGCTTGTGTTACATGAATGTGCAGCCACTTTAGGCACCCCCACTGCCAGTGGCCTGAATTGGGCCCACTGTACCTACTCTGAACCCTTCCTCCGAACCCTTCCTCCCCTGAAAATCAAGTTGCTATCCCCCACTGCCCTTACCAGCCTGGAACAGGCTCCCTGTCACTCTGACCCCATCTCCCACCAGCCCAGATCAGGCCTGCTGTCACCCATTCCCCCCAGATTCCCACTCACCCCTCCCACACTCCACAGCTCCCAGATTACATGTGGCTGCCAGTAGTGCCTTGGAGGAGCAGGCAGGGAAGGGGGACATGCATGCCTGGCCACCATTGCTACTCTTTGGTATCAGCCCAAAGATCAGCTGCAGCTTGTGTTCCCTTTCCATGCCTGCTCCCCCGGGATGGTGCCAGCAGCCACAAGTAAGCCACAAACTTCAGAGAATGTGGGTGAGCTTCAAGGGCCAGGAGAGGCAGGGAAGAGCACTGGGAAACTCTTATGGGGCAGATGAGGGGAACCCCAGGGGCAGGGGGAGAACAGAGGGCTCAGGGGGGACCCTGGAATGGGAGGTAAGGAGGGGAAGGATTCTTACCTTTCAGTCCTCAAGGCCCCTGATCACCTGAACATGCAACTGCTTCAAAACTGAGCTAACACTAACACAATTCAACGTTTTAGAAGCTTAAAGTGTAATATGTATCAATGCCCTAGCAACTCTACTTTGTAATGCCTCTTGCAATATTAATCAACATCTGAGTAAAAGAGGCTTTTTAACTGTGGTTGGGTGTAAAGTCACTGTGAATGCAAGAATGATGAAAAAGGTGGTTATTCAATCTTTTTGTACTTTTTCATATTAAGAAGCAGATATCTCAATGCTGTGTCAATTTTTCACCTGTGGAAGAAAGACGTAATCAGCCCAAACTCTGGCTCTAAATTCTCAAGATGGCATCAATACAGACAAAGTCCTGTAGAGATCCTCATTCATTGCAGAGAGCTAGAGCCAAATCCAAATAGGATGTTGGCAGCTGAAGTGGAACCTAAGTAGAATTAAGGTGCTGAAATCTTACGTATCAACTCTGAATCACACCATTCAACTGCCACCTAATCCAAGAGGTATATAACCTCTCAGTTACTTCATGGCTTTGGGGTATTTTTTTTTTACAGTAAAATCTCCCAGGTGCTTAAAGTTCTGCCTCTGTGCATGCCCACAGCACCAGGTCCTGACAAAGCTTGCCTGTTGGCACTAGATTTATGACTCAGATTCCTTGTTCCAGGCAGACCCAAACCCTCAGACCTATCATGACTTCTTCCATTTGATAATAGGGAAATGTTATTGATACACAGTGAGAGCACATAAAAGTAATGCAGGCAAGGCACACAAAATTACCCTCACCCTGATTCTATTTCTACCAGTCTTAGGGCTGTCACAGAGGGAAGGTACATCTGGCCAGTATGTGAGCTTCAACCTGTGGTTCTTTCTTCAATGTCAGCAGTCTGGAGGTTGAGGGCTGAGGCCCATCCCTCCCCTCAGTCATGTGGGTGAGATGGGCTGGTGGTGTGCCCTCTTTCCATTTGTGGCCTCAGGTTCCCCCCTAAGGGACTTTTTGCTGCTCTGAAATCCCTCCTCTGATGACTCTTCATTTCTGGATACCATTGATTGGTTTCCTGTGGTCATCATACTGTCCACATTCTGTTCTGTCAGCATACTCCTTTGTTTCCATAAACCCATCACATGCATACATCTTAACTTGGGCATTTAGCAGTGTCTTAATTTGGTCTATCCACCAAAACCAGAAATCCCAGGGACTTTGCAGCTGGGCATTGTGCCCTAATTCCATTGTGGCAAGACTATCTTTTGTTAAGGGACACTATTTGAATTTCCCAGGATGTTTGTCCATTGGCCTCAGACACAGTGTCAAGCTATGAACCTTTATCAGAAACTGGCTTTTAGAAACCAATTAACCCTTGCCGTTGCCCTGAACCATTGTTCTCATGCATATCTATCTACCTACAAGGCGGTTAATAAATATCATTTTGTAGCTAGTAGCCTAACACCTAGACCCAACCGAGATCTACAAATTAGATGTTTCTCTACTTATCCCATATCACATCAGAGTCTCAGTCCCGTAGGGAGATTCTGAAAACACTTCCCATAAATCTAATGACTTGAGAACCACATAAAAGGACTTGACAACAACCACTTTCTTTTTAAAAAGTCCAACAGTTAAGAGTGCAACACCCAAACTGTGAGTAACCTTAATTCATTTCCCTTCCCTACTCAAGGAAATTCAAGCATCCTTCTTCTATTTCCCAGGAGACTGTCCTAACCACCAGGCATTTTCCAACTCTCCATTTGGAGACTTACCAATATACATGAAAAATTCATGATTCACTAGGTTGGAGAATGCTAGTAGGAAGCAGCATGAATCAGTAGATTAATGTTTTGAGCACCTGGCTTTTAGCCTCTGCCTAATGACTGTTTCATGTAAAACTAAACAAAAAAGTCTCAGTGCAGGGACTGGAGTCCAGAACTGCCCTTTCCTTATGATCCCCTAACAAATAGGCTACACTCAGTCTCCCTTCTTCCATGAAGGCTTTTTCCCTGGACTCAAAATATTTAGAATTCTTTTAGGCATAATGGAAATGATATAAAAGTTGGGATGAAGTATGCCACCATCATAAAACAATCAATAAGCTATTTGTTAGGGTGCTCTCCTGGAAGGCAGGGAAATGTATGTGTGAATCTCTCAGCCAAGTTTCCCACTTCCTTGCTGAGTACTCTGATCCCTGAGATATCAGGTAAAAATACATATATTTTTATATAATATACAGTGAAACATGCATTATTATCAACTAAAGTAAAACAAAACAAAGTGAGCCCCTCTTCATTTTTAAAGCAGAGTGTTCTGAGCTGTGAATCTAAACCGGAGAAGCACATTTCCAATTAATGCCAAGTAAGATGGCTAGACCTCCAGAAAAGTGTGACTTTTAAGAATATATTCCAATCCTTGGCATTCCCCCATTGACTAGCTCTAGGTTAGTCCCATTCTGTGGAGTTGAAATGTGCTGGTGCTTATGCCAAACTCAAGGGAAGATATTCTATAACAGACACCTAATAAGTTAGATATTCCAGCACCTTTTTCTTTTTTTTTTTTGGATATTGGTCATATGAGCATAAGAACTGCCTTACTCAGTCAAACCAAAAGTCCATCTAGCACAGTATCCTGTCTCTGATAGTGAAAACAGCAGATGCTGCAGAGCAGTGGTCAAAAACCTTTTTAGGTTGTGGGTTGGAATGACCCGTCTCAGGTCGGGGTAAGCAGGTGCTAGGACCCAGCTGCCATCATTGCCACTTCTCCCCACCGTGCCCCAGGAGAAGGCAACACTGATGAATCCTATCAAAGACACCTTTATCTGTGGGCCAGCTCCAACAGCTCTGGATCCAGCTCATGAGCAAGAGGATCCTGAGCCTTACTTTAGAGGACAAGTGAAGGAAGCAAGCCACATGTAAAGTGACTGAACACCTTCCCAGTTGCCAGCAGTTATAGGTTGTTGAGAGGTGTCCTAAGCCTGCAGTGATATAGAAATGATAGAAAATTAGGATTGGAAGGGACCTCAGAAGGTCATCAAGTCCAACCCCTAGTTCAAAGCATGACCATCCCGAACTAGATCATCCCAGCTAAAGCTTTGTCTAGCCAGGTCTTAAAAACCTCCAAGAATAGAGAATCCACAACCTGGGTAACCTGTTCCAGTGTTTTACTACCCTCTTAGTAAGAAAATTCTTTCTAATATCTAACCTAAACTTCCCTTGCTGCAACTTGAGACCATTGCTCATTCTATCATCTGCCACCAGTGAGAACAATCTAGCTCCATCCTCTTTTGAACCCCCCTTCAGGTAGTTGAAGGCTGCTATTAAATCCCTTCTCAGTCTCCTCTTCTCCAGACTAAATAAGCTCAGTTCCCTCAGTCTTCCCTCATAAGTCATGTTCCCCAGCCCCCTCACCATTTTTGTTGCCCTCTGTTGGATCTTCTCCAACTTGTCCACATCCTTTCTGCAACAAAAGGGGGGCGGGCAAAACTGAACAGAGTACTCCAGATGTGGCCTCACCAGTGCTGAATAGAGGAGAATAATCACTTCCCTGACTATTTTGTTGTTTAATCCCTTTTTGAACCCCGTTATGCTATTAGCCTCCACAAGATACTATGGCAATGAGTTCCACAAGTTAATTCTGCATGACATACTTCCCTTTGTTTGTTTTAAAGCTGATACCTTAATTTATGGTACCTTTCTGATTCTCATATTACAAAACACACTTTTTCCATATCATTCATGATTTTATAGGTCTGGTTCATATCCTCTGTCACCTCTCTTCCAAGCTGAAGAGTCCTAGTTTTTTCAGTCTCTCATGTGGAAGTCATTTTATACTGTTGGTCATATTTGTTTACTTTTTCTGTAACTTTTCTAGTTCTACTATATTATTTTTGAGATGGCATAATAGGAACTACACACAATAGTCAAAATGTAGGTGCATTTTGTGATATCTTTCTATAACTCTTTACCACCAACTTAGGATTTGAATATCCAGAAAAATGTTGTGCCATCTGCAAACTTGCCACCTCACTAGTTACTCCTTTTGCCATGTCATTTCATGACAAATATGTTTAACCACACAGGTCCCAGGACAGATCCCCACTCTTTACCTTCTTCCATTGTTAACAAAATAGTTAAATGCAACCAACTTTCCTATTGCCATTCTGAACATAACTATTTCCCTTCAAGTGACTTGGCTGTCCATACAATGACTTCATTTAGAGAACAGAACAAAACTACACAGAGAAGTGTATCTTTAACATTTCTTCTGCTCTGAACAGGGACCATCCTTTTAGATGGGAACTCAGTATTATTAAGTAGAACTGACTCTCATCCCTGTTACACACATGAAAGATAAACATAATTTCACATATATGTAACTGCAAATATGATGTTACATATGAGCTGGGATAAGGACAATACATAAGAACAAATTACCCAAATAAGGGCAGTTTTACATGTACTCCAGAGGTGGAGGGTGGGGCGCTTTAATTAGAGCAGTTCAGCATCTTGTGTATCAGCATCCCTGTGCTTCAAAATAGTGGCAGGGACGCTTAAACTGAAGCTTGTTGAACAAGGTTTAATTAAAGCATTCCTGCCACTATTTTGAAGTGCAGGGACACTGATACATGAGACGTGGAAGCTGGCTGGAGTGCAGTAATTGCCATGCTTCAGAAGACTTGATTAATCAAACCTGCTCTGATGCGCTGTAATTACAGCACATCAGAGCAGCCTCTAAGTCACTGAAGCAATGATCTTTTGCACAAAAATAACTAACACAACTCTTTTCCAGAGACACCATGATGATAAATTACTGTAATTTATAGCTCCAAGGGTGCAATAACAATTCTGGATAAAAAGGATTAATCATACGAATGTATGGCATCTTTATATCTAGACTGTCAAAACTGAGAATGTGAACTAGGAAAAACAATTTCTACAAATTCAAGACATGTTTACTATAAATAAGAATATGCCATTTTTCTCTTCCATTTGCAGCTATCATAGTTTGCTAGCTTTCATGCAAGCACCACTGGTGTAACCACTGTCAAAAAAGATGACGCAATAGCAGCAGAAAAGAAACAGAAAAACATCAGCAATTATAGTTAGGAAAAAAATTGCACAGTCAATGTCCTGACAGCATTCAGACTTGATTTGCATGCTAGTGGCATAAATTCTGTATGAAATTAATATTTAAAAAGTCAGGAAGGAAGCCCTTTAAAGAACCATTGTTTCCCTGGGGAACACATTGGAAGCTCACTCAACTGTATTATGTTTTGGGAAAACAATATCCCTAAATCATGGAATTAGGAAGGTTAGTGAGTAGGGCCGTTCGAAATTTCACCTGGTGTTTTGTTTCAAAGTTGTTTTGATGCGTTTCAAGCTCAAAACAGTGAAATCATAATGAAACAAAGCCTTCAAAACAACTTCAAAACAAAACAAGGGCACTTGAAATGTTTTGAAAGTTTCTAAACATTTTGAGTATCAAAGCTATGCTTACTTGGCATCAGCATGAGTCCAAACCAGCAGCAGCAGCCTCCTGTCATCTGGCAAGCAGATTGGGGGTTCGCCCTCACCCCCAGGAGGGCTGCGGCGGCCTTGCTGGACTGCTTCTAGGGCTGAGGGCCCCCAGTCTGCCTGCTGGATGACAGGAGGCTATTGCTGCCACCTGGGACCAGGGCTGGGCGCAGCCCACACCCAGTAACAGGAAGATCAGTTCTGCCACTGGCTCCAGCCGGCAGCACCAGCCTCCTGTCATCTGGCAGGCAGATCAGGGGCCTGCACTGGAAGCCCCTGCAGCCCTCTTGGGGGTGCCGGCGAGCCCTTGATTTACCTGTCAGATGACATGAGGCTGGTGCTGCTGGCTGGGACTGGCTCTGGGAGCAGCCCAGGCTGGGAAGTTAGGTGCTGCCACTGGCCCCAGCCAGCAGCACCAGCCTCCTTTCATTCAGCAGGCAGATCATGGGCTCACCCGCACCCCCAAAAGGTCTGCAGGGGATGTGCCAGACTCCTCCTGGGGCGTGGGCCCCCAATCTGCCTGGCAGATGACAGGAGGCTGGTGCCGCTGGCTGGGGCCAGCAGCAGCACCAATATTCCTGGTGCTGGTTGTGGAATAGCCTGTGGGCGAAATGTCTAAACAGCACCGAAACAGTTTTGACTAAATGAAATGGAACAGTGCTTTCCGAATGAAACGAAAGTCAAAATGAAACACTGTTCCATTGAAACATCAAAACAGAAGTCAAAGCAGAACAGTGCTGTTTCACACAGCCCTATTAGCAAGGATTTGTTTGCTTGCTTAATTGTGCATCTTAGTTTAGCACAAAAGGCTTGTCCCCTCATCCAAGGAATTACTCAAAACAAATGAAATATACACATTGCATGTGAACTGTTTTAAGCCATGACTTATAGATTATGGGGAGGGGCTGAATACTTTGCAATATAGTCTGTATTTGTGCTATACAAACCATATAAAAATATATGCAAATAAAGGTAAGAGAGTGTAAATATCTCTCTGGCTCAATTCATCAGACATTCATGTGTTTTTCCAGAGGCAGGATTTAAGAAGCACAGCTGTTACATTGCTGTAAATTCTTGTGCTTGGAAGATGCTTCAAATGACCAGCAGCAGAACTTCCCGTCTGTCAATGCCCTGTCACTCACAGATGTGGCTACAGGCAGTTTCAGAGAGGTTTTTCTTGTAAAAAATGGCCTAGAACGGTTCCACACCTCAGCAACTAAGTCCGGAGTTACTGATGCTAAGTTTGGATTTACATTCATTCCTATATGTCTGAACTTTCTGACATCCACTCTCCAATGTTCACAAAGGATGCAGCTGTAAGCTAATTGTGTCTCTAGTCCACTTAAAAAGCCATATGCCACATCTACCACATTTTTAGATGGAGGAAAAACCTTAGTATTTTATTTTTTTCTAGTCCTCCAGGATTTTTCAAAATTAATTGAACAATTTAGAATTGGTAAATTCATTTATTTACATATCTGGTATACATATTAAACAGACCTGCTGACTTATGTTCTAGTCTTCCAAGTATTCTCTCACTTGTGCTAGAACATGGTGAGGGTAGCTAAGAAAATAAGGGAATGCTTATAAATATAGCTGGGGAAAAAGTACAAAGTTCATTTTTACTCTCATGTGTTTGGTCATCAGTTCACAAACCATGGTGTCAGCTCCTGGCTTTAAGTTATCCCCTTTCAATTGGATGGTGACCTCCTGCATTTTAACATGGCAAGTCAAATCCTGGATTATGGAGTCTCTGAAAATTCCCATTGTTAAGACCCTACAGTAACCCCCATATATCCTGCCCCCTTTCCCCATCACCAGTTATTAGTACAGGCAGAACCTGAAACCTTCTGCACCAAAAATTAGAGGAGGAGTAATTCCATTAGCTGGCAGAAGATTCTATCCTCTGATCCAAAATTGTCATGTAAAGCCAAAATATCAACATTTTTCACCAATGTTTGGGGTCACCAAATATTATTTTAATTTCATTGATAGCAGTTTGAAACATTCTATTTTAACTGTGAAAAAATAGAACATATTAGGGTAAATTTCAAAATGAGCACACAGGTAGGGGTGTGCCTGGGGACAAATCAGAGTGGCAGAAATATGTGCCACTGCTATTTTTTCTCTGGGAATGCATGTGCACACTTATGGTGATGCTACTATTCAAGCTATATCCACACATTCCAACATGGATTTTTCATTCCAACCCATATGCCATCCCTGTTCTTTCTTCAGATTTCTCCCTTACCCAACTTCTTCATTAGTCTGGTCTCTGCCAAAACCCCTGTCCCAAGTCTCTCCTTGCCCTATTTTTCTGCTCTAAGCACATTTATCCCCAGTCTATCCATCCATTGTACTCTCTGCTCTTCCTTGTCTTATTACTCATACTAATTGTATCTTCCTTCACAGTTTGCATTAGCAGAGGTAGAAAGCTTTCTGTATAAAGCCACTGCACACTTCATTCCTGCTCCCTTTCCCACATACTATGGCTCATATCAGTACTGTTAATATGATACAAACACACTGTGTCGTCAAAGACCAAAAACCATGAGACTCCTACAAAAGACTTAGCTAAGGGGGAAGTTTCTCATTAGCATCAGATAAGTGTTTTATCTAAATGACAGATATCCAGGTTATAGCCATATTGGTCTAGAGGAAAAGGCAATCAGGACTCATAGATTGTCAGGCTGGAAGGGACCTTGGAAGATCAATGGGTCCAGCCCCCTGCACTCATTGTAGAGATGATACCTTTTATTAGACCAACAAGATTTTTGCAAAAAAAAAAAAAAAAAAAATTGCAAAAATTTCTTTTAGACCAATACAGCTACAACCTGAATACCTAACACATGGAAGATATCAAATTTTAGCCAATTTTTAAAATGAAATCTTCATATTTACCCAAGCAGGAAGCAACTGTGACCACCTGAAACCTGAGATCCTGTTCCTGCCTTTCTTTCAAGGTAATTTTGCATCATCACAGATCCTCACAGGAAGCAAGAGGCTCCATACCAGCTAGGAACTGACTGCCCAGAGGAGTTTTCCATGTATTGACTCTTCTGTGGAATCCTAGGAAATATGAACTTTCATTTCTATCCAGGTGAACTTTTACATTTTTTTTCTTCAATGCCAGATGAAGGGTGTTTGTGCCCAAAAGCTTGCAATCAAAGAATTTTTTTTGCAAAAATCTTGGTGGTCTAATAAAAGATATCATCTCTACCACAAGTGCTGATTGCCTTTATCTAAATGACATGAGTTAGAGAAAACATTATCACAGAAAAGCAGTATTGGGCATTCAGATAGTTCAAGCCCTCTACTAACTAACCTTCATAACAGCTCTATGAATTAGACAGGCAAGATATTTTGTCTCCATTTTATAGATAAGGCATTTGAGCAGAGAAAAGGAGTTACTTGAAGGCAACATGCCAAGCCAATACTAGAGCCAAGATTTAAATCTTAGAACCCCCTAATCCTCACCAATGGGCTCATTTTGCCCAGGCACACTGGATATCAGTTTATCTTTGAATAATTTAGTCTTTCACGTGAAGTTGGTTCAATGCCTTAGTGTTTGCCACTTGCTTACAGTATATAATGGGCTGTCCCTGTTAATGCCATGTCTCTCACTAGTAACTCATTATTATATAGATTGCTAGTGACTCGTGGATGGAGTTCCTTTTCAAATCAAGTGGAATGACTCTGTGCTTTTGGTGGTTTAAAGGAAAACAAACAAACATACAACCCTAGGGTTTTTTTGGATGATGAAGGTTTGATCTCTGCTGATGACTACAATGTCTGTAGGTTGCATATAGTCATGGTCTGTTACACTTACACTATGCCAAGTCCTCCTGGGAAGAACAAAGTCTAAAATGGATCAACATAATTAGAAATCACCCATGCCTATAACTAATGGGGAAAACAGATTGTTTAAAAAAAAGATGAGGCTGTGATTTGTTAGATTTAATAACAAAAACAATACGCTATTGCTCTGGTTAAATTACCAGATGTTTTAATCACAAGTACCAATTATTATTAGTTACTGCTTATATTAATTTTATCATTGTAATTTTAAATTTATTTCAAGTCTATTTTAGCTACAGCGAATATGATATTAGTGGTCATTTTGTTTTACAGATCATAAGCAATGTTGTTTTTTTTAAAATGAATACATGAAGTTGTGGCTATTTTTGTTTTAACCTACACATGATAAATATAAAACCATAGACTCATAGAAAACTAGGGTTAGAAGGGACCTCAGGAGGTCATCTAGTGAGTCTAGCACCCTACTCAAAGCAGGACCAGCCCCATTTAGGTCATTCTAGCCAAGGCTTTGTCTAGCTGGGCCATAAAAACCTCTAAGGACAGAGATTCCATCACCTCTCTAGGTAACTTGTTCCAGTGCTTCACCACCAGTGAGAAAGTTTTTCCCAATATCCAACCTAAGCTTCCCTTGCTCAACTTTAGATCATTCCTACAACCTGAAACCACTGTATAGACAAAGCACATAGTTGATATGGGATATTATACAGAATATACATAATCTGTATGTTAGTCATCATAGGTGAGTTTGGCAAGACATCTCAAACCAGTGTTAAAAAGCATTTCACATGAAACCATAAACTTGGGTCTTCTGTATCCACTATAGAGTTTGTAGGAAAGCTATCTTGAAAACATCTTTATACAGCTTAACAATACTAGACTGGTTTTTATGTTGCAGTGCCAATTAAGAATTATCATCAATTCAATGGAAGATCTTTAAGTGAAAGAAGAACACATACACTTTTAAAATTTCTGACAATAATGTAAAATATTGCTTCTATACGTAAAAATATTGGGGGGTTTTTGGTTCCTGGGACTTCAAGGGCTAACAGCAAGTATTATGCCATTGGAAAGGATGGAATATTTGTAACTCCCAATGGCTTGAAGCTATCACTGCAAATGTGTGATATTCACAAATGTGCCCATCCCTGTGTTTCCCTCCTCACTGCCTACAATAGCAGCTAACTGAAGCTACCTGGGGTAAAGATAAATCTCAGTGAAACAACTCAGTACATCCATTTTATTCAACTGTCTCCCCAGCAGCCCACATCTTCAAACCTGGGGATATGGATCATGAAAGTCATCAAACTGAATTAATAATCATGAGATTAAAAATAGATTTGCTGACATTTTAGTTGCTTTGTGAACCTTTTGGCTGCATTCAGGCCATATTTTCAGGATTTTCTCCACAATATGATCTAAAAAATTACAGGGACTTTTATTTTTTAATGATGGCTGATACTTTTCCATAATCACTTATCTCCAGGAATAGGAATACCATTTCCCCCAGAGATCTCCTTAACCTGCTACAGCAGAAGCCTGTCTTCCTTACTGAGTGCTACAAAGCATTCCCTGCTGTTACTACCCTCCATCCCTAATGCCCTCTAAGTTCTGGTGCTCTCTTCTACAAACATTTCTTCTCTCTGAGGTTTCTGCTCTTTCAAACAGTAACCTGAATATTTTCTCCAGATTAAAAAAATCAGTTCTGGCCAAAAATTATGAGCAGTTCTAGTGCCTAGTAGTTACTGTAGTACAAATAATAGTAGTGTTAGAAACCTTTATTGACTTTACCAACATTTATCAGGCTGGTTACTGGTCATGCCGATAAATCCTGAAACTTATGGAACTCTGCTTCCACCTGACAAGGGAAATGGATCCAAGAGGTACCATATACTCTGTCCCTGATGTGAGCTTGTAACCAGAGGCATAACTAGCCAGTGCTACACCCTGGACAATATTGCACCCCCTGAGCCACCATCCTGGCTCAGGCTCCAGCTCTGTCTGGCTCCAGCAGTGGGGAAGGCAAAGAAGTGCTTGTATATGTGTGGGGAGGGGTGGCACAGGAGGGTAAGTTACCCTCTAGCTGTATTCTTGCACTCTCAACTCCTGGGCACTGCCTGGGGCTTATACTCTGCTCACTCACCCATTGCTCCTGCAGGTAATTCTTATTAAAGTGGAGGAATAACATATACATATCAATGTATCAATGAAAAGATATACTTTAGTGTTTTACATTGAATGTTAATGAAGCAAAGCTACAAATGTGTTGCTATTTTTCAACTTACTGCATACTTGCTAGAAGGAAAAAGGCTCCAGTGATATATACAACAGGAGGTAGAATGTGATTCCAGCTTTACTGTGGGTTCTGAATTATGGATGACATTGTGATCTTAGCACAAATGGAAAAGCAAAATAACGACTTTTAATTTGCAAAGGAATCACAGTAAGCAAGAAAAGTGATGTTAAGTTCCAGACTCAGCAATTTTATAGGAGATTGGAAAACAAACCCTACCAAGAAAGACTGCTTTAATTTATAAATTAGGAAAGAATACTGAAAGAAAAAAAAAGAACCCAAAACATGAAAATACAGAGAGGAAGAACAATGAAGGGAAACTATGTATTAATGAGTGATTTCTTTACTTATGTATTGAAAGCATTCAGATATTATACACAAACAGTACAGCTATTTCCTAATAATAGAAAAGTACCCCAGAATATGGAATATATCAAAAAGTGAATTATTTCTGAAGGATCAACCTGTGAAATGAGATTGAGTGAAAAAATACAGGGGGAATGTGAAGTCACTGACACTGGCTCCTTTTCATCCTGCTTATATTGGCTAAGTACAGAGATTCACAAATTGAGAAATGGAATTCATTTAATCTTTGCAGGATTTTCTAAGTTGTGTAGACTGAACTGATAATGACTCCGCCACATGGCACAGGGGGTGGGGAAGCCCTGCGGGGGGGGAATTTTCCTGACCTGCAGTTCAGTCAACAGGCTAGGAAAGCCCAGCCCTGTCCTTGTTCACCTGTGGCCTCTCTGAGAGACAGGAGGGGACAGGGAAGAATGGACCCCTGGCCCAGCCCTGACTCCCCAGCAAGGGTCGGCACAAGAAGCCCCCATGGGTGAGGGCCTTTCCCTGCAGCCCAGCAAGCCAGGCTAGGAAGTCACCATCTCCCTGTTTGTGGCCTCTTTGAGAGGTTGTGGGAGGAAGGGAATGTGCCACTGGACTGGAACCAGCGTCCCTCAACAGAGGTCTGCATGGGATCCTAAGAAGAAAGGGCTTTTCCCCTGCTTGCAGCCCCCCTGAGAGGTGTGGAGGTGAGGGGGGATGCACCCCTGCTGAGGGGAGGCCAGTGCTGGGCCAGGGGTGCATTCCCCACACCTCCCTCCTCTCAGAGTCTGCGGGCTGGGAAGGGGTCAGGGCTGGGACTTTCCTAGTCTGACTCCCTGGACTGGGAAGAAAAGCCTCCCCATGGAGGCCATCATGCAGATCCCTGCTGGGGGACTGGTGCCAAGCTGGGAGTGCATTCCCCCTTGCAGAGAGGCCACAGGCTAGCAAGGGGGTAGGGCTGGTGTGATCTCAGCCCAGCTGTCCTGGGCTGTGGGGAGACAAGAAGCCTCCACCATGGGGGCTTTCCCTCCCGCCACTGTGCAGACCCAGGCTAGGGGAAACTGGGGGTTTGTTCTCCTGCCCCTGTCCTGCTGGGCTGACACACCCAGGCAGGAAGCACGCTAGGGAGCAGATGCTTTACCACCTCAGCTCTGTGATAACTGAGGGAAGAGCTGGCCCTGCTCTGTTGGAGTGGATGGCACAGCCCAGGGCTGCAAAGCATCCTGGGATGCTGGGGGACTATGAGATAACTTGAACCAGGAGGGGATATGGTACAGAAGTTCCCTAAACTGGTTTAACCCAAATCAGGTAAGTCTGATATTATATCCATTCAGATTTATCTTAAACTGGATTGGGCCATTTTGAAACCTGTTTATATGCACTGAACTTCTTTTCTATTACAGATTTAAACCAGTTTCTGATTACTTAAACCAGTTTATGTGTAACTTCTGTCCCTAGCCATTATGTCCAAATGGTTGAGTTAACAAACAGAAGCTGAAGCTTGATAGTATTGTCTAGGGGTGTCCCATACTAGGAGGGTCCTCCCCTAGAAGTATGGGCAACTTTTGAGCTGAAACCCATATTTAAATTCATCTGGCTCCATCCAGTCACCCTGAACTCCCAAATTAACCTAAATAAGGCACCTTAGGCTACATCTATACCTTCCACGGGTGAGGCCTCTAAGACTTACCGTATTTTTTGGACCATAAGACGCACTTTTTTCCCCCCAAAAGTGGGGGGGAAACGAGGGTGCGTCTTATGGTCCGAAGGTGTGTGTCCCGGGGAGATGAGGCGGAGCTTGCCCGCAGAGGCGGTGGAGCCCGAGCGGGACACCCGCCACTTGTTTATGCCATGTCCCGGGGAGATGGGGCGGAGCTTGCCCGCGGAGGCGGCGGAGCCCGAGCGGGACATCCGCTGCTTGTTTACACCGGAAGCCGGCGCCCGTGCCGGTGGCTGGGTGCTGGCAATAAAAATGGCCGGCCACCGGCACACATAGTCTCTCCTGCCATAAAAACTGGGTGCGTCTTATGGTCAGGTGCGTCTTATGGTCCGAAAAATACGGTATTTTCAGCTAACCTGGACTATGCAAGCTACCACTTCCGATCTAAATTACTACTGCTCTGCACAGGTGAAGTGCCAAAGTCTCCACCCACTTCCTGACACCTGAGTAGCTGGTTCCTGTCATATGATCCTACACTTTCCCCATGTAAGTCCAGGAAGAGATAGAGGAAGTGTCTTGGCAACAGGGACTTTTCTGAACTCAGACTGTACCTCTAGTAACTCTGCCTGTTTCTTGATCTCCTGATGTTCTGACTTAGCTCACTTGTTGGCTCTGCTCTCCATTTGATCTTCTGGTTTTCTGAGTCACCTTTCTCATAGAATTTGCTCACCTCACAATCTGGTTTCCTGATCCAGCTTGTCCCTGAACTCTGTTTGCCCTGTCTGGCTCCGGGTGGCACTTCTATCTAGTAACCCTGATCCTCAGTTGGCCTCCACACCTAGCCACCTAAATCCCAGCAGTGACATCATCTAAACACTTTTGTGATACTTGTGGTTAAGAAGCTATTGTATGCCAATATCCCTCTAACAGTGTAATGAACATCCTGTTTAAAGTAAATAGACAATGCTACCACTGACTGCTACCATCAGTGGAAATAAACACGTTTATGTTTTTAAAGTTATCTACCTCTTTTCTTTATTTTTACTTGTTTTAAATACGTTAGTCAAAATTTCCAAGAGAGTTGAATGGGGAGGGAATGTACTTAAACACCTGAAATATTTCAACTAGGGCTCATAAAAATTTCCCTTGTTTCCTTTACCATTTCTAGATAGCAGCATTGTTCAAATGCTCAACACATCTAACTTAAATGATACGTAAGTAAAGAAAGCTGGAGGCACTCAATGAATTGTTTAAAAAATGTAGGCATTTTGGCAAGGTCAGTAGATAGCAGCTGTTTGAAATTAATGATTATGAGTGGAAGTATTGACATTGTTTTTGAAAGAAAAATGAGCCCACAGCACACTGGCATCTCTGAGTGCCACTTCCACATGGGTGCCTTGTTCAGCTGTAGGCTTCAGTTGCACTTTATTCACACATACTACTCACACACAAGTAAGTTAGGTTAATGTTACAATTCCTGGAGTGCTTTTGTTCCATTATACCTACAGAAGATAAACAGTACCTACAGAGGATAAATAGGGCTGTTCAGGCCACTCACTATGGATGACTTACTATATTAGGTTTGATATTTTATTTTGCATAACATTGCAAAATATTTATTCAAAGGTGATGCTAAAATGGAACAAATACCCTAATCATCTAATAATAGTATTTAACCACCCAGAGAACTAAATGGGTAATGACAACATTTAGTTTATTCATAATCCTATTAATAGACCAGCTCTGCTAGTGAGAGCTTAATGTGATTTCATCTCTATCTTAGTAGTATAGTGTTATATCTTATGCTATTACCTGGATACTTCACCCATGCAGTTTAGCCAATGACTATAGTTAAACTATGCTATGCTGCTATGGCAACTGCCATCTTGGCTGATCTGGGGTTCTAAATCAAATACCTCCAGAGCTAAAAGCATAAAAATCTCTATAGCATGAGCTGGAAAAGTAGGCTCTGTAACAGGTTTACATACTTAGCAGATCAGACTCAGAAGAGCAATCATGCAGTAACAGCTGGGTTATACTGAAAAGTTAGGTGAATCCTCATTTCCATTCTAACCTTTTGTTCTGCAGACTTCACTTTTTGGAGCAAACATCTAAGATATTCTAGACATAGAAAGATTCTCATCAAGTATTTTAGTGAGTCTACTCACATGCCTAAAATCAGGCAAATATGGATAGAAATACCTGTTGGACTGGATAGAACCTAACTAGGTCAAATGAGCTAAGTTTCAGCTAGTTTATCTATATGGACTGTTATGGAGGGCTCATAGCTGACCTTATTATTGACATAATGCAACCAAGCATAAAATAGAGGGATCACATTAAGTGCATGAATTGCAGCAATGATTTTTTTAACCCTCTCCCCCTACCCCCTGTTCGCTTTTCAATCACTCATGTAGAAAATTCCTAGGGCTAAATTTTCTAAATTACATGGACCAGTGAATAATAAAGCCAGAACACATACCGTGTGCCCAGACAGATGTTTATGGAGCAGTTCAGATGTTAGTTATAAGTCCATTCTAAATTGATGGTCATATTTCATGCATAGACAAAAGTAGGAAAATGTGGGTGATAAACAAGTAGTTATGACAAAGTGATTAGGTCTATATTGAGTCACATGTATTGTTATTGTCTGATCTTATTTAAGCCATTTTTACTGAGGTGCTAATCTAACAAATGTGTAAAAAATTTGTCACCATGCTACATGGACACCTGGGACATTTCAAATATGGTAACCTGAAGAAGGATGGTGTAGTGGTTACATCATTTACTAAGACTCAGGAGATCTGGGTGAGTTCAAATCCTTGCTCTGCTCTGCTACAGAATTCCTGTTTGGCACTAGGCAGTTGGTTCAATCTTTAACTGCTTCAGTTATCCATCCTCACAATGGGGATAAGTCTTTTTTCCCATCTTATATATTCATCCCACAAACTGTCACTTTTTCTGTGGATATACAAAAGCTAGCACAATAGAGTCACAATCTGGAGTGCATGCTGGAATTACTGGTGCAATTACAAATTGGGGTGAAAAAATTAGAGACGAAAACATGGGCTTTTAATCCACACACACAGTATTTCTTTTGGTCTAAACCAGGACAAAAATCAACATTTTCTAAGCTTCTAACAAACTCATCTCCCAGGGTTTTTGCAGCTGTCATGCTCTTGACATTATGGCAAGGAGCATGGAAGCATTAGCAGTGATGGCAGAGTTGAATTTCCCAGGGCTTCCATGCTCCTTGTTACTGAGACAGGTGGTTAGAGACATTCCATGCAGTGGTTAGAGCTGAGATGTGATTCTCAGCTTCATATCAGAGAGCCCAAGTTCCTAACATGGCCCCAGGTGCATGGAGCCAGGAAGACCTGAGGTCCTTGGCTCCAGAGCACTCTGCCCAGCAGACCTAGAAGTAAGCCTTCCTGAAAGTCAGCAGACCAGAGTCTCAGCAGGTTTTCCATGGAACTCTGCCTTTTATTTATCAGAGGATTTTGAGGCAAGAAGTTTTGGATGCAGAATTTCAGGTCCTACAAATCACTATTTTCTGATTAAATCATTTTGACAAAAGTTTCCAGGCACATGTATCCCCATTACTACATCTGTGTGACAATCTCCTTGGGCTGCTTACTACACCCCACCCCCAATATCATATAGGGTCAGACTGCTGAGAACTGTATTCCTTATCAGCATATTGGCATGCATAGTTGAATGGGTAAAGATGCTTTTTTGCTCATTTTGACTGTGCTTACATAGGATCATAGGAAAGTAGGGCTGGAAGGAACTACAAAAGATCATTTGGTTCAGTCCTCTACTCAAGGAAGGATCATCCCTGACTAAATCATCCTAGCCAAGTGTCTGTGTAACCATCTCTTGAAAGCTTCCAAGCATGGAGATTCCACAACTTCTGGCCCTGTCTTCTAACACTTTAAAATGTATAAGGATTTTAATGCTGTCAGAAAATTAGATAAAAGTTGTACTCACTGTGACTGGTGTAGAGGTCTCAGGTAGAAGGACCCTTAACTCAGGAGTGCCAAGGTGTCTTGGGGAAAAATACAGGTAGGAACTTTCCTAAAGGGATGGTATTATATGTTACCATCCAGCCTTGTAAGAAGTACTGCTAATATACAAATACTTCAAGGGGTTCAGGTTCTGTTACCTACATGTTTCCAGAGAGCTGAAATCCTTAGAGTAGTAGCAGGTTAGATTGAAATCTGTGCCCACTAGTTTGTAAAAACGTGGAATCCTTCAGGATGCTCAAGGTCTAAAAGATTAAGGTTGCTTCTACAATTAGAAGTGGACAGCAGAGCAAGAATTCCTCCTCCTTTCCTCACAACTCACAGCAACCTCACAGAAACATACTTGTTCCATAGATTCATAGATTGTAATGCCAGAAGGGACCTTGAAATATCATCAGGTCCAGCCCCCTGCACCAAGCAGGAAATGTAACAGGGGGTCAGGTGACCCCAGCAAAGTGATTGTCCAGTCTGCTCTTGAAGAGTTCCAGGGTAGGTGATTGCACCACCTCTAAAGGGAGCCTATTCTAGTCTGGACACCCTGACTGTGAAGAAGGTTTCTTAATATTCAGCCTGAATCAGTCTTCCAGGAGTTTGTGGCCATTACTCCTCATTTTCCCCTTGGGTGCCCTGGTGAACAGGTGCTCACCAAGCCCTTGATGTATTCCATTAGTGTAGTGGTAAGCTGCTACCAGGTCCCCTCTCAGCCTTCTTTGGCTTAGGCTGAAGAGTCCCAGATCCCTCAGCCTTTCCTTGTATGGCTTGCCATGTAAGACTCTAATCATACAGGTGGCTTTTCTTTGGACTCTTTCAAACTTGTCCATGTCCTTGTTAAAGTGTGGTGTCCAGAACTGGATGTAATACTCCAGCTAAGGTCTCACCAGTGCTGAGTAGAGCAGAAGAATCATCTCCTTCGTTTTGCTGGAGACGAATCAATTGATGTGTGCCAAAGTATTATTTGCCCTACTGGCTACAGCATCACACTGCTGGCTCATATTCATAGTTTGGTCTATTATTACCCCCAGGTCCGTTTCATTCATGCTGCTAGTCAGTTTGGTGCTGCCAAGCATGTAGGTGTGTTGGTGGTTGCTCATCCTGAGGTGGAGCACTTTACATTTCTCAACGTTGAACTTCATCAGATTCCAATCTGCCCAACTTGCTAGCCTGTCTAGGTCCACTGTAACTGTAGCCTATCTTCAAGAGTGGCCACACATCCCCATAACTTGGTGTCATTTGTGAACTTGGCCAGTGAGCTCTTCAGCCTCACATCCAAATCATTAATAAAGATGTTGAAAAGTACTGGACCAAGCACTGACTCCTGTGGGACACCACTGCCCACTTCTCGCTAGGATTACACAAATGTTCTGTTGACTGTGACTCTCTGGGTCCTATTTTGCAGCCAGTTTCTCACCCATCTGACTGCCTCAGAGTTAAGCCCACAATCATCCAATTTCCTCATGAGGACATCGTGGAATACTAGATCAAAGACCTTTTGGAAGTCTAGGTATACAATGTCAACCTGCTCGCTCGTGTCCAGGTGGTGAGTAACCTGGTCATAGAAGGAAATGAGGTTGGTAAGGCAAGACCTGCCTGCAACAAAGCCAAGATTCTGTCATTCAGAATCTTACTTTCTGCACATTTATTACAGATAGACTCCTTGATGAACTTTTCTAGAATTTTCCCTAGGATGGAAGTGAGGCTGACTGGCCTATAGTTTCCCAGGTCCTCTCTCCTGCCCTTCTTGTGGATGGGCACAACATTGTCCCTCTTCCAGTCCTCAGGGACATCTCCAGAGGATCACAATTTGTGGAAGAGTTTTGGCAGGGGTTCCACAATGACTTCAGTGAGTTCCTTCAGCACGCTCAGATGAAGATCATCTGGTCCCGCTGACTTGTATATGTCTAATTTTTTAAATTTGTTATGCACCAGCTCTATGGCAATAGTAAGAAGGTGATTATTCTTACTGTGCTTATCCTCTACTTTACCTGGAGTTGTTTTCCCCTTGGTCTAGTGAAAGACCAACACAAAGTAGTAATTCAGGAGTTCAGCTTTCTCCTGGGTGCCGGTACCCAGCTCTCCTGAGTTGTTGAGCAATAGCCCCATACTCCCATTTGTTTTCTTCCTGTTCCCTATGTACCTAAAGAAGGACTTCTTGTTGTCCTTGATTCCCATTGCTTATCTGAGTTCGGTCATCGCTTTTGCCTTTCTTATGTGTTCCCTGCAAATGCGGGCCATTGTGGAATAGTCCTCTTTAGGGCCTGCCCCAAGCTTCCATTGTTTATAGGCCTCTTTCTTCTTTCTTAAGAGGACCATGATTTCCCTGTTTCACCAAGAGGGTTTCCCAGCCCTTCTGTTACCTTCTTTCTGCATAGGAATGGACTTCATTTGTGCTTCAAGGATTGTGTCTTTAAGGAACAACTACTCTTTGCCTGGTCCTGCAGCGCTTCACCTACTAGTGACCTAAGCTTGTTGAAATTTGCATATTTGAAGTCCAAGACTTCAATCCTGCTATCAGATTTGTCTGCCTTATGTCAGACAGTGAACATGATGGTTTCATGGTTGCTGTGGCCCAGACTTCCCTCTATGTTTAAGTCAGTCACTAGGTCCTCTCCTTTGTGCAGGACCAAGTCTAGCAGAGCATCACCTCTAGTTTGCCCATGCAGCTTCTGAGTCAGGAAGAGCTACTTGACTCAAGTCAGGAAGGACTGTGACCGATCCAAGTTGACCAAGTGTTCCTCCCAGGAGATGTCTGTATAATTGGAATCACCCATGCTGACCATGTCACATGCATGTGCATCTGCAGTCAATTTCTACAAGTAGGTCAGTAGCAAGAGGAGGATCAGGGAAAGCATGGATCCCTTACTGAATGGGGGAGGGTACCTAGTGACAGAGGATGTAGAAAAGGCTGAAGTAACTCACTGCCTTTTTCACCTCAGTCTTGATAGGCACGGTCAGCTCCCAGACTACTGCACCTGGCAGCACAGTTTGGGGAGTGAGAGGCCAACTGTGGCAAAAGAACAGATGAGGAACTATTTAGAAAAGCTGGACATATACAAGCCCATGGGGCCAGATGGGATGCATCCAAGGGTGCCAAGGCCACTGTGACTGCAGAGCCACTGGCCATCATCTTTGAAAAATCATGGTGATGAGGAGAGGTCCCGGATAGTTGGAAAAGAGTAAACATAGTGACCACACTTAAGAAAGGGAAAAAGGGGAATCCAGGGAACTACAGACTGGTCAGCCTCACCTTAGTCCCTGGAAAAATCATGGAACAGGTCTTCAAGAAATCCATTTCTAAGCACTTGGAGGAGAAGGTTATTAGAAATAGTCAGCATGGATTCAGCAAGAGCAAGTCATGACTGACCAACCTGATTACTTTCCATGATGAGATGACTAGCTCTGTGGATGCAGGGAGACCAGTGGATGTGTTATACTTTGACTTTAGCAAGGCTTTTGATACTGTCCCCTACAACATTCTTGAAGGAAAGCTAAAGAAGTACGGGCTGGATGAATAGTCTGTAAGGTGGATAAAAAAACTGTCTGTATCTTCAGGCTCAGAGGATAGTAGTCAATGGCTTGAAGTCTAGTTGGCAGGTGGTATTAAGTGGAGTTCCCCAGGGATTGGTCCTGGGGCCAGTTTTGTTCAGTATCTTCATCAATGACATGAAAGATAGCATAGAGTGCACCTTCATCAAGTTTGCAGATGACACCAACCTATGGGAAGAAGTAAGTAAGCTGGAGGGTAGGGGTAGGATTCAGAGAGACCCAGATAAATTGGAGGATAGGATCAAAAGAAATCTCATGAGGCTTAATAAGGAGAAATGCACTTAGGAACAATCCCATGCACCAGTACAGCTGGGGATTTACTCACTAAGCAGCAGATTTGCAGAAAAAGACCTGGGGGTTACAAGGCACAATAAGCTGAATATGAGCCAACAGTGTATCCTTGTTGCCAAGAAGACTAATGGCATACTGGGTTGCATTGGTAGGAGTATTGCCAGAAGATCAAGAGAAGTGATTACACCCCCTCTATTCAGCTCTGGTGAGGCCATATAGTTTCATAGTTGGTAGGGTAAGAAGGGACCTAAGCAAATCACCAAGTCTGACCCCCTGCCATGGGCAGGAAAGGATGCTGGGGTCAAATGACCCTGGCTAGGTGGCTGCCTAGCCTCCTTTTGAAGACCCCCAGGGTAGGGGTGAGCACCACTTCCCTTGGAAGTTGGTTCCAGCTTCTAGCCACCCTGACAGTGAAGTAGTGCCTCCTGATATCTAGCCTGAATATACTCTCAGTCAACTTATGGCCCTTGTTCCTTGTTACTTCTGGTAGTGCTCGGGGGAACAGGGACTCTCCCATTGCCTTCTGGTTCCCCCTTGGCAAGTTTATAGGCAGCCACCAGATCCCCTCTCAGCCTTCTTTTGTGGAGGATGAACAGGTTCAGGTCCCGTAACCTCTCCTCATATGGCCTGCCCTGCTGCCCCCATATCATGCAAGTGGCTCTCCTCTGGACCTTCTAGATGCTATCCACATCCCTCCTGAAGTGCGGCACCCAGAACTGGATACAGTATTCCAACTGTGGCCTTACCCATGTCGCATAGAGGGGGAGGCTCACCTCCTTGGACCTGCTCGTGATGCATCTATGGATGCATGACAAGGTATGGTTAATTTTCCTGACCACGACCCCACATTGGCAGCCCATGTTCATCTTGGAATCAATAGTGACACCAAGATCCTTTTCTGCCTCTGTGCTGACAAGAATGGAGTTCCCCAGCCTGTATGTATGTTGCTGGTTCTTCCTCCCTAGGTGCAACACCTTGCACTTGTCCATATAGAAACCTAACCTATTCTCATCTGCCCACCTCTGTAACCTGTCCAGATCTAGTTGTAGCCTGTCCCTGTCTTCTAACATGCTCACTTCTCCCCACATCTTAGTGTCATCTGCAAACTTGAACAAGGTGCTACATTCATCCAGGTTTATCTTAAACTACTTTTGCCCACTTTGAAAGTGGTTTATGTGCACTGAACTTCTGTCATGTTCCAGATCTGAAACAATTTCTGATCACTTACACTGGTTTATGTGTCATTTCTGTGCCTAGCCCTGATGGCAGTGAATAGCAGTAGTGAAGAAGTACCTCCTGATGAAAGTGAGCAGCAGTGGGGCAGCACTGCCAGTGGTGGTGAGAAGCAGTGACATCGGTGACAAAGCAGTGCTTCCCCCAGCAGTGGCGAGGCAGGGGAAAGCATGGGCTAGCAGCTACAATAGCTCTGTTGGCTACCAAGTTCATCTTGTGTGGGACTATGAAAGAACTCTGAGCATACTGTGATAAACTGTTAATAGTTGGCTGAGGTGGGCTAATAATCAGAAAGGGTTTCCCAAGTCTGTTTGTGGTCCCATTTTCCTTCCCCCTCCAGTAAACCCTGTGATAGTTTAATATTGCTTGCAAGTGAGGAAATTGTTAATACTCATACATCCAGGCAGAATTTATTTTCCCAGGTTTTGAGTCAGGGCTCAAGCCAAGATAATAAATTTGTGTAAAACTCCTGAACTGAACATGGCCCTTTTTACTGATGTCATGTGCCTGGTGGAAGGGTTATACACATTTAACTGCAATCCAAACAACATTGAGAAACCCAAGGGACTCCTGGTTCAGAAACCTAGTTCAGATAAGTCTCCTTTAACAACAGACAAATCTATAATGCAACCTAAATATTTCTATCTGTACCACATAGGCTAGGGGCAGAAGTTACATGTAAACCAGTATAAGTAATCGGAAACCAGTTCAAATCTGTAATACAGCAGAAGTTCAGTGCTTTCAAAATGTCCAGTTTAAGATAAATCTGGATAGACATACTGTGAGACTTCACTGATTTAGGTTAAATCAGTTTATTGAACTTCTGCCCAGATCTCCACCAGATTCAAGTTAACTCTCAGTCCCCTAGCATCCCAGGATGCTTTGCATCTCCCCGCCACCTCCTTCCTCACAGGGTGGACAGGTTAGCCTTGGCCCAAGCTGTCTGCTCCAGCTAAGCAGGGAGGCATGCTATAGCACCCCCTGGCTTCTGGCCAGAGTCACTGCAGGCATGCAGCTTCATTTCAGGAATCAAAAGTGAATGTCTGTTCACTTGCTTATCAGTTCCATCTGTGCAGCTTAGACTAACCTGTGAAAATTGAATTGATTTGGCTTTAGGCTTTTTGACTGTCTGTACTTAGCCACAGAGGGCAGTAATAGAGATACTGGCTCATTACTACAGCTCATTATACATATGTATTGTATTAAGCAAGTATCAGTAGTCAGTTGCAGTGAGATTTGTCTTCAGAGGACAACTAAAATAGCATTTTTTTCCTACTTTACTGACTAAATTTAGTTTGAAAATGTAACAATGTATTCTGAATGTTGAATTAAAATATCTCATAACTTGTTCAGGGACACACAAATAAAAACCTTTCTGGATTATTTTTAACTTGAGAGTCCAGCATTTTATTATTTTATTCAATTAAAGACTCAGTCACCCACAAAGGCCAAACTTTATTAAAAATGCACTGTCATGATGTCTTCAAGATGGAGCACTTTTTATATTTTACACGTAAGCACAACCCCTCCCCAAATTCTTCTGATTCATCTGTACCTAAATGATCTCTGCAAAGACAAGTCAACATAACATCTTGAATGTACCAGCAATTTACCTTCTCTGATGCTGCTCCCATGACTCACTAGATCTTGTTTCCATTTCTACTTCGGATTAGTCATAATTTTAAAAGCCACAAAAGACCATCATATCATCTACTGTGCCATTAGTTCATCTACTCTGACCCCCGGCATTACAAAGGCTATCCTGTTATTTTCACATTAACCCCAATAACTTTCATAGATTTCATAGACATTAGGGCTAGAAAGGACCTTGGAAGATCATCGAGTCCAGCCCCCCACCCCAAAGGGCAGGAAGTCAGC
>NW_017728948.1:23079871-23087053 GCF_001723895.1 Crocodylus porosus
CGGAAATCTTCAAGAGGAGACTGGATAGGCACCTGGCTGGGGTCTTATGACCCCTGCCACCCCCAGTGCTCCTTCCTGCCCATGGCAGGGGGTCAGACTAGATGATCTGTCTAGGTCCCTTCCGACTCATTGATTCTATGATTGTATGATTCTATGATGCTTTGCCCCAAAGTTTGGTGTCATTGACGAACTTGCCCAGTCTGCTTCTTACTCCAATGTCCACATCATTAATGCAGATGTTGAACAATATAGGTCCAAGGACAGAGCCTTGGGGAACCCCACTGGTCACAGGGCTTGACTAAAATCTGTTTGTCACACATTCAAACTAGAATATTCATAGAAAAGAAATGCAAGCTTCAAAACATAAAAAAGAGAATATACGCACAATTTAAAACATATTTATGCAAGTTGTTTATAGTATTTGCTTAACCATTACAAGCATCCTGGTTTTGATCCTTATTTTACCATAAGATCAAAATACCAGTTATAACATATCTCTGTAATATAATCTAAATGGTGAGTACATTGGAGATAATTTTTGCCCAGTAATCAGTATATCATCCATAGCTTATTATTATTGTTGTTATTATTTTACGAGAGGACAGTTTTCACAGAAAATAACTAACATAGGTCATTCAATAGAAAAAAAAATCAAGTTATTGGTTTTCTTTTCAATGTGTGGGTACAATAGTAAATCATCTATGGGCATTTATTTTGAATTTTCTATTACTCCTAGGGACTACAGATTTTAACTTCTTAGAATGATTTCCTTTCATATTCTTGAAAAAAAATCCATTTATTTTTACCTTGCACTCTAATCAATATATATTTTATGAAAAGAAGCTGAAAAGCAAAGATGGTTTAAACTTCAAGGAAGGCCACTTTGGCTAAGAATGAACAACTGATACCATCAACTAAAATAATTTCACTTCAGCTGGAATTAACACCTTCAAATCCATCACTAGAGCAACCTTTTGGCAGGACATAGCTAAAATTTTGAAAGATGTATGCCTAAACTCAGGCCCCTTAGGTTCATATTAAGAGTGCCTGAAGCTCCCATTGACTTACGCTCCTGTATTTACTGAAGAAACAGAAAATTATGAAAATGGATAGATGGAACAGATCTTGCCATGGGATGACTCTGTCAGCACAGTTATAGTAGCATATTCTTATGGAGAATATTAAAGAACAGACACATTAGGATCAAAGATCCTGAGAGAGTCTAGGGCCTACAATTCTCATGGGAATAAAGGATCAATACCTCTTAGAATCATAACATATGAACACACAAACTTCCATACTGTGTTAGACTAAATGCCCAACTGGGCCAGTATCTTATGTTGAACAGTGGCAAATAGATGTTTTATAGGAAGAGTAAAAGAAACAGTGCATCTGTAGAGTGATTCATTCCCTGTCATATCCTCTCTGTTACCAGCAGCCATACATTTTAAGCGGTCCTGAGTGTGGCATTACTGGATTTATTTTCTATAAATGTGCTCATTGCCTTTAGAACTCTACAACATCTCGTGTTAATAGGTTCCACACTACATAATGAACTTGTATTAGAAAAGTATTTCCTTTTTTTTCTTTTAAACTATCATCTGACAATCCAATTGAGTGCCCCCTAGTTTTGTATATACATGAGATACAGCAAATAGGAATGCTTTATTCATTTATTTTACACCTTATTCATCTTTTTATCAACTTCTTCAAACTCACTGTTATATCTTTTCTAAACTGAAGAATCCTAGTCTTTTCAGTCTCTCCTCATATAGAAGCTGAACCATACCTCTGATTATCCTAGCTGCCTTTCTGTGTGATTTTTTAATTTCTACTATATTCTTTTTCAGCCAGACAAATCAGAGATGCATACAGTATTCAAGCTGTGGATGCACCATAGTTTTATATAACAACATTATGTTGTTTTCTAGTTTGTCTTCCATTCCTTTCCTAATGATTTCTAACATTCCTTTTCCTCTTTTGTCATTGAGGCAGTGTTTTAGAGAGCTATACACAGTAGTCTCACGGCCTTTTTCCTGAGTTAAAAGGCCAAGTCAGAGCCAATTTTTCATGTATAGCTGGTTTTCCATACATGCTTTATTTTGCATTTGCAAATATTGAACATCATCTGGACCTTTTAGACTATTTTCTCAGTTTTGTGAAATCTCTCTGTAACTCTTCATTATCAGTTTTGACTTTATCCAGAATAATTTTAACCATCTGCAAACTTTGACACCTATTTACATTTTTTTTCCGAGACCATTTATGAATATGTTGAATCACAAAAGTCCAAGCACAGATACCTGTGGGAACCTCCTGTACACCTTCCTGCATTATGAAAGATAGCCGCTTAACTCTACCTTTTGTTTCCTATGTTTTAAGGAGCTTTAGAGAACAAAAGGGCCATCCTCCAAACCCATCACTAACTTCTTTAAGCAGTTAACTAACTTCTTTAAAGCCTTTAGTGAGTGACCTTGTCAAAAGATTTTGGAAAATCCAAGATTACTAGATGAAGAGGGATCTCTCTTTCTCCTCAAACATCTCAAAGAATTCTAACAGATTTGTGAGACATGATTTCCCTTTATTAAAAGCCACACTGACTCCTTTTCATAACATGCTTTGTACCTATATGACTAGTAATTCTACTTTTTGTTTCTACTGATTTGCCATGAACAGAAGTTAAACTTGCCCGTTCTCTAGCTCCCTGGATCATCTTTGGAGTCTTTTTAAGGATTGGTAAGACACTGGAAACCCTTCAAAATGACCTGTAGCATTAAGACTGGTTTTAGCAAATGTTCTGCAATTTCATATTTGAATGCCTTCAAAATTCTTCAGAACCATGGGGTGACTTGTTGCTAGCAGTTTGTGAATTTGCTCTAAAACCTCATATATGGTCACCTCAAATTCCTTAGCATTATTCCCCTAAGAGTGGATGTGGTGAGGAAGTCTCCTCAACAGCCTTCATAGCAAAGACTGATCCAACAGAACAGTTAAGTTGTCTGCCATGGTCTTATCTACCCTGAGTTGACCTTTTATAGCCTGGTCACCTAATGCCTCATCAGCTCTCTGGCATAGTTCCTGCTTCTGATGAACTTAAAAAAATTATTAACTTTCATCTCTTTAGGAAGATATTCCTCAAATTCTTTTTTGGATTACTGTATCATGGTTTTAGATTTAACTTGCTGGAGTGTGTTAACCTTTCTAGTTTCCTAGAAATTCTAATGTTTAAAATATCTTCTGCCTTTTATAAATTTCTTTGCACTGCTACTAAACCATGATGTCTTTTTCTTTTGACTACATAGCTTCCTTTACTGATTTGTTGCGTACATTTAACTTTGTGCCTCTACTACAGTATTTTTAGATAGTCTCCATAGTACCTACAGGTTTTGAAGACTTTAGAATAGGTATATTCCTGTATTGTGTTATTAACTTTATTCTTCTTACTGTATTATTTGAGAATTAGCATAATTATATTATTATCCTCTGTATGAAAATGTATACACACAAAAGGGGAGGGTTAAGACTATATATTCCATTTCAATCTAGCATTTCCTGAGTTTTGAGGCTTAAATATATATTCCACACAGGAAATAAATCAAGACATAAGGTTCACTTAACTGAGAGGCATTCACCTGTAAGGTGAAGGCAGCAGCATTCATAAGGCTGAGCTAAGACTAATTTACTCATTTGTAACTACAGGAGAAATTTCATAGGTGTATAATTACCAATTAGAGTTTAACTACAGCATCAGAAATACCATCTTGACTCTCAGTAAAACTGCTAATCAATAAAGCAAAAGGCACCTCTCATAGAATCATCCATCAAAGTAATGTTTTGGAGCATCAGGTTCCCTGGACAGAATGCCATTTCCCACAGCATCTTCTTTCTCACACAAGGGCAGAGTACTCCCAGCCTTGCTTAAGTTAAATAACCTGACATATATGTGCCATGAGTAGTGATAATGTGGCTCCCAATTCACAGTCTAGAAAAAGACAGTAGTAAAATACACTGATTAACCTCCAGATCTTCCAAAGAAAACTGAACACGTGCAAAAATATTGCAAAACCCTCCCTCAATATAGCACATATTTATCAGTTGCACAATTACATTTATTGACCCTGCATAACTTTACATGACTGAACAAGCATGTTCCTTGTCTCATGTACTTTATAAGAAATCAGTGACAAAGTGAATCCCTTCCCCCAAATATTTGAATTATTCATTATATGGATCATTAACATTTCATTCTCTAAGAAAATCTAATGTGTCCCAATGTTTAGCTAGAATTATTAAAGAGGTACTTTCCTAAATAAGATACATTTTTTTCCTGTCATATTTGAGTGTTTCCCATAACATACTTTGGCTGACCATATGAAGTAAAACCCAACAAACATGTTATATAAAAATGAAGAGAATACACATACATACTTTTGCCATAGCCCTAGCAGCCCCAGTCAGGAGTTCTAGAATTTCTAATCTGAAGTCTTTACCTGCATTTATTAATTTAGATATCAAGGACCAAATCCAGATCTGTATACTAGGTGCCTAAGCAGAACTTGGGTAGATCTGAGGTGCCAAAGTCACAAAAAGCAATGCAGAACAGCCCCTGACAATACAACCCTGTGATCACTGTTGCCTTCTGAACTTTAGGCACTCCATGCTATACAACTGGTTGCTTTGGATTGGCCCCTGGAGGTGCCTAACTCTTCCCATTCACTGTACAGGAACCTTAGGCACCTAACTCTCTTCTATTCAGCTCATCCCTGTGAAACAAAGTGTTTATTTTTTAGGTGTATTAAAGTCTAAAATGGAGGTACCTACAAGGCCAGTCTGCATCTACCTCTAAATTCTGATGACAAGAAAGTCCTTTTTTTATTCTTGAAAAATATTAGGTGCGAACAAAGTGCAGTAGAAGAAAACTGTGCTAGATGGTAATACATCCAGTATTCTCACATTCGTTTTGTAGAGATAAATTCAATTAATATTTCATCACACTTGTGATACAGATGAAATGTCTTTCTATGGTAAATTACCTACAACCCAACTTTGACTTAAATGTTCTCTCTATCATGATTACTCATTTAAAAAAAAATCTGTTTACTGGCAAATTGGAAATTGATTTCTAGCTCGTGAAAGGTAGGAGTTAGAAGATTCCCTAAGAATAATGGCCTCTTCCAGGCATTGTGAAGAAAATAAACCATCCTTTACCTAAAACTAAACCCTCTTCCCCTCTGAGCTGGAGAACTCAAAGTTTCAATCTAAGCTAGGTAAAACAATATATTTTATGGTTTACAGGCAGGTCATATATTTTGCCTGCACAGCCTTGCACTAAAGAAATGAATACTACAGTCCTGATTACAAAAGTTCTTTAAGTGTATAGCCCAGAATGGCAGTTAAAGGAATGATTGAAGCTCTGAATAATCCCAATTTGCTAGGACAGTAATGCCCTTCTGATGCATGCCCTCTTCTAGAATAGATCTTGCAGAAATATCACAAATCTGGATAGGAAAGGAGCTTTTCTCCTTCATTTTGCATGAGAAACATCTCTTCATGTCCATAAAGTGTGACTGAGAGCAGAACTGGCCCAGTATTTGTTTCTGAGCAGTTATTTTACATTAATAGTTATTGGGGCCTATTAAATGTTGATGTAATTCCATGTTGGTAAACCAGAAATTAATCAGAACCATTTAGTCTTATCCAGGTGTCCACATATAGCTATTATAAGATAATATTAAATGTGCAGTACTTCCCCTGAATAACTACGTTTCATTTACAAAGTTCAAGCTCGCAACTTAAATTAGAAAATTAAAAATAGGATATCAGATTCCAGCTAGGACAGTCACTCTGTGAAGGAGCTATACACACGAAGGAACAATTAACAAATAAATAGTAACCATGTGGAAGAGTACAGAAATTGTCAGTGTACAAAAGAGTTCTTTGTGCTTAGAAATTTTAAAGCAAAATTGGACATGACAGTGGCCCGCTGATAATATATTCTGACTTGAGGAAAATGAAAATATCACCCTAGCCCTCAGAAAACAGAAATTTAATAAAGGGTGGCACCATTGACACTTTTGGGAGTGATTCAAAATTATTGGTCTGCTGAATGTTAATACTGTGTGCTGAGTGTTACCTTATAGTAATTAAAGGGTTATTATTTCAGTGTGGAACTTTTAAATTAACTTTGACTTAGCACTTTATTATTGGAAGGTGTGTCAAACACTTTCTCACATAAATGATCACTTAAAGCTTCCCTGCAGATCAGACACAGGTCCAAAACTTGTTGGTATTCTAGTTCCACTAAAATGGTGAAGCCAATCCCCCCTGCAAAAAAAGAGCCTGTTTTAGATGCAATGTTTTTACGGAGTCTATGTGGAACAAGCAACTTCGGGTTTCACATGATAGTCAATTCATTTCAGTAAACTAATTAATATTCTGACCTTCATCTACTTAAAGAAAAGGCCCAAAGTCTGTTCTTATAATACTCTTTGAATTTGAGATTTGTGTCAAATTCAGTTACATTCAGTCTAGTTTCTCAGTTAGTTTCTCCAGCTGGTTTTCTATTAAAGCTTTTAAATTTTCCTAATGTAGGCTACTCTTTCTCTCCTCTTCATCATCACATGAACCACCTTCCTCCCTATTTATAATTTATAATTGGAGCAATCACTTAGCTTCTTTGTAGCAGTCAAAGCAATGGGTTAAATAGAAAAACGTAATAAGAGAGTTAGAGTTTGACCCTGTCTATGTTAAGAAAATGGATTCAGGTGACTCTTCATCTATGTAGTTTAATCTGTGTACCATACGGAGTTTGTAGTTATAACAGCCCATACTGCCATAACTTAGACAAGGAAGGGAGAAAACAAAACAGCTAGAAGTGAAAAAAGCCAGCACAATAACCAACTCTTTTCCAAGTGACCACCAGGCAAGGATTTGGTCAGCAGTGTGGCACCGTAGTTTGAGGAATAGAGAAATAAACATGCCAAACACCAAGGTGAACTGAGTAACCCAATGGAAAGTCAACAAAGTGAAATACCTATTGGGTCATAGAATCATAGAAGTAGGGTCGGAAGGGACCTTGTAGATCTTCAAGTCCGACCCCCTGCCTGGGCAGGAGAAAAAACTGGGCTCAAATGATCCCAGCTAGATAGGCATCAAGCCTCCTCTTAAAGACCCCCAGGGTAG